>NC_143565.1:72202500-72517500 GCF_054136105.1 Typopeltis vanoorti | reverse complement strand
CTCACCCCAAAATGCAAAACCTTACATTTTTCCACATTAAATTGACATCCATTCTCCTTAGCCTAGTCCTCCAAACTATCCAAATCACCCTGCAAAATTTTGAACATCCTGAGCATTCACTATTGCTCTACCCAACTTTGCATCATCCGCAAACAGTTTCCTCTCAGATCCTTTCCTATATCGTTAATGAACAAATTAAACAGCAGTGGTCCAAGAACAGAACCCTGCGGCACACCATTAGTCACAGGCCATCTTTTGGACTCTACTCCTGAATAATCCACTCTATGATATCTCTCCATCAACCATCCTCCTGTCCATCTCAACAACCCCATATCCATTCTCATATGCTGCAGTTTACTTATTAGAATTCCATGTGGTATCCTATCAAAGGCTTTAGCAAGGTCCAGTAGAATCACTGTAAACCCGATACCCTTATCCATTACAGCCGACACTGTGTTATAGGACGTTACTGAGTTACTGAGTCATGATCTACCCTTCACAAAACCATGCTGTCCCCCATACAGTATCCCATTTTCATCTATCGAATCTTGTATTTTTTTCTTGACTATTTTCTCCAAGACCTTGACAACAATTCCTGATATATGCTGATGGGCCTGTAATTTTCAACAGCAGTCTTGGAACTTCCTTTATGCAGTGGAACTATTTTCCCCTCTTCCCATGGGACTAACCCAGACCCGACACTCAAATTAAACAAAATAGTCAAAAGCACTGACAATTCCTTAGCCGCTTTTCGTACGACACGAGCTGGTATACCATTCAATCCCGCAGATGAATTGACATTGAGGTTTGGTAATAGACTATTCACTTCCACTTCATTCACCACAACTCCCGTATAAGCTGTTGGTTCTTCCATTTCTGCAATGTCACCACCGGAATGATATGATATATATTATCGTACAGAGTATTTACATAAGTACAATTAACACACATTACATTTTCTACTCTGTACAAAATTGTATACACAGTTTAGAGTACCTTATTTCTTTTTGATATTTTTTTTAAAATAGAAATACACATAATTTAATTTTTCATATCAGTATCATCATTTATTATTATACACCGTACTGCCATATATATTACAATAATTTGCAGTCTATGATTATTAGAATTAGTTAGTTAAATGAGGGCAGCTAATCCCCTCCCCTTACTTCGATGCTAGGGTTAGCTTTTATAAAGAGAGTGGGATTAACAAACACTATTTATGTGTGGTATTTTTCATGGGTGGAAAGCAGGTGTCGCGTTGGATACTGGTGGTTTGAGAAGTGAAAAATAGATGCGAGTGCTATATTAATCGTGTTGGTGTAGCTTCCACAGTTCGTGTTTTATGGTTCTGTAATTTTCTGAGTGTTTTAAATTTTGTGGTTGGTTGTTGAGTAGTGCGGGTATCAGATGTGATCTCACTGCAGAACCATATGAGTCGTTAAAGGATCTTGTGGTGTAAAGAGTTGTGGTAGGTCGTGTTATGTGATACATGTCTGTTGTTACGATAGGTGTTGTCGAAGTAATACTTTAGTAGCATTAAGTAGTGTTTCAGATTTTTTATGCTCAAGATTTTGTGCATCGCCATATAGGGTTCGGTTATTGGCTGCTGTACGTGATGCCTCCAGATCACTGTTGAAATAATTTTCCGTTGTAATGTTTCTATTTTCGCTAGATGGCTGTTTGATGTGTTAACACAGATTGATATGCCGAACCTGAACAGCGATTCTCAGATATCTTGACATAGGATTTTTTTACGTTATATGGAATCATATCTTTTACTTGAAACATGCAGAGTTTAGTATCTAGGTGTTCTATATGATTTGTCCATTTGTAGTGGCAATCTATATCAAGGCCAAGGTATTTTGTATGTGTTGCTGGTATGATTTCGGGACATTGACATCTATTTTCGTTGTTAATTAATGCAGCGATAGTGATTCAGGACGCATGATTCTCGGATTATGTATAATTAACATTTGCGTTTTGGTGCTATTCGTTATAATTGAGTTTTGGTAGAAGTAAGTTGTGATTTTATTTAGTTCTTCTCGTGCTTTGGAAAGAGAGGTGTTAATGTCTTTGTGGCCTACCAGTAGAGTGGTATCGTCTGCGTATTATTTGACTTCGTGTGGTCAAGTTGTGGATGTCATTAATGTATATGTTGAACAGGGTAGGTGATAGTATACCTCCTTGGGGGACTTCGTGTTTTATCTGTATATCCCGGCTATAATGTGTGCATATTTTTGTTACTTCTGTTCTGTTTGAGAGGTATTCAGTCTTCCTCTTATTTCGATGCATTCTTCCTCTTATTTTGATGCACCTGAGCATATCATGTTCAGGTGCATCAAAAGCTTTAGTTAAGTCAATAAATATAAGGACAGTAAACTTGTTTTTATCGAGAGCAATGTCTATGGCGTCGGCAATATATTCTAATAAGGTGATGGTACTTTTTGTTTTCAGGAAGCCATATTGGTCTTGTGATATAATGTTGTACTTTTGTAAATAGTTCTGTAGTATAGTGTGTGTAATTTTTTCACGAATTTGGGAGACAACTGGTAGAATGGCTATTGGTCTATAGTTCTGAGTATCGTTTCTTTTACAATGTTTGTAAATTGGCGTAATTATTGCAGTTTTTAGTTGTTACGGAATAATGCCAGTGTTGAATATTATGTTCACGAGTCTCAGAAGTATAGGATTTATTTGTTAAAAGTTTGATAAAAGGTCTGTTAGTCTTATTTTGTCTATTCCTAGAGCAGTGTTTGTTTTTAGCTCAAAGAGCGCTTCCTTCAGTTCCTGTTTTGTCACTTGTGGAAAATCCACGGTTTGCTGTTGACTTTGTGCTGGGTAATTTTTTGCTGATCGTTGGTAGATTAACTTTTTTGAGTTGTGTGATATTGTTTGTGAAGAAGCAGTTCAATAGGTCTTCTAGTTCCTTTTGGTTCATATCCTGGTCAAAGCTTTTTGCGATAAAACCTTGTGTTTTAGTTTTAATTTTTCTAGTTAGTAATTCGTTAAGTATAGCTCATGTTTGCTTCATATTTTCATTATATTCTGTAAATGTTTGATAGTAGTAGTGTCTTTTTACCCTACAAATGTTTCTTGTTAGTTGATTTCTTGTGTTTTCATATAATCATTGTAGTTGAGTGTTACTAGGTGACTTTTTTAGTCTTTTCCATAGATTTTTCATTACAGTAATACTATTTAGAATGTCGCTAATTATTCATGGATTATTGTCGGTTTTTCGCCTCGCTTGTGGAGGCTTTGTTGCTTTTTTGTATATTTCTGTGAACTTTAGTTGGAAGTTCTCATATAAAGTTTGAGGATCATTTATTTAAAAGTAGGCAATTCAAATCTGTATTTTTACGAGGTTGTTGACAATGCTCTTTAATATGATCGAGTTTTGTTGAGTTTTGTAGTGCTGGAAGTTTTTTATTAACAATAATAATAATGCTCTTATTGATCTTCGAGAATAGTTATACTGTTTTTAAAACCATGATAGAAATACTTCATTTCCAAGTACTTAGTTTTTGTTATATTAAGTAAAATTAGTGCACGTAATCATTATTAATAGTATTAGTAACGATCTTTTTAAAAAATATATTTATTTAATATTCATATTTCATATGTATTGTTACAATATATACTTTGCACATATTTGTAAACAAGTACTTTTTATTTTCATATTGCTATTTAAAAACCAGCATCTTTATCATCTTGCATACATTGCATGTTTTATAAACAACTAAGACATAGTTGTTACGTTCTTTCGTCATTATGGGAATTAAGTGTACAATTCTGAGTTTATTATACTTTAAAGATACCAAGAAATTTTATACTTGGTTTTAATCCTTTTCGCAAGTAAGCGAAACAAAGTTTTGCGCGTGAAATATATTCAAGTCTGAGCTACTTGTAGATAGACGCTAATGACCTCATATCACTTGCCTCAATATGTATCCCATAATGCAAAGCACACCCCTTTCAGACGCGTGTAATGCAATGCATAATGGGAAGGGACACTTCCCAGACCAGTTTCGACCTTTATTGAGATCTCTTCAGTGGGAGTCAGACCCGGGAGAGATACCAAGGTTGAAATAATGCAGATGAAGTCATTAGCCTCTATATGCAAGTGCTCAGACGTGAATATATTTCACGTACAAAACTTTGTTTTGCTTACTTGCGAAAATGATTAAAACCAAGTATAAAGTTTCTCGGTATCTTTAGCTTATTTTACACCCAAGGTAAAAAACTTTCTACATCTTTCTCTCATCCAGAGATTTTTTATTAATAAGATCAAGCACCTTTTGTCTACTTGTATATGAGATATATATGACTTCTGCATTACTTCAATCTTGGTATCTCTCCCGGGTCTGACTCCCACTAATGTGGTTTTGTGCGGAAGTGGTTGTGGCAAGGCTGTAGCCAATGAAGTTTTAGCTGAGGCTCGGCTAATTCTGTTTCCGGGTCTGGCTCTCACGGATGTGCAGAAGGGACAGCCTTTACCTGAGATATGAGCGGCTCTGCTTGGGATTAGGTTTTGCCTGTCTCGGAGAGGGGGTGGGCCTACCAGTGGAGGGAGCCAACGCTGAGTTAAATGATCCTTCGGGTTGCTCATTGTTGGGGGATCGCACGCGTTTTGGAGAGGCAACTCCGCACTTAAACAAGGAAACTGGTTGGTGGTTTGATTCCGGGGGAGCAGGATTTTTGCTCCCTTAAGATTTTTGCCCTAGGGAGCTTTTGAGCATCCAGGGATTTGGATCCGTTGGGGTGGCCTATATTAGGGCTTCCTTGACTGATGCTTTTCCTGGAATATGAGCATTTCTGCTTGGTGCTGAGAGAGCCTGTCACTGAGCAGAGCCACCGCTGAGTTAAATGGTCGCTCACGGTTGGGTGATCTGAGTGATCGCACGAGAAGTAACCTCACACTTAAACAGGGAAACCGGTCTGGGTAAAGTGGCCCTTCCCGTTATGCATTGAATTATACACGCCTGAAAGGGGTGTGCTTTGCATTACGGGATACATACTAAGGCAAGTGATATGAAGTCATTAGCCTCTATATACAAGTAGGTAGCTCAGACGTGAATATATTTCACGCGCAAAACTTTGTTTCGTTTTATTGGGAAAAGGATTAAAACCAAGTATAAAGTTTCTTGGTATCTTTAACATACACACACATATATATATATATATATATATATATATATACTAGGTGCTCCCTAGTTTCAAAACACTGATATGTGTTTTGACATAGTAAAAGTATCTTAAAAGTGATACATAAGAAATAATATATATATATATATATATATATATATATATTACTATATTTTCTTTCTGGAAATGGCATATTCTGATATTCTGTCTATCTATATATTATCTAGCTAGTGATGGCAAATGATGCTATAATACACTAGCTTTATAGCCTTGCTTATTTCTGAAGTATTGCTAACTAAACTGGACTAAAAAAAGCACCAAATATTTGTGTGTGTGTGTGTGTCCGGATTCCTGAGAGCTAAGTGCCAACCCTTCATATAATACAGGAATTTCCAGATAATAATAATTATTATTATTAATTAAATAAAAGGAAAATTAAATTAAATTAAATATAAATTAATACTAAAGAAAAAATAATTAAATAAGACAAGCATAGAAAATTGTTGAGGAAACTGATTAAGATATATAATCTGATAATTTAATTTAAAACAATTCGTTTTTTTTTTTTTTTTTTTTTTTTTTTTTTTTTTTTTTTTTTGCAAAATTCGCTGTTAAATGAACTGACTAATCATCGTGTTTAAATTTTAACTATAATCATACCCTACACAGAATGCGTGGATGTAATCAAAAAACATATATTCTTGCTTGCGGTAACTTTATAAATCCTTAGGTTCTGATTAGCAAGTAGAAGATGAACGATGGCTTAATAACACATACGTTTTTAAAGTATCTGTCTATCTCTCTTTGTTTAGGAACGGTGAACATTCTGTTACGGATATTGTAATTGTCGTCGGTAAAAGATTAGTAGCCAAAAAACATAATTAGAGGTTTCATCTATTTCTCATTTTCATTAATGGTAATAAGAATATTAAATGCCATTGCCTGTCACAAAGCTGCTTGATTTTCTCATCTCTGTGACCAAAATTAATTAAAGAGTAAACGTTTAGCTTATTAAAAAACATATTCCAATCACCGGTAGTTGTCTAGTGTATTTAAAAATAAATCTCGTTACTACTCCCTCTACACTGATGTACTTAGTTAATTTATGTGAATAAAATATGCAATGCAAACTCGTGCGACATTGTTGTAAGCTTCGATGTTTGTTACAATACAATATCGTTACTAATTTTTAAATTTCAAATTCAATGAGCATTCGTTTTATAAAAAGGTGTATTTCCTTTGTCCTTCATTTGTTTACTTGGTAAGAAAGAAGGAATTTTTCTCATTATAAATATTTATAAGCTTTATCTTTCCTTTGATGTACTAGATATTTCAAAAGAGATTTTACCTATATTTGCAATTTATCTTGAATAATTTATTTATTGACATTCTTTTTAAACATAATCTGTTTATCATCATTTAAAATTTAAATTATCGTATAAGTTGGACTTTATTTAAATTATTAAAAATGTACTTAATACATGTTTTTATACTTAGATATTGGTAGTTTTTTTTTTCGGAAAAATGAATGCATTTTTGAATAAGTTATTTATGAATTATAAGAAAACGAGTCATTTCAGTTTTCTTTAAGCTATAATATTGCATTTCAAACTCACGTAAAATTACAAATTAAAAATTAATCTATAATGAGAATTTGAGTATAAGAAATTTAAATAAAGAAAAATCCGCTTCCATCTAAAAATCGAGAATTTGTTACATCATAATTTTTCTGATTAGTTTCACAAAATCGCTTTTTTTTTTTTTTTTTTTGAAAAGAAATATAGCAAGCCGGTTTCTTTCAGCGCAACTTCTTAGCGAGTACCAAACTTGAATGGGTCGATAATAAGATAACTAGAGACAGTGTCGGATAAAATCGAAGTGTAATAGACAGTATAACAGACAGCAGCTATCTTAGAAAATGCAGTGTCAATAGTTGAAGTTTAAAATGATGGTAAGAATAGAAAACTTATTATCTCTTCTTTTTTTTGTGATTACTTTCTAATAACTTCAATAATTTGCTTTATGGATATTCTGTATCTTCCATCCATGAAGAAAATATCTGTTTAGCTTATGATAGTACATGTAAGTACGAAAAAGGTCTTAATACTGTTCTGTTTTCGTCTTAAAACTCGATATTCTCCCTTGTGTAAAACAGACAAATCAGCCGAAGAACACATCCCATATGAAGCCAACCATAAGGTGACTAATAAGCACAATTTATTCGGTAATAATAATTATAATCCGATATTATATTAATCATTGATTTTATTCATTGACTAATTTGATAAATCTCAATAATCCCTAATAAGTCTCAATAGTTATTGATCGATCAACGTAATCAGTTACTGATTTAGTCACCAGTAAGTCAAATATCACGACATCCGAATAAAAAACATCTTCCAATAAACTTCAAAAGGACTTTCACAAGAATATCAGAACGTCTTCTCGTATTTTATTGCTTATTTCTTTACTCAGATTCATAGTATATCTGCTAGTTTCGAATTCCTGTCTCCCAGGTGTGCATCATGTCTCTCTACAGAATCTTGTTATATTTTCTGAAATAATAATAAAAAAAAAACTTTAAAATCTCCCTTTGCGTGTCACTTGTAGAAGTCTGGCAATCCATCAGATTTTGCCCTCAAGGATGATAGGTGATGGAATATCTCAGAAATAGCAGCATACTTCACTCTCGCTATTCCTATTTCAATTTAAGTGGCTCTCCGTATGTTTAGCAGGAAAACACATTCCATAGCGCACCACCATGCCGTCACTATGACAACAACCAAAAATAGTCAAAGGTATATTGCAAATCCCCTGTGTATTGAAATAGTGAACACTCTGAAGTGACCTGGAGAATGTAATTACCTTGCATTTGCCTTAAACAGACCTGTTTTTTACCACAAAATTGGAAGTAAAAATCGATCACGTAAAACATAACGATCTTAATCCTTATCAGGACTGGCTTAAAGGGGCGAAGCAAGAATGCTTTTAATCTTCCCCGTTATCTGTAGAGGACAGTGTAGGGACAAGGTGTTATTTAACTATGAAAGCTCTGATCACGGCAGGAGGGTAACAGCAATAGCCGAGCCTCAGTTAGAACTTCATTGGCTACAACATTGCCATCCATTACCCTCCAAGGGTATTAATCACCGCATCTCACGGTGGATTCATCCCAAAACATAACGGTCCTTATAATAAAGACTGGCTTAAAAGGGCGAAGCAGGAATGCTTTTCATATTCCCCGTTATCTGTAAAGAACAGTGTAGGGATAAGGTGTTAATGAGCTATTAAAGCTCTGATCATGGCAGGAGGGTAACAGCAATAGCCGAGCCTCAGTTAGAACTTCACTGGCTACAGCATTGCCATCCATTACCCTCCAAGGGTATTGGATTGAATGAATCAATCACCGTATCTCACGGTCGATTGATTCCATTCTCTTATCCTTATAGTCCTTATAAGGACTGGCTTAAAGGGGCGAAGCAAGAATGCTTTTCATCTTCCCCGTTATCTGTAGAGGACAGTCTAGGAATAAGGCGTTATTGAGCTATTAAAGCTCTGATCATGGCAGGAGGGTAACAGCAATAGCCGAGCCTCAGTTAGAACTTCATTAGCTACAGCATTGCCATCCGTTACCCTCCAAGGGTATTGGATTCTTTGTTCCCAGTCACATTCCATTCCATTCTCTTGTTAATAAAAATCCAATTAATTCTATCATATATAGAAAATTTAATGGTGTATTATTAATATTTTAACTTTAAGAAAAACTTTAAGTCACTTTTATATATTTTCTTAAAATTCCATTTTTTCGTATTTTCTTTCTTTCCTTCTTTTTTTTTTTTTAAGTACTTTATATTTCTTTTTCTTACATGCATGATTGTCTTGGAAGTTGCGATACTATAACAATCTCTACCAATGTATTGTACCTTGTTATTTTCTAACATAGCAAAAAAAGAAACCTTTTTGAAGAAGGCATCTTTTTTCTTTCTTTTATCCAGGTTGTCTTCAAAATATCGAGCTCTTTTATATTGGGCTTTGCAGTCGACAGCTTCGTGTCTGGTGTTTAAGGCGGGGATAGCGGCACAACAAAACAGGCTCAAGTACGGTGCCACAGCTGAAAGAGTCATAGGAGGGAAAAGCCTCCGGATTGCCTCCTAGACAGAAAACGCCCGTAAGTGAGCACCCTGCAAAATATTATAAAGAAAATGGGCAACGAACTAGGCTCAGTGGTGATAAGATAGACCGTCTAACATTTGAATTTAAAATTGTATTCCTCTATAGGATTGAAAACTGGATTCCGTTCCTTTTATAGACAAACTATGTTATAAAACTAGATAAATAACTACTCTGTCGTGAATCTTATATCTTTGAAATGTTAATATGAGTCTTTGAAATTCACAACTAGCGACATCTGTGTACTAAAATGTAAAAAAAAAAAAATCAAATTTAGTATTAGATTACAGTCATTCTCAGTTACTAAAAAATAATTCGTCAATATTAGAACTTTATGAAAGTTTTTACATATGTTATATGTGTATAGAGGTATGTGCATATTATGTGTATATATTTATGTATATATGCAAATATATATGTATATATATATAACAGTAGATTTTGTACTACATTTATAGCAACAACTGAACTAGCATGAATATAGTTCACTCTAATTTAATAGACTTGAAACCACATTTCTTCCATGAATAGTGAAGGAAAAGCATTAGACGCCCCCTACCGAGAGTCTGTTAAATTATTTAAACTGAACGGTACCCTTTGTGCTGCGTACTATGAACGTTCTCTTTCGTAAGAAAGATTTGCGTCTTATAAAATTGATTACTTTTTTTTTTCTTTTTCAAGGGCGTATTTTCATTGTCATAAATAATAATCAATAATAGTGCCTTGGAAATCAATAAGAGTGATCTGTCGCCATGACAACAATTCTTCTGGAAATATTGCGATACTTTCCACGGAGAAAATTTGAGTGTTAGATTGCTAAAGTTGAGTGTTGCAATTTTCATTCTAGCTGCATTGTGAAGTTCTTATATAGTTCTTCAGAAATCTCCCTAGCAACGAAGATAGATGTGAATCAATACCCGAATGTTTTAATAGTTCTAAGCAATTTTTATCTTGCATTCATGTTTAAAATATATCATATATGCTATGACTTGTTATTTGAATTTAAAGTTTTTTTATGAGAGAACCCGAAAGTATTAATTATAATAAATTTAGGGATTAAAGATATGTTTCTAGATTTATGCAAGAACATATTTCGAATTATATTAGAAGTGAATGGCACTGTGCTGTTTACCTGAATATCGTTGCTCACTTAATAAATTCGTTCATACTGATTGTGGTCCCTGGATAGACATTTCCAATAAGATAACGCGACATGTTACAGGACCGTGTCATCCAATCTTTTGTATCACAAAACCTATCCAATCCAAAATAATCATCATTTCGACTTACACATGATGGATCATATCATCAGTAGCTTCGTCACTCCACAAATTATATTCCAGTCCTCCAGAATATAACTTTTATCTTCTTTCTTCCACATTAGTAGTAGAGTTTTTTTTTTTTTTTTTTTTGTGAGAAAGAGGGAAGTAGTGGATGGTCGTATATTAGACTTCGTTCCTATAAATCCTTCGTCGGTCTTTCACATAGATTAACTATTTTCTTGGTCACATTCCCGTTATTATCTTCATGTTTTCCTTTTATCGCACCATGTCCGGTATATCCAAGACAGTGTTCCAAGCTTTTATAATATACCAATAGCAGAACACCTATAATCTTGGCTTTTCTTACTAGTCCGTCTAGCTTCTATCGTCATATTTATTCGTATTCTTTTAGGACATGACCTTTGCCAAACAGCAGACAATCCAATGTATGCTGATAATCCGTAACTGCCGGATTATACTAACTACCACCTGTCGTTAGGAGCGTGCAGCTGATCGATTTGGTAACCATGTGCGTGGTCGATATTAAGGCAAAAAGTGTGTGTTTATTACACTTTGTAAACGTAATTGCTCTGATTTTGAATTATGTTTCAATGCGGGGAGAAAATTTGAACAGCAACGTGAATTGGGAGAAAATACGAGGAGAAAATTTTGAACAGAAATTTAATCGCACTAAAGACAGGATCCTAAAAGATTCTAATTCTAAAAGATTCTAAAATATTGATTAGAACTTTAAGCAAAGATAAGATTTTTTCCCTCTGGATTTTTCTTTGTTTACCTTTTTCCCTTCTGGCATTAACGGTACACGCAATTAACCTTAGAAAGTAAATCTTTCAAAACAAAGATCTTCTCAGAATTAAACTTTTTTTTTTTTTTTTCAAAATCTTCTATAATACTTTCATCAGTAAACCGGAAGGATATTTTCAATTTCTTTATTTCCTTTCTTATTCGCTGTAGCATGAACGTGCAATTTATCAGTTTTCTGTATAGCGGAGACTGTTACGCGCTATAATTTTCTACTTTCTCCATCTTCCGTTTTTTTTTTCTTTTTTGATCTTCGAAACACCCAAATTTAGTTTCGAACGCCGCCTCCCTTTTAGCGAACAACAGACTTGTCCTTACTAATGACTTAAAGTTGACGAAAGTTTCGAAAAACGCAGGCTGCTTCAGGAGTCAGT
Source organism: Typopeltis vanoorti (assembly GCF_054136105.1). Lineage (NCBI taxonomy): Eukaryota > Metazoa > Arthropoda > Arachnida > Uropygi > Thelyphonidae > Typopeltis > Typopeltis vanoorti. The sequence goes on along the minus strand of NC_143565.1, from coordinate 72,505,727 downwards.
TCGATAAACCTCGCCAGAAGGAATGATTTCGATCAATTTTAAAATCAATCCTAACGACTTTTAAAAAAAATTTAAAGCACTTTTGCTTACAAAGTTGGCGACGACGGATAAAGCCATGAAATGCCCTGGGGAGACCTTTGTCTGGGGATGAGACAGCATAAAGGTCCCTCACCGTGTGACAAAATTACAGTAAACATTGAAGGCTTTCAGTTCAGCTCATCCACTCACATCTTCCTCTCTCTCTCTCTCTCTCTCTCTCTCTCTCTCTCTCTCTCTCTCTCTCTCTCTCTCTCTCCCTCTCCTATTTTACCTGTGTGCCGTTTTCCATATTCAGTAACTCCATTATAAATCTTTCTCTTCTGTCTCTTTATTTTGTTCTTATTCTTCGTTTTCCTCTCCTCTTCTTCTTCATTTCTTCTTGTTTCTCTTCATTTTCTGGTTGTTGCTTTTCAATTTCTCCTTATTTTATCTCTTCAATTTATTTATCGGCTGTTCTTTGTTGCGTTCTTGGCTTCAATCATGTGTTTATTTTCACATTTCAGTCCTCTCGTGCTATTCGTCGTTATCTTGATTTTTTTTTGGTCTTTATTTTCGTTAACCATCTTCATCTTTTTTTTTGTCTTCGTCTTCATCCTACTCTTCTTCACCTTCTTCCTCTTTTGTCATCATTTTGATCCTCTTCTTCTGTAGCTTGAATGCTCATTAATTCTTTAACAGAAAGAATAATCCACATCGTCCATGTTCTATTCCAAACTTAGTCATACCACATTTGATTTTGGACTCAAGTGTTTTTTTTTTTTTAATTCTGAAGTTGCCGGTTTTTTTGTCATTTATTCACATGCACGAATATTCTCCAAAATGTTTCATAAATATTTCTGTTATTCGTTCCCTAATACTCATTGAGTAATGCATATTACTTTAAATAATTACACTTTTTCAAGGTCTGCAGTCACGTGATATATTTTTTTATCCTTACTCATTCACTTAAAGCAACCATTGTCTCTTCTTTCTTTTCTAACCTTCAGTATATCCTGTTATTTCCATAGCACTAAAATTTCTACTCCCATAACAGCACCTCTTTTTTGTTTTAAAATTTGAGTTCTAAAGAACTTTCACTAAGACGTCTCCATGCTATCTTTAAATGCATCATGATATTTAATAAGAGTGTTGTAAAGTTAACTTTTAACACGATATTTATCGAACCTCTTGTATCATGTTCGTATACAAATAACTCATATTTCAATTAAACATTAGTATAAAAACTGATTTGTTTAGATCTACTTTCACTAAAGAGTCGTAAAAAAGCTTTCTATTCGGTAAAAATTTCGAGGCTCAAATCCCATCGCTATTTCATCAAGCTCTTTCAGATCATCATTATGAATGTGAATTAACCAGGCTTTTTTTAGTAGAGAAAAAAAACAGTAATAAACTGAAGCCGAAAATCAGCCTGCATCACGCATGCAGCTGACAGACATTACATATGGATACCACTGAATAGCCTTAGCTATATCAACCTATGTACGCTGAGAAATCCTAATCGGACTTAATTTTCCACTGAAAATAGTAAAGTTGAGCCACGTCCTCCACAATTCTGCACGCGTTATATGAAATGTCACCGGTAGTAAAATATGACCTATCTGTAAAGGGTAAACAGACAGATAAGATCTTTAGTTGAGGATACTACGTAAACATTCAGCGGCAGTTGTGCCGTTCTTTGCCTATATACATTTTTAAATACATTTTTGGACAAAAACGATGTGCCTGACGCTTAGTTGATGACATCTTCAGCTGAACAAAACAGATGCTGACGCAATATTTCCTGACGCAATAACGAATACAATGATTTCAGGTAGCTTAGCAGTTTCAACAGAATCAAACAACAGTCGTAATGTAAAAATGAAAATATAAAATAATTATTCCCATTGGAATTGTTATTTTAAAATATTCTATTATTTAGGGAATAATGAAAGGGGAAGGAAAGAAAGAAATCATAAATGAATAGTTGAATTTGTAGTTATAAATAAATCAGTTCGCTTCTTATGTCTTAAAACGAGATCTCCAGAAGCTAATATTTATTCTATCCTAGACATATATAAATCATGAAGCCCACCTAAGAATGCGCGTGCGTGCATGTGTATGTCATGGGTGTAGGTGGGGGTGTTAAAACATTTATAAATATCTCGAAAATCTACCAGTTGAGGAATAGTTCGTTAATCGCACGAACACAATAGTGAACATCATAAATAACACTCGGCATCCTGTATTACAGCAAAAATCTCAGGTAAGTTTTTACAACGCTAAAAGCAGTTGTCTCGGCACTGTCGACATGACGTCACTAAGAAGAAAAATGAATTTATAAAATACAGGAAGATGTCATCAGCATTTAATTCTCTATCCGGCCGAAAGTGAATAGTTGTTTTTCATCCTTAATGCGTAAAACGTGTACTTCATCATTTACTACTTTAAAGATCTTATCTATCCCAAGTGCTTCCTACCCACTTAGATACCGAACTGATACGTCATTTCCCTTATGAATGCCAAATGGCTTTTTCTAAGCCGCAGACAACACAAAACTTACAACAATGGGACGAAAGATCTATCATTCTTGTCAGACGCACCTCGCGATATATTCAACCAATACTATTGCAGGAACTTTTTTTTTGCACAAAATGGACGTCTTAAAAAATTCAATAGAAAAGTGAATAGACCTTCGTTAGCACCTTTCTTCATTCCTCTTCTATAGATATTCAAAACTATTCGGTTTGTTTAGTCTATTTTACCCAAGTAACTCCATGACGATCACATTTCATTAATATTTATTTTAAATTCCAGAACTTTCTTCTTTATAAAATTACAAATCCCTAAAATGCGAATTTCAGTTATCTAAATCCTCTAATTTCAACAGGATTTACGACACTGTGAGACTTGTCCAAATTTCAACTTATGCAAGAAACTCCAGTGCTGAAATAGAATTTTTTTTTCACAAAGATCATACGTTTCAACCATCTTGTATTTGAAATCTTAATGTTTCCCAAATATTTGCCATATTTTTAGTATGAGAAATTCCACTTATAATGAAACGACGCATGCGCTATTAACACAATATAAATTAAAACCTTGTGGCTCCTATGTTGCTTTACCATCGTCAGCTGCTGATATGCGGAGAAGGAGAGAGAGAGAGGTTTCTCTTAAGTGTCTGGTCACAGGTGCAACTTGTTGCCCAGAATTTGTTTATCAAATCAAGCACAGCTGCAACGCAACCAACGAGGACGTCATACACACACATCAGGATTCGTAAATCTAATCACGCATCACAACACTAAGTGTCATATAGTTTTAATAATTCATTGCGTAAATAATTAACTGCATATATTTATTCGCTCTTGCTCATATTATCATTATAATACACTTATGAACATTTTAAATTAGAAACATTTTTATACCCTGAATGAGAGAGAGAAAGAGAGAATTTTTGAATTCGTCATTACTCATTCGATCTACAATCTTCATATAAGCTTGTTATTCCTCCTATGAGTTAATTGTATCATGTGAATTATTCATATAAAAGTCCATGTCTGACCGTTTCGTAGCGTAGTCGGTAGCGTCGATGTTCCTTTGTTGAAAACATGTATTCAGTTAACTTTTATGAAGGGTTTTTCACTTAAAGTTGGATTATCCAGTTCAACATAGATGATTTTCCTGCCGGACACTAGGAATTTCACCCCGTCAAACAGGTAAATCGGTAGAGAAAAACTCACAATCAGTAGAATTATGAAGACAGCATTAATCGCCCTATTATAGCATATTAGGTTTATACAAAACGCAGTTACCTGATCTCAACAGGCTTAATTTGTAAAGGCATACAGGTGGAAAATCTAAAATTAAAAAAAAAATACTAGATTAAAAGATATTTCTTTTAATCTATTTTGGAAAGCATGATGACATAATGAGTGAAAGTTTCCGCATCATTCTTTTTTTTTTCTTTTGATTTTTTTTTCATCTTATGATTGTATTTCTGCCATCTTATTTTTTTTTTTGGGAGGGATGACAGAGTTGTCTATTTCTGTTTGATTTTAATCTTTCAACCGTTTCCTTTAACCCTGCCGCTGCACTGTGTTTTTTTTTATTCTAATTACTTTCCACTTCTTCTGTACATTGGTAGTTTTTCTTGTTTCTCCGTCACTTCATCCATTTTCTCGGAATCCATCGCCTAAGTAATCCCATCCACCTTTAAACAATGTTTTCCTCACTTAGATTCTATGGTTACTTCTCGATGTTTATTACAATGAAGATACTTTATACATCACACTTTATTTTTCTTGTTGCTGAAATTCAACGTAGCTCCATCCTTTACATTCAACCTCTTAAGGCTTAATGCCATTAGTCCTTGTTGCATAATTGAGTTATATTTTTTTCTCTTACGTTCAACGACGACAAATTAAAGAACTCGTTTTTTACCTTATGTTTGGCGAATCATTTGCTTATTTACTTAAAGTTCTTGTTATTCTTTCTCGTCGATCCAATCAGTTATCAGCTTTGGTCCTTGGAGGATTTCCTGTAATAACTGTTAAAATCAGGCTCCATCATCACCTCCTCTGATTTGTTCTTTACAAACGATGCCGAGGATGCGCACCCTTTTATTCCAAAGGCTTTTAATTTTGTATCACCTGTTTCTTTTAGCATTAATTTACTACATGCAAGTGTCTTCTAAGGTCGCGCGTTGTTGCTCTGAAATCAGTAATGATTGAGAGAAAATCCGTCTTGGAAGACACTGATTTATAAACTTTAACAGGAGTTTAATTAAATGTTAAATTACTACCAATATAAGAATTAAGATCTGCTTATTTAAAATAAACAAAAAAAATTGTTTTAATTCTCACAATGTTCAATTTTCTTCTCTATCACTATTATTTTAATATTTTAAAATATTAAAAATAATAGCGATATCATACATAATCTCCAGGACATTACTGTCTAGTTAATCCAAGAAAACCTAAGGATACCTTCAGGGGTCTGGTGGACTCAATGCCAAGACGAGCAGTTTTGGATAAAAGTGCAAGCAGTTTTCTCGGCCAAATGAGACTCAACATGCTAGTAGGTATGGATCATAATTTAAATGAAGGGGATATTAAATCCCACATTGTTTTAAAACCGAATAAGAAACTCAAAGATTGGAATCAGAGAGTTTCATGCCGAATATAGTAAACTATAAAAATATCGGCGATTACTAGCGTGAGCTAATGCAAGTAGTCCTAAATAATGCAAGAAGTTCTGATGCAAAACGTTCTGATCGCTATTCTTGGTATTTTCCATGATGTAAAAACACATTTCCTAGGAAATGTATGCTGGAGGTCACTACCCAGACCGGTTCATTTAAATAATGTTTATATCGCAGAAATGAAGCCTATTGGCTCTTTATATTTAAGTAAATGGATCATAATGTTTTGGCTGATAAGGGAATTCAATCTCACTCATATATATATATATATATATATATATATATCGTAAACCTGCCCTCGTTACTAATGTAATATAGACTCAGAACTATTCGCTGCTAGCAGGTAAGCGCTTATAAAGTACATAATTTAAATAAAATCCATCCCTCCAGAACCAAGTTCACTTGCATGTGAAAGGAACGAGGGTAATATTCCAATAATTACTTATGTATATTTGCAAAATAACCTAAAATTGAAGAAAGGCGTTTAGAGGGTCTATTAGCTCGTCATAGTTGACGACTTTTCTACATTCGTTCTCTTGATTCTTATTTAGTCGATTGTGGAGCATAATAATATTTTTTTCTCTCTCAAAAACCTGTCATTTTTAACTTCACAACTTAGAAAAGTCGACCGTAAACACTCTGTCTCAGACCATAATATCACTTTGAGTTTAGGAACAAGAAATTGAGGCCATTTTTTTCTCCACTCTTACAGCCGAAATCTTCAAATCAGCAGTAACGACAAATGATGAAGCTCATCCTCCTACCGATTTCTAAAAGTTAAGAAATAAAAAGAGTTCCACTTACTCCCTTTAGGGAACAGAAAACATCAGCTCATTTATTTATATATGTTATGTTGCCTAAAATTACAGTGAAGACTTTTGCCTCTTCCTATTCTTGTTACTCTAACAAAATGAAGTATCTTTCATAACGTCTAAAAATCTCGCCTGTAATTCTAATCACAATGTAGGTAATAAATGTAAATCGGTGGTAGATGAATTTCGTCATTCTGTGTGAAGCAATCAACCTGCTTATTGGAGGTCTGAAGCTATTTGAAGATGTACCATATTGGATTCATTACAGTAGAGTAGGCTTTCCAAATTATTTAACCTATAGCCCATGTACGGCATCATTGTAGTAGGTTTACACCCTTCTGCGACCGCAATTAAATTAAAAAAAGACAATAAATTACGAAGATGAAGAGATAATGAATGAAGCTCCGAGATCCTTTGTGAAAACAGGAAATGGAAGATAAAAACTTGAGAAGGATGGAATTTAAGAATGACGCCTAATAGAGTTAATTTCTTTGTGCTCTAATTCATGTACGTTCTTGCCTCTCAGTCTAGAATCTCCACGGAACCTCCAATTCAAGTGATGTTGAATCTCATACGCAGATGGTAGATGTTTTTCTCCCTAAAACCTGTGGTTCTCCAGAAAATCAAACAAGCCATCCAAAGAACACAAAATAGATGACTTAATCCAATCTAAGTTGGCAAGCTTTAATAATATCAATCCAACTCATCTTCCAATATGATAGATTACTTGTATATCTTTCCGATGTGAATACAATGAATGGAGGAAGCAATAATTAAACTTCATTATTTCAAATGATACGCCGCCTTTCATGAAACTATTGTTGACTTGAGCGCCACACTGGTAACAATCAAAGCAGTTTAAAAAACAAAGCAGTAAAAAAACAGCTAGAGTTTTCTGATGTCATAACTTTCTACATTAATAGACACCTTGAGATTTTGAACTATCTCCTTGTTGCGTATGAAAAAAAAATCACCCACTGACATTCAGTAATCAGTGTATAATCCTATTTTGTCTTTTAAAGAGAAAACACACACACACACACACACACACACACACACACACACACACACACACACACACACACACACACACACACACACACACACACACACACACACACACACACACACACACACACACACACACACTTCTACAAGAGCATCGTGCCATCCTCGTGTATAATACGAAAACACAGTTAGCTGCATGAACAAACAAGATTGGAGGTATTTTCTTCTTGCATCCTTCCAAAAGGGGGGATTCCTAGGGGGATTACACTTCCGTAGAAATAAAGCAACAGTAAAGGCACCGTCCATGGAAAATGCGCCTGTGCATTAAGGCTTGTCTGACTCTTGTTATCGTAAATGTAATAGTCACGTACGTTACCCCCTAGTTGCAGACACATCATGCGTTGGCTGCAGCGTTCCGAAGGCGAACGGAAAAGGAAGGAGGATGATATTATTCAGACTGTTCAAATTAGGTAAAATTGATGGCCTGTTCCTTTTCAGTAAAAGTCGGCACGCGCCTGAACTTCATCCTTTACCATTGTTCCGATGTCTTTGCAGCAGACTAAGCAACGAAAAGGCGTTCAGTTTCTTTGAATAATAATCTCGTCAATACGCCTATATTTATGACTCAATGAGTTTTTTTTCCCTCATTATATTCCTTCCAAGGTTTATTGTGATAAATTCGCTATATACATTAAGCAAAAGATATATGATCAAACAAAAAATTACAATAATTGTGTTTTCAACATATATTAAGTATACCTTTATTTTAAAAAAATAATCGCCATCTATTTTTATTATAAATAAAATCGCGAAGTATCTCAGAATCAACAGCATAGTGGGAAATGAGTACTGTATTTGAGAAGTTACATCCATGATAACTGCCCAATTAATGAAATTCTGATATACTGACATTAGCAAATCTTCAGTAAACATGCGGTTTATCTTTTTTCTATAAGAGAAATTTTAATCTAAAAAAGAGAAGCATCTATAAAAAAGAAAAAAATAAAGAAAAAAAGAAATTAAAAATAAGACAAATTTAAAAAAGAAGTTACTGATAATCAAGTACACCTTTTCTTAATTATACATCATCAAATAGATATATTGAAATATCATAAGATAAGATAACAATGGAAGTATCCAATACCCTTGGAGGGTAATGGATGGCAATGCTGTAGCTAATGAAGTTCTAATTGAGGCTCGGCTATTGCTGTTACCCTCCTGCCATGATCAGAGCTTTAATAGCTCAATAACACCTTATCCCTACACTGTCCTCTACAGATAACGGGGAAGATGAAAAGCATTCTTGCTTCGCCCCTTTAAGCCAGTCCTTATAAGGATAAGATAACAATTGTTATACATATGTGATGGCGATGAAGCTAACAAATATTAATTATTAGAAACGAACTTTATTTTGCTTAACTTAATTAAAAATCTATTGGGGGTCGTTAGCGTTACAAAAATCGGTTCAAATTAGAAAGAATTGTTGGTGAGACACTTTATTAGGTGATTCATTTTCTCTTTTTTTTTTATTTCGTTTCTGATTTTAAAGCCTTTATTTTGGAAATTATTAATAAATGAAATACAAATCCTCACTTGATTTGACGAAAGACTTGCCATCCAGAATAAATATTCAAATTTAGAAAATCCATGAAAATATTAAATATTGCAATGAATCATTATTATAATTTCGTTTTTTTAAGTATATAATGCCGATTAATCATATAGTCGATTTATGATACAGTATTTCTGATGAATATCAGTTATCATAGAAGAACAAAACGTTTCAGAAAGCATAACTATCTTAGATATAGTTTGCAAAAATTCAATAGAATTTTTGAATAGAATACACTATCTGATCGAAAACATTCGGAAGCCTGCTCATCCCAACTCTCTCTATATTCTCCGTATTAATCTTTTATGATTAATACGGAGAATTGAAACAATGAAAGAACGTGGACACATCCGGGTTCTACAGGTGTTCATGTTAATCACTTTCATTATCAGACTTTTAGACTGATATTACCAATGATCTCGTCTGTGTTTCCAGCAGATCTTAACCGTGTTTATTTCTCTTTTTTTTCCTGGAAGTAGAAAGGCACGAAAATCGAACAAACTTATCTGTTTCCTTGCAGCATTAAAAGTCAAAAGTCCTTGCATAGATTCAAGTGAAGACTTCAAACGGAATAAAGAAAGGAAATTATAGAAATAATTACACTTTAAAAGGCTTCCCTTTCTTCTCGGTGTCTAATAACAGGCTGCTTTCAACTGCGGAAGCACTTTTTTTTTTATCTCTCGTCACTATACAATTATCCGTCGTACCGTACTTTATTTTTTAATTTTTACCTGACAGGATATCCTACTACTTTTGCGGCCTCGTAGCTTTAATGTATCTCTTCCCGTTCTGCCCAAATTAACTCTGATTTATATTAATTACAACATAAAAGCGACTGCAACGAATAGTAACGGCCAAATTAAATCGTACGATTATAAATTATAAGAGTATTGTTTCCCACTCTAAATCACCTCAACGGGAGGGAAGGATTACGGTTCACTTAGCATGTCTTTTTCGATGATACTTAGAAAGTTTTATCCTAATCCACTTGGCAGAAAAGGACGAAATTAGCGAAGAATACCAAGAAACAACTTCGCAATATTCATTCCACATGGAAGAGTTCAGTTAATGCCCTCTTGTGAGATGTACCTCGAGATGTTCTTTGTACACCGAAATCGATGGCGATTATAAATGTAACTCTCGAGATATTTAACAGTTGCCTGCTTTGGACACAAATGATGTGATTAACTTATAATAGCGTTTTCTGTCTTCTGGATTCTCTACGATATCTTAAGGATTATTCAGCCATCGTGATTATTACCTCATATATCCTAACGTTGATGAACCTAGCACGGTAAGAAATGGGATTATTATTAATAATTCTAGCAGCTCGCAACAATATACTTCGTAAGCAGGAAAACAATGTCGCCAAGAATCCGAGATACTAAATGATGCTCGCTCTGTGTGTGTGTGTGTGTGTGTTTTCTTCTCTTTTCCTTTATTTCAAATTTTCTCTATTTTTTATAATTTTTTCTGTTATGTTTCTGTTTATTTTTGTGTCGTTCAATTTCTCTCTCTCTCTCTCTCTCTCTCTCTCTCTCTCTCTCTCTCTCTCTCTCTCTCTCTATCTCCTTTCTTTCCTTCTGTATTTGCTTCTTCTCACTCACTTTATTTCCATCTCCTGTTTTTCTTTTCTTTTTTTTAAGTTCCTTTACTTCTCCTGGTTCTTTGCTAACAAGAGCATTAATAACCGATGAAAAAGCTCTTCTTCTATTGTTCATTGTGCCTCTTTTCCTTCTGCAATCAATGACATCTATTCAAAAGAGTAGAAATCATAGTTACTCTATGGATTTTCATTATTCTTTATATCTCTGTGAAGCAAAAAGACCCGACAGATATTTCAGTTACTTTCATTCCCTTTATGTTCAAATTATCTATCGATCTTCCCTTGTTTCTAATACAATTTCTTAAGACTTTCTTTTCTTTATCATATTTTTACTAATGCGATGACGTTTTAATCCCTAAAGGTTTGTCTTCTCACAAAAATTTCTTCTTTTTTTAATCCAAAAAGCGAATTTACCATTTCGACTTCCTGCTCAATCCCCATTCGCTTCTTCTATAATCTAATTTTATGCTTTAGAGAATGCACTTTTCTCAGATATTAAAGCTATGCACTTAAAGAACAAAAAGCAACTTCTATTTTATGATCGCTTTCGATGACTTAATCAACTCGAATAGTCCCTGTGAGAGCTTGAAAGGTTTTTCTTTCCAACTACTTCGAACAGTAGGATGAAAACTATTCAGTAAAATATTCGAAGAGAATCTAATCAAATAAGTCTCTTTGGAAATCAAAATACTGTAACTATAAAAGTAAATAAAAATACTCAATAAATAAAGTTTCCTATTTTCATATTATATTTTATGTACGTAATGTCCGCTTATTTCGCTTAATGGAGAGAGAGAGAGAGAGAGGAACAAGAAACAGAAAGCAGATTGATAATTTGAAAATCACTCTTTAAACTTAATCCGTGTTTGAGAAAACAGCCTCGTTATAAAAGTAATCTCAAATTCACAAGCAGCTCCAGCTTTAAGACGGCAAAGTAGAATCGTTATGAGCAGAGAATATACTGAAATTTTGAAAAAATCCTTTTAATTAGATAAGTTTTATGAATTGACGAATATACTGTTTCAACTGAATGACTTCAACACTGCATATCTGTGTGGAACACAGTGTGAATTATTTTCGGCACTCTTAAAGGATCAGTTCATCTGCACCACATAACGCAGATCGATATTAGATAATCCTTTATACTGTATCGTGTAAAATAAAGGTAAACAGCCTATCACAAATCTGTACATAAAAGATTCTGTGCACTATATATACTACTCACCATGCTCCTCTTCACATCTACATAAAAGATTCTATGCACTTATATACAAATAATCATGATCCTATCCACGTCTGTTCATTAAAGATATTGTGCACTATATAATATAGATTGTTTGTAGAAGATATTGTGAACTACACATTGTGGATTGGATTGTTCGTAGATCTTGTGCACTATACATTGTGGATTGTTTGTTGAAGATACTGTGCACTATATATGCTTATTCATCATGAGCCTACAGACACCTGTACTTTAAAGATCTTATGCACGATTTAACGTACATTGGTTCGTAGCTGTGCCTGGTAATTACCACATGCAGATGTGGTCATAAAAGCTATTCTGTACTATATAATGCACATCTGATCGTTGAAGATCTTGAGTTCTTAAAGATATCGTCATAAAATATCGTGTGCACTATATAATGCGCAGGTAATCGTAAAACATTTTGTATTATTAAAAACATTGGTCACACAATTGATGGTCATAATCAAGAGCCATTCTGGACTGAGTAATTAGCCTATACACTCTTCAATGAACAGGCTGTCAGTAAGAATCCGTCCGTAGGCATGAAGGTTTGTAATTGTCTTTAAATGTGAGATGAGCTTCATCGTTAGGTGTGAGATCACTCGCTGCCTACTAGATGTCTGAAATAGCTTGAAAGTTTCATGTTCGGTCTCTAGAGCATGATTTCCTAACTATGTAATAAATAAATAAGAATACAAAAAATATAAAATTTAAAAAAATAGGAAAAATCCTTAGCCCATGGTACTAAGGCACTACAGGTTTACCTTTCGTGGGTAGTAGTTATACAAAATAAATAAAATAAAATAAAATAAAAGATCATGTGCATCATATAATATATACACGATTGTTGAAGATCTTATGCTCTTAAAGATCACATACAGATCTGGTCATAAAAGATCCTTTTATTTATTCGTATGGGGTTCCCCCTTTCCTCCACCTATTACTTGTCGAACCCTCCTAACGAGGGATTTGTATTTCATGATTGTAGATCAGTGTGTGTGTATGTGTGTGTGTGTGTTCAAGGGGCCGGTTTGCCTGTTCTGGGGTACGAAAAATCCGAGTTCTGAGTGTGAAAAAAAAACCCTACCTCCCTACAAGACCAACTAACTCACTTTAGTCGAAAGAGACCAGATAAAGGTTCCTTACGTCATTCACGGGAATCGAACCCAGGTGTTTCCAACCAGAGGGCCTCGTCTATACCGACTGAGCAATATAATATACCTATACAACATATAACGCAGAAATCAGAAATTTTTGTATCTTATATGCTAAATGCTTTTGAAATCATTGCCAACTCTGATGCATAATTTTAGGTTCAAAATTTTATATTTACATTAACTGCGAATTGTGAGTTTCCCTTTTGTACGATGTTAATTACAAAATATGTTTGTTTATTACATATAATATGAACAATAGTTGACCGTTTTCGTGCTATACCATAATGCCACACTGTTTATCATTATCACCGAAGAGGAGGAAGAAATTAAATATTAATAAAAACAACTTTAAATATGGTCGATTATGTATATATTCCGATTGATTTTATTATCCTGAAAATAAACATTTCACGTATTAGTTCTCAGAAAAGCATAATAGAAAGAAAACGAGCTTTGGGAACTAAAAATAAGAATAAAAAAAAAGATTAAAAAAATGAAAAGAAACAAACTTCGTTTACCAGAACCACAGAACAACTGCCTTATTGAATTATACATGCATATTACTCTTCAGTCGTTCGCTAATGGCTTCTGGCACGATCTAGCAATGAACTTTTTACACGCACATTTTTTCGCAATCACCAGAAGAAAATATGCAAAGCAGGTACAAATTCCTCCACGGCATCGTTCTCTATGCAACGAGATTCGGCTTCTACTAAAATATTCATGTGCCAACTCATTTCGTGTCTGTTCCCAGGATGAAAAGTCGATATTTCCAACTTCAAGATTCGAGTGTGGACTAGACGAACAAAGACTTTGCAATCAGCTCAGTTTGGTCCACATCGGGATACTTAGACAGCTCTCTCTCTCTCTCTCTCTCTCTCTCTCTCTCTCTGTTGTACACGCATGCGCCGGCATGGATTGGCAATTACATACAGATGCCAACCTACGTACCCTTCATACATTTATATATAGACAGATACATGCATGGAATTTTACCGAGACTTGCCACTCTTTAATGAACTCCCAACAGAAGGTAGAGAGCCTAAAGCGTTAAAACTTCGAACATTAATTTGGCTCTCGACATTCTTTTTTTTTTTTTTCATTTTTCACCTAGCGAGTTTACTTCTTTCTATTTCCTTCGTACTACTAAAACCAATGCATTAATTAGAGAACTTTTAATATTTTTCCTTCGCTCCTAGTGAGGTCGATGCACTCGTGATCAGATACTCTGCCCTTAACTTTAATCCCAGTACCACCTTGGGCAAGATGATTAAGCAAGCACAATCGCAATACTACTTGGACTAGCTGAGAGACTGAGAGAGAGAGAGAGAGAGAGAGAGAGAGAGTAGGGCGGCTTAATTTGTTTACCACTAATATATTTGGCCTTCGTCTCAATTAATACAAGAGTAAACGACTACGCTGAATTTCGTCAATAGGGTTTCCTCTCTCTCTCTCTCTCTACCGGGTGGGTCAATTTCAGATAAATGGCTTCAAAATCAGCCTTTTCATTTCGGGAAAGAATCTGGTGTCACAATTAATTTCGTGAAACTTTCCAAGCTACTAATAACTCGCCGGTTCGACTTATCTAATGTTTCCAATGCATAGAGACGGATATTAATTGCTTCGAGAACAATTATTTGTCTTATTTACATTCGAGTTGCTTCTAAATCAAATTATAGCTCGGCATGTATGCTCACAGCATCGACTTATTAGGATGACGGTTCGTTATTGTACTGTCCGTATTTATAGTAATTACTAGATCTGTGTGGATATGTCTTTTGAACCTCTTATTAAGAAGGCGAATTTTGTTTTATCTAAACGGCATCGTCTCCTTATGTTACAGGGTTGATTATTTTTCCAAATGTTAATAAGAAGAGCTCAAAATAAGTCATAAATTGTTTTAGAAAATATATTTTTGATCATCTTTATAAAGTTTCTGACAACTTGATTTTCAGAAGTTTATTTCGTAAATTATTCAAGAGAGGTCACTGTCATCGTAATGGATGTGAATTAAATTCGCAATATAATACGAAGAAAATTTATAAGTCTTAATTTGACCCGATTTCATAAGCAGATTACGATTTTATCTCCAGAAAACTGAGGATGATTAGTGATTAGTGTACTACGACTTCCAAAGGTGTGTGTGTGTGTGTGTGTGTGTGTGTGTGTGTGTGTGTGTGTGTGTGTGTGTGTGTGTGTGTGTGTGTGTGTGTGTTCTTAGAGAGAGGGATTATTTTCAGTATCTACTCCCTCGTTTACGCCTGAGGCAAGCGTGTGGATTGAAGAGATGAATCTTTAACTCCTGGGGTGTCACGTGATAATAATTTTTAACAGTTTATCATGTCTCAAGTACTGCATGCGTAACATTTAACTTTCGTGTTAGGCTAAATGGCCTGTCACAGCCAAGAAATCTGCATTATATTCTATCTGCACTCTGTGCCATGGCTGTAAATTGCGTGTGCACCTCTGGTGGGTTTGCCTGTTTTGCGGAATTGAAACATTCCAATTTCTGAAAGAGAAGGGGAGCTTTTGACGGCTGTAAGAGATCGGCTGAAAAGCCGTGATAAAAGTTATTCGAGTTGTAGACAGAATTCGAACCCAGATCTTTCCAACCAAAGGGCTTACCATTTTTTTTTACCACAGATTTTAATTAATGCTATTACAGCGGGTGTATTTAGATTATATGAATACTATTACAACTGCATATTGGCAAAATAAATTCTATAATAGAACTGTGACTTTAAATCTGTAAAAATATTTTTTGTCACACCCAACTACGAAAGGTTGTAAACCTACAGTACATTTGCAGTTAATTAGCTAAGGATGTTTTTTATTCATTTCACACCTCTTTAAAATTTTTATTCATTTTTACCTGGTCCGTAAATCCTCCTCTAGAGAGCAAACAAGAATTTTAAAGACATTTCGCGCCTCCAATTACGTACTATAAATCTGTGCACAATATGATGTGCTGTAAAACTAAAATCATAACTGTGAAACCTAAAAACGTGACACTGTTAATCTGTAGCGGTGCGACTTGCTGTAAAACTAAAATCATATATTGCTGTAAAACCTAAAAACATGACTGCAAACTTCTAGACACCATGTCTTACTATGGATCTAATAGCATTACAATGTAAATCTGTTGGGTGCATTCCTTACTGTAAATCTAAAACACGTGATGGCATCTTAATCTGTAAACAGTGTGCCTTATTGCAAATACAAAAAACTGACATATTTCTAAAAACATGATTTTCTGTAAATGTGTACAAGGTATGACTTACTAAAAGCAACATTTACTGTAAACTAAAAAGTGAAACATGATACTGTAAACCTGTCGACAGCATGACTGACTTACAGTAAACCTTTAGAATATAAAAGTTTGACTTATTATAATCCTAAAACCATTTTTACTGTAACTCTAAAAACTTTTTATCTCATCAAATTTTTGATGTCAAGATTATGTTTGAAATTATTTCGCGCTCCAAGTAATTCTGAAATATATGGCTGGACGCGTTCCATCCCTTTGGGGAGGGGGGAGATAAAATAGTTTCACTCACACACACACACACACATGAAAATATTTATGATTGCCTTGTTGACAGAGGGATTAGTTTATCCGTTTTTCAATCAGGATGTATCGATTCGTATCCCGCGATGGGTATCGATGTTCGCAGTTGTCTTTAGCTGATAGATGAATTTCATCATCAATTTCAACGTTCCATGTTTTCTCTAGAGCAGAGTTTCCAGATTGTGCAAAAAGTAAATATAAAAATATATGAAATTAATAGAAAAACTTCTTTGCCTACCCATGATACTAATGGGTTGTGAGTTCTGAACCATTCGTGGATGGAAGTCACACGTAAAAGATCTGATAGTTATCATTCAAATTTTTTGCATACTTATTTTGTTTATCCTATTCATACCTCATATAAGGCCGATTACATACGCATAATAATAATTAAATAACCCTAAAATCGATGCATATTTGTATTTTGCACTACACTACACTACTACGAACTATTGTAGCTAAAATATTTCTTTCGTTCCAAGGTGCACAATGACAAGTCATTACGTGTAAATTAATAGAATCCCTTAACAGATGGTAGTGACATCCCTCCGCTTCATTTCTCATCTACTCTTCAGTAGTCCTAAAAGAATTTAAATATTCATAATAAAGACAACCTTTAGAAATGTCTCATTACAATGAGAACATTCGGTCTTTCTCTGGTGTGCTATCCATAGAGAAACTGGAGCACGCGCCTTGTCATCCTAAGCGGACATAAGAGATGCTTCAGCGAAACATGCAAAATCAAGTACTGCCATCAGCTCCATTGCATTCTTCGTTCCTTTAAACATAACATGTGATAAGAATACAATTTTTCCATGAGAAAAGGAAAACATTTCTTCTAAAAGAGGACAATGATGCGAGTACGATATACAATGAATTTCCGATTCAAATAAATTTAAATCCAACCAACCATTATGAATTATGAATAAACTGCAAGTCCATCATATTTCCATACTGTTTCTCTCTCGGTGTAATTCTTTTACAATTTTTCTTTCCGAGTTACTACTTTGAACATAGAAACAAGAATATTTGTTTAATCAAAACAAAAAATACCCTTCTGTTTCTTTGTGGCTTTATAGAATACGCGAGGTAATATATCATAACATCTAACAGATATTCGCACGCAAGAATGTCATTAGTCAATGCAATGTTTATTCGTTATCGCAAAAGATCCTACGTATTACGTGTATAATAAATGGATTGCTTGAAGAGGTGGGTAGTTTTCCATACGTCATCAGTTAAAGTGCGAGGTTAATTTCTTTTAGAATGTCGCATGGTTTTTATTATTGACTTTTCTTTTCTTTTTGTCAAGCGTAGTTTCTTATAATTGTTATCAAGAATGGGGACTGTCTCTTTAAAAGGAAATGCTTAATTGTTTTCCAATTTATTGACTGCAGGATAGGTGGCTGGCTTCATATGTTAATTGCCTGAATAAGTTTCTCCTGTAGGAAGGCGTTCAATTCTATAAATTCCACAATAGTGTAGAGATAAACAGGGTTAAATAAATTAACCCTTAATCTTTAAGGATGACATTATTTCCGATATAGATTTCGTTGTTGTTCAGATCCGCATTTGCCGTAGATCACAAAATCAACCAAACTTTTTCAAGTTCAGAAAAATATACTTCTGAAGATTTTTATTCTGTTAAAGGATATTTGTCAATATACATGTCTGGATTATCTTTTTAGTAAACATAACACTAAACACTAAATTCAAAGAGTTTCATGCCGAATCTAGGTCTACCTACTCACTGATGAGACCCCAATGAGGGTGGAAACTGGTGCGAGGCGGATCCGGCTTTGAGAGGCTCCACTTGGAGGTATGCTTTTGCTTGTCTCTGAGTGGGGGACCACCGCTGAGATTATGGCTCTGCTTGGTGGTGGGGTGAGCCTGCCATTGGGTAGAGCCTATGCTGAGAAGTTCTTCTCGGTGAAGGGGTGAGCCTGTCACTGAGTGGAACAACGCTGAGTTGGGAGATCTTTCGGGATCGTCTTATTTTTAGAGCCCGCTTCACCTATACATAAGGTTGAAACCGGTCTGGGTAGGTCTCATAATGTAGAACAGTAATACAGCTCCTAGGAGCTACGTTCACATTATGGGGTAAATACCAAGAATAGTGAACGGAGCTTGCTCCACCCTTACTATGAGTTGCCTCAGTGTTGCACTACCAAATGAGCCATGTGTTGCACTATCCAGGTATTGTTTTACGCTTGGACTCGCCGAACTTTATATAGTTTCTATATTCGGCATTAAACTCTGAGTTTCTTATTCGGCTATGAAACAATATGGGATGTAATATCCCCTAACTTATATAAGTTCACCTCGCCGAATTGAAGCCTTTGGCTCTTCATATAATTAGTAATAATACTAAATAATTATCCTTTATTCCCAGAAAGATAGAGATCCATTTTTCAACTGACCTCATAACCCTATTTAATCATAAATATTCTATAATACTTCATGACAGGAGGAACAATTTTTTTGGAAAATCTTATTTTTCCTTCCTGATAAACAGGAACCATATTTAACAGATGTAATCTGCTGCTGCCTGATGACTGATTAAAATTATCCTTAAATCTGAATCATTATTTAAAAAAAAACTAATCAGTCATGGATATACATTGAATACGAGAATTATATTCTTGCTTTGCCATTACTTATTCAAAGTTTTATTATAATAACCTTTAAAAATTCATATAGAAATCATTATCAAGTTGATAAGATACAACCAAAAAATATGCCAGTTCTTCCATAGAACTAGCATTTCTATTATGGAATTCTTACTGTATATCCAACTAAACATATATAAGTATACTGATACAACTTATTCGAAGTCGGTTTCATGAATATTATTATACTTATTTATATTTATTATTGCATATAAATTTATTTATTTATTTAATATGTTTACTACAAATGTAGCATCTTATTATGACTGTATGATGAAGTGCCTAAGATTTGCTGTACTTAAAAAGTCAATTGCGATTCTTGGCATATATTGATCTCTGCAAAAAAAAAAAGAAGTTGGAACTTCGGATTATTGTCTCACCGGCAGTTTATTCCTTGTGGTGCCGAACACATTTCGTGATATGTGTGGGTGATCCTTGTTCGCACATGGGTTTCTAAAGATGATGAGTTGAGATTTATTGCTATTTAATATGACAGAATTATTCATAGACCAATCAGTGATTAGGTAAATGTCTGTGAATGATGTGAGCCTATTGATGGGTTGGATCATTGTGTATGAATATGAGTTGTGTGTCACTCAGTACTGATGTATGTGCTTGTATAGCTAAGTTGATTAGAACGTTTAATAAAATATTAAATAAGCATGCTACTAAAATTGTCCCTTGTAAAATGGCACAGGCACAATCAATCTTCTCAGTTTTGCTGCTGTAAACGTCATTTATTTTTGTAATACTGTTTCTGGTTTTCAGACGGTCATCGAACCACTTATGTATTTTCCTCTCACACCAAGTGCTTCGATTTCATTTTTTTTAAGACAATTCTGTTTCTATGGTGTAGATATTAATATATATTTCTATGGTTTAAATCTTTAGAAATATCAAGAGCTTGTGCAAAAGCAAAGTGGTTTTTATTCATAGCTGAGTTAAATATGCCGCAAAGATCATGCAGTAATATAATAATTCCTCTGTGTTTACGAAATCCATATTACGTGCTAGATATTACACTGAATTCTCTAGATATGTGGGCATGTTGTTATTGACAATTAATCCATAATTAGTGATACGATGAATATTTTAATCTCTTGTTTATGTGTGATCAAATCTAGGAGATGTTTCAAAGTTTGTTTTTGACATGTCTGTATGCAAATATTTTTTTTATATTCGAGTTAACCCAGACAAAATTCAGACAAAACAAAAATATTGTTTTGTCTGAATAATGGTTTACCTTTCCAAAATCAAATTCAGTTTGCCTTAACTAAACTTTACAATTTTCGACATTTGAAGTGCTCTTAAAACTTTTCGCTATTGCATAGATTAAATTTGACAACGTTCTGTGTATTAATTGTTGATACAGAGAGAGAGAGAGAGAGATAGAGTTTACTGAGTATTTCGCTTATTATTATTGAAGTGTGTTTTCTTCTTTAATTTTATTTTATTGTAGTAACAGTTACGTTTATTTCGGCGTATATTTCTTTGAAGTTGTTTTTGTATTCTGTATATTAACTGTTTTGGAACCTCCGTAACTCAGTTAGTAGTATAGACGAGCTCTTTGTATGGAAAAATTTCAGGTTCGAATCCTGGGTACTGTCAATCAAATAGTTATAATAATAATAATAATAATAATAATAATTATTATTATTATTATTATTATTATTATTATTATTAATGGATTAAAACGTAGAAAAGTGCTCACAGCATACATTATTCAATCTTAATCAGTCGTAACTGCCTGAACATTGATAAATATAATAAGCAGTATTATTATTAACTAAAATAGAATATTTTCTATTAAAAATAAATCAATCAATAAAATAAAATAATTAAATAAAAAATAGGGAAAATCCTCAATTCATCCACAGCACAACTGTACTACAGGTTTACACTTTTTTTTATTGGTCATAGTCATATAAAATAAATTAAAATAACAATATTTGTGGAGACTTTGGAAAAAGTATTTGGTAACTTCGTTGCACTTCCAAGAATGATTTTTCATTTCGAATAACTAACCAACCCACCAACCAATAATATATATATATTAGCGTGGCCAGAAATATTCCTCTTTCCCTAACTATTTTTTTTTTCACTGTGAAATCGAAATTTTTAATCTCACAATTAAAAAAAACGGATAATGGAATTGACACTATTTCTGACAATATCACAAGTTGGCAGTATCTTCTGCTGTACTCTGGCCACTTTAAGTCTACAAATCGCAGTGCGATGAACTCAGTCATCAATAATAGCTTAGGATTGAAAATGACTGCTTACCCATTAAGAAAAGTTAAGGGTAAAAGAGTTATGCCTGCTCCTTTATGGAATAAAAGACGTTAAAAGTATTGAGGCAGTTTCGGCAAATCCTGTGTGCTTAAATCAAAATCGATTTTAAAAAAATCAACTACAAAGGCAATTCGAAAATAACAAAAAAAAAAAACCATCTCTGTGCTGAAAATGACTGGACAACATATAGAAATGTCACTGTTCTGATTGATCTGATTGATATGTTTATCTACTCATTTATTTTTCAACTCTAATTATTTTGAAAAGAAACAGGTGTTAAAATAAATTTAACTGTTTCAAATAAATCTTTAAAAAATAGCCTAAAGAATTCAAGTATTTTACTAATTATTTAAATTATTTTAAATTATTTAGAACAAAATAAATTTCTTTAAAAATGTAAAGAATTATTTTATTAAAAAAATCAGTTATTGCAAAAGACAATCGATATCACTATTTCTAATGTTTTCTGAATTTTTTTATCCTTCCTACAATTTTTTTAGAAAGAAAAAAGCACATTACCCATCCACTGGCAATGGACAATGATCCTTTTCTGCCACACAAAGATAAACTTTTCTATAATCCCAACGAGTTGTCAATTATTTAATTTCATTTTAAACCTTGTGTTATGAAAGAGCACAAGAAATAAAATATCCTTACCACTACTATTAATATCGCATTGTTTAAGCTCCTTAAAAGTTTATTTCTCTTGCTTCAAAATCTAGGAAGTTAAACTACATTTTAAGCAATTTCCAAGTAATCTCGCGCATAACATGCATAAAACTGAACAATAAACGTTTATTTATCTAAATACGATGGCCAATTTCATAAAATATAGGATTCTTTTTTATGACGATCTTACCCATGAATTATTGGGACCCCGAGTAGAAGTATTATGAGTGCGCTTGGAGATAGGCTAAGCCATCCATATAATGATCCGCAAATATAATTTTTATGCTGCTTGATGCCTTCAGCAAACAGTGGTGTTACACCGAACGATGAAAACCGTGAACCACATATAAAGGAAGCAATTATTCGAACACACAACTGACGGTAACGAAAGGAAGGTTTTACGAACTTGATCAACAAGCAGCAATTGTTACAAGCACAACACGATAACAATATTCGTATCCTTTTTACAGTTGCCACACGCCAGTATATTATAAATGAATGTTATAAAGGGCAATCTGTAATTATTCCACTGCGTTGATGGTCATGCATACTAAAGAACTTGCACCCGTTCGATTCATTTGAATGGAAGAAATATACTCATGTGTCAAAATATTATGATCACCTACCTAGTAGTGTGGTGGACTTCCTTTGGCCGATATAACCGCTTGGCATTGACTTCACTAGAGCACGGAAGATGTCGTTAGGTATTGAGGACCAAGTGGACAGAATAATGTCGCGGAGGTCAGCAAGCGTGCGTGACACCAGAATCGACAAGCTGGTACTGTGTTCTACATGAGCTGACAAATATTCAATGTGATTCAAATCAGGAAAATTAGGGCGGCAAGAGGAACGCTTGGACATGCCCTTTAAATCATGCATGCACAATTCGAGCCTTTTGACACTGGACGTTGTCTTGCTTGAAGAATTCACATTCTTGGGGCCACATTACCATATAGGACAATACCTAATCCGAAATAATCCCCGGGTAAGGATGGGTAGTCAAAGCGTTTTTAATGAAGATGAGAGGACCGACGTCCATGTTTCCGATCTGGTTTGCCGGGTGCATGATGTTTTCGCTCATGAGTGTATGTAGTTATAGTTTAAAAATAAACAAATAAAGCATATTTTTTGTTATTTCGAGATATCATATTGTAGCTTGCACTTTCACGTAATCTGTATATAAAACAATCTTTAGTAAAGAAAAATAAAAAATAAAGAAAGAATTCCAAATTTATGTCTAGTCTGCTTTATCTTAATAACACTTCTGTTTCTCGAGATATGTAGGGACAAAAAAAAAGGAAAAGAAAAAGGATAAAAATGACATGATGAAACTGCAGCATCTACATATGGAAACTTAAGGCTAAATAAGTGTGGTGTGCATGATTGATATTTCTTGCCCAACTACAACGAGTCTTAGATGATAAGGTGTGGACAAAAGAGAAGTAATATAGTTTTCCTGGCGCTATCTGCTCAAGTTCCACTTACAACAGCCTAATATCTTCCGGACATATTTGCGGAAAGTACTTAAGGAGAAATTTACCCGGAGCTTTTGATCAAATCGACGGCAAATTGCCTCGCCGAGAAAGTTCGTTCTCAGGTGGTAATCAAAGGCATTAGGTGGTCCAATCGATAGGATTTCGTTCGCTACTATATGACTGTCTTTTAAATTCTCAATCAAGGTCTGCTCTCCTCCTCCACTGGCTGAAGACCATATGTCCTAATTAAGAAGGCAGCATTCGAGATCAAGACTTATAGTCGTGTTTTGAAAAGACACTTAAGAAAGTTTCTCTCCCGTGGGTATTTCAGGGATGCTGATTTGAGAGAAAATTTCAAGAAACGTAGTTGAGTTATTCTTTACTTCATTTATCGTTATTTCTGTTTATCGATGGCGAATAATATGCGTTTATTTTTAAATGAATGCGAAAGACTTCACTGACTTTTCTTATATCTCCACGTACTCCATTCTATTATATATTTGTGGTTAAATGAGAAAAATACAGTATAATAAATATCACAACGTAAAATAACATGCTCAAGGAATATACTTATATATATGAAACTAAATTGGTAAATTGTAAAGGTGTACTTATTTATTTCAAACGATATAAGCAAAAACATGTTAATAATCTTTATTTTGTTTGCGTAGCAAATTACAGTTATTTTGCGTTTTTTTATTAAAGAAAAATTTAAAAATATAAAAATATCTCAGATCACAATACGCGTTCATTGTTACAACTTGTAACAATGAAAGTTAATTGTGGTCCGATGTAGTTTTTTATCTTTGTAAAGTGATGATGATGACGTTGCATTGCTTTGCTTCAAGTTCAGTTAACAATTCATGAGCGCATTTAGCTGAATCGCAATCGGCACTTAAAACACTGCCTCTGGATCGACTGAGATTGCCCTCCTCAAAAACAATTGATCTTCTGGAATGATACTGTTGTCTTAAACTTATTTTTTCGGAATTAGCCAAATAAAAGGATGATCTTTTAAGTATTCTAACGATTCATATGCGAATGTTTTGGACTGATTCTACTGCAAAAAGTATTAATTTGAATTTGTAAATATTTCAGTTCCCCGGTTTTGAACACTCATTCTAAGAATACGAAAAGGATTTAAAAAAATTAATCAAATATAATTTTGGTCTACAAAACAGTAATCAATCACTTAATAATAAATGAAACTACAATATTAAAACATGAATTGAGAAAGCGTTTCGCTCATTCTCAAAGGCTTAATCCTCCCCCCCCCCCTCTCTCTCTCTCTGCTTCTGTCTTTCATTCCCGTCTCAATAATAATAAAAATTCTTCGAATTTTCTTTTCCAGTAGAGAATTTGTAAGGATTTCTTTTAAAAACTTACCCAAGTCTGTATACACAGATTAAAGTATTCTCTTCCATTAAATGATTTAGAAGTATATAAACAAATCTTTTTCCGATAGATAAAAATATGTTCTCGAAGAGTATCTAAATTAGTATCTTCGGAACTATTTTTTTTTCTGTTCGATGCGAACCCCATTGAATAATTCATTATCTTTTGAGAGATGAGAACAAAAGAAAAAATCCAAACTACTCACTAGAAAGATTTCATATATTTATTTCCCTTACAAAATAGGTTTGAGAAGGGGGATATACAGAGAGCTTTCTCCTTTGCAGTATTCTCTTTTCAAGTATTTGCTCTCTGTAGCTACATCTTTAAGAAGTAAACGGGATTTTTTTTTCTCCACGAGAAAAATCTATAAAACCTTCATAACTCCACAATGATGCCAGGGTCCTTAGAAGCCACCGTATTCCCATTTATCATCCAAGTCATTGTGACAGTCGGATCGATGAAGGAAATAAAACACTCAGTAAGAATCTCTCATACATTCTCAGAACGTATAGAAAGTCAATAGAAAGCTTTTAAAGCAAAAGAGAAAAGAAGAAAAAAAAAGAAAAAGAAAGAAAAAATTCCGAAATCATTTTGCGTTCTCAATGGAATTATCTCTCGGATCGGTGTAAACTGAAAACTTTGGCGTATTCGATAAGATTAAGGAGAAGGAGGGGATAAAGTGTGAGAAAAAAAAATCGGTAAACTACGACTTGAACTTCTTTTGATAAGATGTTGACCACTGACTTAGTAATACATCTGTCTATCGATTCTTTTCGTGTTATCTACTGAGATAGATCTGTGTTTCCTAGTGATCACTTCGCCGAGATAGCCAGCAAACATCCCTGTCGAATATTTCATCTGATTATAGCCCTCTCTTTAATATTACATCCCAAGTGCCTTAATACATACGTTTTTGCTTTATGTATGATCATAAAAATTATAGATGACAAGATATAAGAATTATAGCCGAACGAAATGCTCATTTGAAAAACTTTTGGGAAGTCCTAAGAAAGAAGAATAAATCATACTCATGCATATTTCATACGGAAAACAATAAATAAAACTCGAAACTACTAACTCAGTATATGCGCTAAAAAATATGTATTGGAAAATTAGAGAAATTAAAGTCTATGGTACGTTCAGGACATGCGATAATTTATATTTACAATTTTTGGAGTGCAAATTAAATATTTAAGAAGTCTTCTTTAAATCTCTTGCTTTTTATTTCGCGATCTTTTTTCTCATTACTGGATTTTTATTCATTATTTCAAATCTAAAATTATTAATATCAAAGAGATGTTGCTTATAACTTTCCATTTTTTTCCTATTGTGCAAAGACATCACACATACAGAGGCAAAAGGCAAACGTGGAACCGAACGTTTAAATATTCCTAACAGATACTACAATTCAATCTGAGCCACTGTGAAATTGATCATTTGCTTCTCTGAACAGATGCTGCACTTCGTCCTAACCAACTTGTTAGTTCTGGAAAGACATGACTTTACGCTGTTAGCATATAGATAACCAGCAGACGTAGGCACTTTAAGGAGAATATATAAACATAATGTACGTACAATCCGTGCATTACAATTATATATCGCATATGGAATGTGCAAGTAAGTTCTACAAAAGTGATCATGTTTGGATCAAAGTGAGCCATTTTCATTAGAATCTACACAGTGTAGGCAACACAAAATTGCTTATCTAAAATGTGAAATATTTTTCGGGAACTACGATGAGAGGTTTCAGAAAAGACCAAAAGAAATATCCTCGCACTAACATATCCCCACCACTATTACACTTAACAAATGAGACGATTCTTTCTGGTAAATTACCTTCTTTGAGCTACCACCATACTGAAACAAATCCGTGTGATTTGGGCTATCGTGATTCATCACTCCAGACTGGAACTTTCCAACAGTCTACTGTGAAAGCTTCGCTAGTTTTTGCACAATACAAAGTGGAATTCTGACATTGTTTTGAGTGTTGTTTGGCTCTTATAGAAGCAGGTGATAACCATTCGTTTTTCCGTGTAGCAATCGCGAGCAGTAATGTCCATCAAAAAACATTGAGGAACTTGTTAGCAGTTTAAGTGACTGTTTGTTCCAGTTTCAAAGATGACACATTTACAGTAAATTGATTTTCTAGAACTGAACAATTGATACCTGTAAGTTCAATGTTCGTAAATGTAAAGCCGTGCATGATTAGATATCCAATGTCGTATTATATTGGTGGAATTATGCTTGAAGAAACTGCGCAGGCAACGGATCATGGATTTTTAGTATACAGGAAGTTGACGTTCAAGGGCCATATAGCAAAAATTGCGAATACAACTCATAGGATAATTGCAGTGCCGAAACACGAATCTTAACATGTAATGATAAGAAAGTCATTTTGCCTCTCTACATGACTTTGATAAGACCTCACAGGGAGGACTGTGCACAGGTCTGGTCTCCTAGTTTCCGCGGTGATTCTGATACAGTGGAAGAGAGAGAGAGAGAGAGAGAGAGAGAGAAAGTCTTAAAAATGATATCACGATTGCGGAATACAGATTATGAAGACAGAATTTGTCGACTGCAGACATTAGCAAACAGGAGAAATGATGGGGTAATATGATTGAGACTTACAAACTGTAAGGAAAGGACAAGAGTACATCCTTGGAAGCTGAGAATGAATGCCGCTAAGAAGGGGGTGAGGGCTTGATTTTTCTCTCAGAGGGTGGTGCGTAATTGGAATGGGTTGCCATTGGATGTTGTGAGTGCAAGCAGTGTGAATGAATTCAAGAATACGTATGTAGCAAGCGTGTAGTATGTGGCTTCCCTTGATGAGTCCCTGACTGCCTGGAGGTCCCTCCCCAAACTAAAGAAAGGCTGACAATAATTGAGAAAGTGATTCTCGACACCGTTGAGTCTATTGTTATAAAACTATACGTGATTGGGGTTTAATCCTCGATCTATAAATTTATATAATCCGTAGTCATTTGAACTCTAACAAACTGCGAACTTCATAGAATTCTGCTGACCACAATTCATAATCCTTGATACCATGATTCATGTCTTCTTGCAACATATTCTTCTCTCTCTCTCTCTCTCTCTCTCTCTCTCTCTCTCTCTCTCTCTCTCTCTCTCTCTCTCTCTCTCTCTCTCTCTCTCCTAGTTGTTTATAGTCGACGTGGTCAGAGAATTATATACCATAGCTTGAAACCAAGCAGTGTAGAGGGGCAAAGAACTTATGTCGAACAAACCACAAAACTATCTGTTTTGTGGTTTGTTCGACATAAGTTCTTTGTCGAACTAACATTAAAACTAATTGTTCTTTATTTATTATTTGCTGTTCTGGAGATTAAAACTGTGTATTTTTATTTACAAAGTGTCTGCGTATCCTTGAGGTAATATTCTTATCGACAACTAAATATAAACCTTGTTTGGTAAGTTTTATTTTATTTGTCAACCAGAGGAACTTTTCGAAGCCTCTTGTAATCTAAAGTTATTAAATCCTTCACAGAAAAATTGACTACAGAAATCCAATTTCAGACTAAAATGCAAATTTTAAGTTTTAGAAACACGAAATAGTAACAGTTATCACCTTCACTGCCTTTCCTCGATGTCTAAAAAATCAAAATAACACAGTGAGCTCAGTTACTGGGGAAAACCTAAGGTAGTTACCCGCTACACACCGATTTTCGAAATTACTCATGAAAGAACTCCGTCTATTAATCTCAAATTCCTATTCCATACCCTTTGTGTATAAAATAGGCGCTAGAGAATTGGTTGATTTCAGTTATATTTCATTGTGTGCAGTTCAGTAGCGTACAAATTACCCCGATAATTTTTAATAATATTAACACAAAATAGCAAGAGATGTGTAATATTATTGATTCCGCTCATGCAAAACCTCAAATATCATCTTAGACACCAGCTGTGGCTGTGTCTACCTGAATGACGTTCAGTGCTAACTATATTAACCAGTAACATTTTGATAGGCAAATGAATTAGTAAACACATTCGAGACTGTGCTATAATCGCAAGAACATCCGCGTAGCTCATTCGACGATGACGAATTAAACTTATTAACAAAACCTGCTTGCCTCTTAATAAACTACGAATTTTATTTAAAATTAAAAGCCATTTCACTTCATTCTCATTAATGGGTTTAAAGTCAGTTTTTTTTTTTTTTTTTTTGTATTCTTCGATTTCATTGTATTAAAAATTTCGAATAGCAAGTCTTCAACCAACAGATATCGTATTCAGTGTAGGTTTGTTCGATTTCAGTGCCTTATTCATTCGACGCTCTCCCAGTGCCTTCTAGTTCCGACAGAAACTATTTGTCATTCTTCTTGGAATCCACGATTGTTCATTAAGGAGGGGAACTCAAGAGCACTGCGGATTTTGCAGAGGAAAATTTACATGACAGAATATATAAGTCTCTCTCTCTCTCTCTCTCTAGAATAATTTATTCCAAAGAGTATTCGACTGATATGTAAATTCTTTCTATTGAAAAACTTCTATAATGAGCCTTACTATAAAAATTTATGAACAAGTGATACTTTTGTATACACTGTGTTGGAAAAATTATCTCGACAGTTCCATTTTTCTTGAATATTGTGCAGTAGAGACAAATTATATGACACACAAAGATATAAATTTTATTGGGGAAAAAGGCTGAGTAAATTTAATTGTATTCAACTAGAAATAAGGGGAGTTAAGCGATTAACGAGGTGTTGTCATAGGCAGCCGACATATCATTAAATAATGATTGGAACTTCTAATGATTAATTTTGACGTTGTCTTCAAAATATGGCGACGAAATGAAAATAAAGAAACTTATGAGATGCTCAAGAAGACCATATCCCACTCCTGAAATTCTTTAATCGACCTGGTTGGCCGAGTAGCTATCGTATCCACTCTCCAACAGTCTGTGAGTTTGAGTCCTTCGTGGTCATGGATGCCAGTGACTGTCTAGTTGGCAAAAGGGCTTTCATCAACCAGTGTGAGACCATCCCCCACTTTTTGAAGACAATTCTTTGTATCTTGTGAAATATTCTTCTCCAACATGCATAAATCGGATTGACAAAGTTCTATATTTGGTTTCTTAAAGCAAGTTTCTTGAGTATATAAAAATGATGACTTTATACAACGAAAACCACGCTTACATAAGTCGGTAGGCCAAACATGGGCTAGCAGTGTATTCAGGTTTATGAAGCACTCGTATGTGCCTCTAATTTTTGCAACGTGGTGTATATTTTTAATAACTTTAAGGTCGATAATACATTAAGTGCAACTGCGAAATGCACGCATAAGTACACTGCAATAAAACTGTGTCGAATAGTGATGACATCTTTAAGTTAATTGTCCGAATTATAAAATTATGATTCTCAGACAACTTACCCGTGTGGCTTAATTCCATTATCTCGCTCTAGAAACATTCTAATGATAAAACTAAAAAACATTGGAACGACTCAGTTCACATTTCTCAATCTTATCTCTAAGACGCAAATCCTTCTTTTACGAAGATTATGAGATCTTCAAATTAAAGGATTAGTAGGCTGTAAACCAGCAGCACAAATGCTACATTCAGAGAGGTTGAGAACTCATTCGACCACATAAAAACATTATTGTTAGAGAAAAGTATAATGGCGGCTTAGCTAAACCCTTTCAGCGTCATAATGACAATTTATGTTTGAAATTGAAAAGAAAATATTTAAATACCTGTTTAGATAAATCTTTTCTTTTCGGCCCTAACCATGTCACAAAGGGTTTGGATTACAGTGTATAATTAAATTACTCGCTTTAGTTTCAAGTATCTTATTAGACAAGAATCCCCCGGCTCGCTAACGTGCCATTGTTTGAGAATATTGTATGTTAATACACTCAGGAAAAGTACATGGAAAAGATATCCCAAGTGGAAACAGAGTGAAGTGCTGTGGAACTGTTCTGTATACAGAATAACGAGGAATACAAACAGCTTACGGATACCTGTCAGCAATTGTTGGCTACTTTTGCGACCTCTATTATTCGTTCAACAATTAATACGAAACAATGGAAGTATTTTAATTAGAATGTTTAATGTTAGTTATCCAAGTGGAACTTTTTTTATTGTAATTCCTACCCACCGAAGGTTATAAATGTGTAGTATGTTTGTGGGTAGGCTAATTTTTTTTTTTTGTATTTCTTGTTTTTATTATATTTTTTTAAAACCGGATATTCTGATGTAGATTTTACATGGAACTCTTCAAAGCCATTTCAGGCCTCATACGTGCGCGGTGGTTGCAGAAAACGAAATTCGAAGTTTCAACTAGTTCATTGGCAAGAAGATACACTAACCACTCTTTAACCAAGTCGGCAGTTCAACATAATGTAATATATTAAAATTAACATATCACATTCTGATCTTAGTGAGCATGAGCAATCTTATGAGCCAAAAATTAACTATCATAATCGTAATCTAAAGACAGGATTAACTATCATAACTTACTACAACTAAGTAGTCTCTTTCCTGTGAAGCATTTCCTACAATAACTGAATTACACCTTTCTCTAAAATAACTGCATCTCCGATATTGTTAACTTGCAGGTTAACAATATCTGGTTGCAAAAACAATCAAAGACTCTTTTTGTAGTGCTAACAAATAAAAATCGTTATTATTATTAAGCGTACAACAATGACTGAACTAGCCTTCCATAATACGTGTCCGATTAAAAATTGTCAGATAACCGAAATAATTAAATTTCGGTTATCTGACTAGATTTTCATTAATCATGCTCATTATAAATAAAGCATGATTTTATTTTAGGAATAATTACGAACTGAAAGTAATTCTCATGATTTTTATCTTAGCACCAACAGTAAGTTGCTAAAATCATGATGGTTCCATTTTTATTTGCGAACTGCGAGGAAACATTGTTGAAACGATGTCTGCCAGTAACTGTCCAAGGCTAGTGTAGTAGAAAGGATCAATGTCCGAGATTATGTGGATCCAATTGTTCCAGTAAAACTTCATGCGCCAAAGGAAATGCATAGTTTGGGGAGGGATGTACGAGAAACTATGAGACCACACAGCATTTTGAATAGAAACGTTATCGGGTCCAGACGAAGCTACAGGAAATTAGATCCCTATAGAGCCGATAGCAGTGTCAGAGCAGTGAAGTGTCGTTAAACCTTACACCTGTATCTCTTATCGTGGCCTCGTTACAGTGTCACGTCGGTGCTGACAGGGGGCGGCAGTGACGTTTTCAGAGGTGGTAAACGGCCAATAAGTGTCATCAACGTCGTGCTCGAAGCTAATTGACTTCATACCACGTTCAGAGATAATTCGTCTCTTAAACCTGATAATTACAGTCTATTACACTTATAGCCGTAGCTGTCGATACAGAAGCACGCGCTTTTCGAACACGCCGATGATTAAAATTTTGTAATGAGGAAAACTTACCGGTATAAGAAAAGAAAAGAAAAAAAAAAACGGAAGATTCAAGTAAGATTCTGTTTACAGGATTCAGTTTATCCATAGCAACCACTTCTCTTCTCTCTCTCTCTCTCCCCGTCTCCCCTTCACTCTTTTTCTTTCTTGCCATTCATTCTTTCTTTCTTTGTCTCTTACGTTTACTTTTCTTGCTTTTCTTTTCTTTTTTTTTCTTTATTTTTATGATTATTTCAATATATATATATATATATATATATATATATATATATATATGCCTATCCTTTCATTCTTTTTCTTTTCATTTTCTTTCATTGATTTCTTCTTTATTCTTTTTCCTTCTTTCTTTCTCTCTCTCTCTCTCTTGATTTCTGTATGACATCTTTCCCTGGCGTTTTCTTTCACACACACTCTCCATCTGTCTGTCCCTCTGCTCTTTCTTTTACAATCCCCTCTCTCTCTCTCTCTCTCTCTCTCTTTGATTCTCCCAACTATTCCCTTTATGTTCCAGTTATGTGGCATATGGTGGAAGGATTTCAAATTTCTATACAAATCAAGACAAAATTTAAATTGTATCCAAATGATAACCCAAATAGCAAAAACATTCAGATACAAAGTCAAAGAGTGGAATGTTTTGTTGTTGTTGTTTAATATTACTACCAAAAATGGTCCGGCGGTTAGCCTAGTGGCTATCGCAGCCTTATATATGCCTGGGGAAAAAGTGTGCTGTGTTCGATTCCCGTCGCCAACGTAACGAGCTAAGCATATTTCTCAGACATAACCAAGTTAGCCGGTCTTGCGAGTGGACAGGAGGGTTTCTTCCCCAGTTTATCTGGGATTTTTTCATCCCGGAAGCAGGCCAACCAGCCACGTGAACACACCCAGCTACAACCACAGGATATACCACGAGGCATAGGGCTAGTCACCTCATCCTCGGGACGGGTACGACTTAAAAGGGCTTACGATAGCTTTGTAACAGGCCAGTAGGCCTAACGCGTAGAAATGACAAGAAGAAGACTATCGAAAAGGTGTTTGTTATCACACACCAAGAAATAAACACGTTGTCTGTTCCTTCGTACCCCAAATATAATTCACTACCCTTCCATTTTATTAAGTGTTCTCGATTTGATATTCTATCAAGTATTTCTAGTTAAGATTTGAGATCTTTTATGATGGTCTAAAACCCCCTCCTTCTGCAGAAAGTGCAATAATTTTCAACCAACTTATAACATTTAAGAATTCCTGCGTGAATTCGAGAATCACAACGGATTTTAAAAAACGGCGCAGCTACATCAAACATCTTCAATATCTTGTAGTGAAAATGCAAGTGTTGCACCATCTTCTGACGTCATGAGTAGTTGGATTCTTTACGTTTCAGAAATATAATTTAATACGTGGGTGATCAATGTCTTCTCTTATAACATCTCTTAAAGATAAATTATTTAAATATTTACAGAGCTATGATTTTAAATATTTACTTACTTTTGAAAACGTAAAGCAAAATTCCCAATCTCCATTCCATTCCTTCTAGCATGAATAATTCTCAGTCTTAAATTCAAAGTACTCTTTCTTTCTTTTTTTTCAAACATGACAGAAGAGTGCATGTTTACACATTTCCATATTCAAACAAAATCATCACCTTTGCTAGAATTCCCTTGATAATTGAAGAATGAGAAAACAGGTATGTATATTTTTATTTTTTATTTTTATTTTTAATTTATTTAGAACTCAGAAATACTTTTAAATAAAGTACTGATATTTATCTTCGATATGAAAAGCATTAATATGATCTGTGTCGTCAGTTAATGTGATTTTTCTCCTTCTTTAGTTCATATTTTTCTCTCGATTTTTGAATCCTTATTCTTTCATATTAGCTGCTTCCCCACCACAACGCATGCACTTCATATGTTTTTATATATATTTTTTTTTTATTTCTAAAGATTCGTCATGGCATCTCTGCAATTAACTAATCTTAATCACTTCGTCCTTTCTAATAATTTTGCTTGTGTTCATTCATCTGTTTCTTGGAATGTATTTATTTATTTCCCAGCCAATCTATTAGTGAACATTTTTTTTATCGAAATATGAGATGTCATCGTAAGGTGATTATTGTCCCACTTATTGGAGGCCTGGAGTAGTTTGGAAATGTTCCGTGTTTTGGACTACTTCAAATTGAATAACTTAATAAAAAGAATTAAAATATTTCTTAGTCCTCTCACCCTAATTTAGAACCCTTCGGAAACACATAAAAATCCGAAGAAAACGTGGGAATATCTGATTATTGAAGAAGAGCACAAATGGTTTCATTTAGACTACGAAAATTAATAGAAACAGGGGATATTATGAATCCTTATTTCGTAGCTGAATGTATTCAAACTTAAAAGAAAGTAGACCTGAAAGCTTGTGAGGAATTAAATCCTCGGTATTCGAGTTGGCTTAGCGTTGTACTACTTAAAAGACACGAGCTCTGTCCAGAAGCCCTCGTTTCATGAGAATCTATATTTTCAAGTAGATGAAAAGTTTACATTTTTGATGGATTAATTAGTGAATTTTACTAATCGATTATTTTTTTTCCAGTTTTGAATTTTATTACTCGATCTCCATTTTAACGTGAATGTCGAAACCGGAAGTGAATCTGCAAAATAACAAAATTACGAAAATGACTGATTATTTATACGAATTCGTATCCTGATTTGCACCGCCCATTTATTAACGAGATAATCAAGATAAGACACCACCGAATCTAAGTATTTGCTCCTCGGAGTCGCACAACAAGGATACTTTGAAGGAAAGCGCTATTCCTAACTGTCGAGTAGTTATTTTTTATCTGTTGGTTTTTCCGATGAAATAAGGAAAGGAGAAAAAAAAAAAGAAATTAACAACTTAAGAAAAATAAATAAATAAGAAGTGGAAGTCACAGCACCTCAGTCAGTAACGAGAATGCCTTGAACTGCACGTAATTTAGCGAGTCTCATAAGGGATTAGGAGGGTTTTCTTCCCGGATTGTTTCGCATCTCATAAAACACATGAACAGGCCAGACATAATTAAGACACAAAGCAGCAATGAAGATAGGATGAACCACCCTATTTTAGCATGAATTAAGTTTATAGGAAGGCCATTGCGCCTAAAGCTTTAAGTGGAAGATCACATGACGTGAAATATAATAAACAAGATTCTTCGACACATTAATGAACCTTCCAAAATTATTAAACTGATTAACTTGTTCTTATTATTCATTAATTTAAAGTATTAGCTTGTACTCTTTTACAAATAAATGCAGTTATTTATTTAATTATAATTTATCCGTAAGTATACATGTTACTTTGTTGTATGACGTCATGGTGTCTGAATCTGATTTCACACATAAATGAAATTTACGTATTCATAAATAGAATCTGTCCGCGCGGTTAGCCTAGTGGCTTTGCGCTTTGCAACCATATGCCTGGGGAAGGAGTGTCCTAGGTTCGATTCCCGTCGGAGACGTGAGGAGCTGAAGGATCTTCCTCAGCCATAGCCAAGTTAGCCGGTCTTGGGCGCGAGAAGTAGGGTTTTTTCGGCCATTTATCTGGTGTTTTTCATCCCGCAAGCAGGCAAACCGGCCCTATGAACACACAGGATACAGCCAAAAACTTTGAGGCATAGGGGTGACCATTCTATCCTCGTATTTCGGTTACGAAATCCAAGCATGCTTGGAAGGTTGTGGGCCTTAAATGGCATTTAACAATGGCTTCAACAGGCCTTAAAGGTCTGTTAAAGCCATTGGGATAGGATAAATAGAATCTACTCTCGAACGTATCATATATGAGTGATCATATATGAGTGGGATTAAAATGTATAAAAAAAAAATTAAACATAAAATTTTCATTCCTGTACGTAAGCACAATCTGTATGCCTGGTAGGATTGTCTTACAAAATAGAGGTGATAAATGTTTCCTTTAGTGTCTTAATTCATCCAGTGAATTTATTTAATTATAATAAATTGTGAATTTGTTTGTTCTTGTTCGCAGAACTTCACACATCTGCTGTTCCGAATTCCACTAATCTGCTATTTCCAATGTCAATCCCTGCAATTGAAATTTAAAAATTTTCAGACATAGTCGTTATCCAAACTCTTTTCAAAACGAGTTAGTTAGTCTCATAAGGAGTCAACAGTATCCGTGATCCAGGTACTCCTTTTTTTTTCTTATACCCTAAAAAAATACAAACCTAATAATCTACAAAATTAACAGACTTCTCAGACTAGATTCCAGATTCTACTTCTATGAGGCCAGTGCACTATTTTGTTAAATGCATGTTTATGTGGCCGACCAACTCACCTTCACTTGAAAAGTCCCTTATAAAAGTTCTACGCGTTCTATGCAGCATTACAACCCAGGCTTTTCAAACCAAAGAATAGAGTTAATACCAATTGATCTACGGAGGTATATTCAAACATATTAATTTCACTTGGAATAAAAACAACGCCATGCTTTCAACTAGGTTTCCTATGAATCAGTGTAAAAAATCTGCAAAATTATCCCTTCTACCAGATTCATATGATGAATCATTAAAATGAGAATCCAAATGACTTGCAAGAAATAATAATAAATTATATTTGTGACTCTATCATGAACTAGGAATAACGTAAAACACAATTAAATATCAAAAATAACAAATCAGATGAAAATACTTTCTCGTGAACAGCTTGTCTCTCTCTCTCTCTCTCGCACGAGATGATTACGATGACATAGTTGTATTTTAGCGCTCTGCTGAATAGCGAATATTGACCAAGCAGACTAGACGCATGTTAACAAGACCAGCTATTCGATATTTCTATATATTTTTAAGAAAGTTCCTCTTCGGTGGCAAATTGCTGATAAAGATTACTTATTCATCAAACGAGTGAAATATTATTTAAAAAATAATAATAAATAATAGGGCCCCCTTAAGAACTCCTTACAAATGAATTGAATTTATTCGAAAAATATGGAAAAACCCGCTAAACCACATCCAACATATCTAATGCACCTACACTGCAATATATATATATATATATATATATATATATATATATATATATATATATATATATATATATATATATATATATATATATATATATATATATATATATATATATATATATATAGTTAAAAATCTAAGAATGCGAGGAAAAAAATCCATTATAATCGAATCTGGTATAAGAGAGGTTGTCTGAAAACATATTATTTAATATCAAATTTCACAACAATTTTGTCCTATAAATGTCTTTAGAGCATCGCAGGTTTTTTATTTAAAGAACAACACATAGTTCACTCCAAGAGAACAAAGCACAGTTGATAATGAAAGCTGACGACCAGAAAAACTTGGAAGGAAAATACTGTATAGCAGCCATAATATTGAGTACAACCTTCTCCGCTGATGAAACTAAACTCTAGCAATTCATATCGAAAGACTGCAGATAACACAGAAAATCCCTTTAAGCTCTAGTATTTACTATCTTCGAGAAAACAGAGAATGCTGTTGTCTCGGTGATTAAGTGGCTACGCTATTCATCCGTGTATTATTAAGAAAGCGAGAGCGATGGAAAGAGAGAGAGAGAGAGAGAGAGAGAGAGAGAGAAGGAGGAGGAGGAGGAGGAGAAAGACGATAGGAATCCCTTTCTAATTGGACTTTTAGAATTTTTCTAGACTTGTGCTAATTTTCAAGTTAATAAACCTTCAGTAGAAAGTTTATATCGTGATTCTTTGTATACCCGACGCTTCTATAGCGTCGTCCGGAACTCACGCGCCAATTGACTGAAGGAGCGATTTTGTCGGATAAACCAGGTATAGCGGTATTAGTACACTCTATCCGCTTGCAAACAGTGGTTCAATACTCACCACTGTTTGCTGTCGAGTAGTAAATGGGTAAAGCAAAATAATTGCACAAGATATTTTAAAAATTGAAAAAAAAAAAAGAAAAAAAAAAAAAATATATATGTAGAAAGTTTTTTTTTATTTTTTTATCTTGGGTATAATATAATATACGTTAAAGATACCAAGCTATTTTATATGTATATAAATATAAACTTGATTTTAATCCATTTCCCAAGTAAGCAAACAGACAAGAAAGTCAAGTTTGCGCCTGCAAGTAGTGCAAGTCTGGGTGACTCTGTACGTAGTGTAAGTCTTTATAAGCTCTGTATTACCTAAACCTTGATATTTCTAAGCTTGACTCCCACTGATGAGACCTCAGTAAAGGTTGAAACCGGTCTGGGTAGTGGCCCCTTGCCTTTAATGCATAGCATCATACATCTCCTCAAGGAGATGTGCGTTGCATTAAGGGTAAATACTAAGAATAGTGATCAGAGCTTATTCCACCTTTACCAGGAGTTGCCTAAAACTGCACTATGTACGGAGTCGCCCATACTTTCACTACTTGCAGGCGAAAATAGCTTGGTATTAACGTGTGTGTGTGTGTGTGTGTGTGTGTGTGTGTGTGTGTGTGTGTGTGTGTGTGTGTGTGTGTGTGTGTGTGTGTGTGTGTGTGTGTGTGTGTGTGTGTGTGTGTGTGTGTGTGTGTGTGTGTGTGTGTGTGTGTGTGTGTGTGTGTGTGTGTGTGTGTGTGTGTGTGTGTGTGTGTGTAATGTAATAGAAGCAGACCTCTGGCTGCCATAATAATTGAGAGCAGACTATTCTAACAAGTAAAGTTACAACAATAAATATGTGTACTGGTAACTTTACTTTTCCAACAATGGTTCTACTTCTAATAAGTTTTCCAATAATTGATTGCAGCCATGATGCTCCGTGATGAATATATCACAGCAGAAGATGGGGAGAGGGGATTAGTGGTAGTTCTGTAGGCACGAAGATACCAAATATGTTGGTATGTCAATAATAGGATATACGTCTCTGATCTGATTACCCACAATTTCTCAACTTGAACAGTGATTCACTCCTGTCCATTAGCAGGTTCAATAAAAGTAAACTCGCACATTTGGCAAACTGCGAACTTAATGCATATCTGAACTTATTCAGCACAGAACACATACACCAGTTAATTTCGGGTTATAGAAGCCCACTGCAGCGAGAAAATAAGCTAATTTTTAGAAGTCAGAAACTTCAACGGATAGTAATTAGATAAGTTAACGTAGAAACCATCTGTAATAAATTATTAACAGCCAACTAGTATTAATTATACAGCGAACAGTATTAATTACGCAGGGACGACAGAGAAACGAATAAATTATATACGAGCACGTAACGAAACTGAGATGGCGTTGACCACACCCTCTTACATGTGTAGACGGAACAAAGATCAATAGTCGTCATTTCGCTAGTCGGTGAACCATCGCGGCTGCATTAATAAACACGGCAACACTTGTAATGATAAGGAAGTGCATTAAGTACGCGATTAAAATTTAACTTCTCAAAAATATCCAAACTGTTCGGTTCTACGTCGTTATTATGGATAAAAGTTTGCATCGTGACAGCATGCAGACACGCCTCCTTAGTATCCATTTCTTTTTTCGTTTATTGTTTAGGGATGACTGTTCGTTGACATAAGGCAGACAGGTGGCGCTCGATCGCATTTCCTCATACTTTTCTTACTTTCGTTTTGGATGTAAAACAGTAATTAAAGAATTAAAGAGAGGCGCATTCTTTGAGTTTATTTGCATTTTTATTAATTGAACTCACGCTAAACCGATGTACCAGAAAT
The DNA here is from genome assembly GCF_054136105.1 of Typopeltis vanoorti. Classification (NCBI taxonomy): domain Eukaryota; kingdom Metazoa; phylum Arthropoda; class Arachnida; order Uropygi; family Thelyphonidae; genus Typopeltis; species Typopeltis vanoorti. The sequence goes on along the minus strand of NC_143565.1, from coordinate 72,465,902 downwards.
AATAAAAACTGGCCGAACACAAACAACAGATTCACAGCGAACAGGAACAATAGACTCGATGAATAACAATAGCAACTGGGTAAACAATAATAATAGTTACTGATTCACACGAACGGTACAGACACTCATGAACAGGAACAGTCTACAAAGTGAATAGGAAAAAAAAATAGTTGAGAAAAAAATAGAAACTCGGCGAACAGGAAAAATAGAAAATGAGTGAACAAAAAAAATAGAAACTGAGTGAACAAGAACCAAAGAAACTCAATAAATAGGAGAAATAGACTCTCAAGGAAAAGAACCAATGGATATACATAGTGAGCAGAAACAGTATATAAACGTGATAAAAAGTTAACGTGAACAAATACCTCGTGAATAGGAACAATATCAACTGGATAAACAGAATAATAGATACTCATGAACAGTCATGAACAGAAACAGTGAATAACTCACTTAACAGAAAAATAGAAACTCAGTAAGCAGAAATAATGGAAACTCACTGTACGAGAACAACAGAAACTCGATAAACAGTGAACAGGAATAATATAAGCTCAGTGAAAAGGAACAACACACAGTGAACAAGAATAATATAAATGGAACAATAGAAGCTCAGTGAACAGAAACAATATACAGTACATCCAGGGAACTGGAACAGTATGGAAACTAGGAAAGCAGGAACAATAGAAACTTTGTGAACAGTGAAGGTGAACAATATAAGCAGTAAACAAGTACAGTAGAAGCTCAGTGAAAAGGAGCAAGAGGCAGGAACAATGGAAACTCAGTGAACAACAATAGACTAAATGAACAGCAACAATACATACTCAGTGAGCAGAACCTGCAGACATTCAATCAAAAACAAATTGTAGAAACTCAGTGATCAAGAACAGTAATTAGTATGGTTCTTTATGTGGCTTCAATAGGAGAAACTCTGATATTTATTTTTTTTAATCAGTACGTGTAAGTAGCCAAAACAAATGCTGTGAAGATCCTATAACTGCTGCCATGATTCTGATGATCATTTCAAAATACTCAGATTATACAAATTTCATAATTTTCTTTATTTCTTTTTTTAGAATCAATTTGTAAACGACATCTACAACTATCGTATAGCTTTAAAAAAATCTCATATTTGAAGCTTAGTATTTATATATTTTGAGTGCACCTCTTGGCTATATGTGGGTCAGAGATGCCCGTCATTAGTTCATCTCAACTCGACGTAGTAATCATGCTATCCACTGCTTATCCGATAGGCGGTAGATGTAAATGATTAGTGATATCTTGTTTAAATTATCTCATTATACAATATTTCAATTATTTGTTTAATAGTTGCCTACGGCGGGAAGCAGATAACTGAATAAATTGGCCGCTATTTAGAAATTCTTAAGAATTTTTTTCTTCTGGACTTTGTTAAGAATTTCACTGGAATAAGAAAAAAAAATCATTCACGTTCACTTCAGTCTACATGGCAGATTATCTAATTGCATTTAATTCTTAAAATAGTCAAAACACACACAAAAAGGTATCCCGATGCGAATTTTTTTTCGAAGTCTAAATGAAAACTTCAGCGGAAAATAAGGAAAAAAAAATTCTCTTTCAGCATTAAGAAACAGCGCCCAGCAAAGATTAAATCTTTGATGAATGTTGAATTTTTTTTTAATTAATTTCTGAAGAATATGACGGAAGTTTGCATTTTAAAACTTTACTGTTGCTGAATTGAGTCTTGGCGTCTGGTTCCATTAAATGTTATTGATTTCTTTCAAAGTGCCTGAAGAAAATATTTAAAAGAAGGAAAGTTATATTTGAAACAACAAAAAATACTTGTAGCGTCAACAGGAAGATTCACCTAAATCATCCTCTCGAAGCAATAGGCTGCAAAGTGCTGGTGTTATCGAGTCCAAATCCTAGTGGGCTCACCCGAAGGCTGCGACAGCGAATTTTTTTTACGTTTGTAGTCGGATTATTTTAACTCTGGGTTATTGTCTTCATAAGCTCTTACTAGTTTGGCATTACTAATTTTCAACGGGTGGGGGGGGGGGGGTTGTGCGCGGTGGTATTACGCAGCCATAAATAAAAAATACTTAATATAATTTTTTTTAATTAAAGATTTTATAACAATGGGAGAAAAAGTCTTAATGAGATTTGCCATAGAAGAAAGATAGATGGGAAAAAAGAATATTATTATTTTAAAAAAAAATGAAAAAAACATCGGTCTCAGATAAACGGTAGCACGGAATTAGAAACAACGGTAGCCAACTGTTTATTATAATTAAATCTTGAGAGATTTTGTTTAACGTTGTAGAAAAAAAATCATAAAATTTAAAACGCAAACGATCACCAGAAGAATCTAAGATTCAAACGCGTGGGTACTCTAAGATTGTGTAACACCTGGGTACTCTAATAACGCAGGCGGAGTTGATTGTGTCGATCGGCCAATGTTAATTTAAACGTAATTTTTTTTATTTGTAGTTATCGATTGATAGTAAAAGTTTATTAAAAATTAAAGGTTATTTTTAACATTGTTAAAAACTCCCAACATCGCTAAAGAAACTGCCAGTGCCATCTTAGCAACGACAATTCACATCCTCGCATTAGAGATTAACACACATCGACTGCTGTATAAAGTTGTCAACTTTAACATAGATAGCTGCGTAGAAGTATCAGATGATGAAAAATTGGAACACCTGTGTTCTTTTAATGAATAAGTAATTCTTTAGGAAACTCGAGGCATATAATTTTCATTGTCGTCTAAGATTGTTAAAGAAACTGCCGAGTACCAACTTACCCAAAATAAGCTCGGCTGCTGGATTGTCACACACTGTTATTACACAAATCATTTAGCCTACGGTAACTCGCATTCTGTGAAAAATATTATCGATCCCTCAAGTGAGTTCGGCAAAAAGTATTCAACAGACCACAGTCTGCGAAATTTCAAGTATCAAATCCAATTAATTAAAGCACGGTGCAAATGAAAAACGTACAATTCCTCTTCGGTAGATCTTTATCAGCATAATCATTCAACCGATTTCGATGATTTATTCCATTTATGATAGCTTCTAAGACAAAGAAATCTCATAAGTAAAAATTTGAGCCGAATATGAAATAAAAGTTGGCTGCAGTCCGGAGCGCCTACTTGGCTGACGTTATTGTTTTAGTTGGTGAGAATCCGAATTTCCCTCTGAAATGTGAGTAGCATACGATAACAGCAACAACAAAAGTACAATAAATATAATCAGCAAACTGATTATTCTAAATCGCAGCCAACCAACTCATACAATATGTGTTCATTGGGTTTATATATGAAATGTTTTCGGAATATATAAAAATGTATGCATGCGCGATAACGTCCGATAGTAAACAGGATGTCTCTAAGCTACATTTATTATTATTATTATTACGTGACACCTCCAAAGAGTTCAAGGACTCATCGAGGGAGGGCACCTACTCTACAACTATCTGTCTCCATCCCTCAATCCACCAGTAATATTTTACTTCATTGATTATTTATGCCATTCAGCAGATGCGCAATAGACTTATAATTTTCAAAATTATAAGTCTCTTTAAAACAGTTAAGTTTAATGCTGCAAGGACAAAACTGTTCCTCTCAGATATCTCCCAGAGAGGCTTCTGTTTTCATCATATTTCGCATTGCAATTCTCAGGGTGAACCTTCCGTAAGCTGTTGTCAAATATCAAAGTTCTTCCCTTTATTTTCTAATGAATAGCTTCTTTTTTTTTGCCTCTTCACACTATGACACAAATCACCTCTATTGAAAAGAAAGTACCATCCTACTCACTCCAACCACACACACATAACGTAAGATCTCATTTTAAATGAAATGCTTTATGGGAAATAAACCCTTGAAAGAAAAGAAAACATCTTTTAAGACAGGACTAGAAAATAAACATCTTGTTTTCCAAAGGATAATTCACATCCTGTGATTTTGATTACCCAGGACTTAAGGAAATTGGATTGATTTGACATTTCGCCTTTCATTCGTTTCGTATAAATAATGGAAACCTAATATGAAAGGAAACCTGGTGGTGAAGAGCGCCCTCTACCGATCACTTATAAAAACAATTTTAGCTAAATGGACGTATGTATACTCACAATATATTAATAGGCTGGTGTGAATAAATGTGTTTTAGTCGTGTAAAAATGATATTTACTCATCTTTAAACAAGAATTCAAATAATCAAATAAAGTAAAAATTAATGTATATTTTTATCAATTTCTTTCTTTTTGTTGTAGAATAATGGATTGCCAGGTTTAAGTGACATTTTTCATTCTTCAGACGTCTCGTTTCACTTCGGTCTTCCTCACCTGTTTCCATCACGTAATAACTTCTTCATAAAGATTAAAATATTATTTATTTATGTGTGGGTAAGCTACAATTCTATCCGTCTTTTGCGATCTCTTGACTGTTTTATCATTCATTTTATTCTGTTTAATACACATGTTGTTGAAAATTTGATACACATGTTGTTGAAAACGTATTGAATTTCGATATTTGAAGCATTCGAATTATTCTTATTGGTAAAGATGGAAGATGAAATATTAAAAGAAAGAGAAATAGAAGCCGACAGTGTTTCTCTTGTAGTGTTTTAATTTTGCCTGAAGTACTAATTTATTGTAATTAAATTAATACTGAAGTATTAATTTAATTTTAAAATTCATTATTTTGTATTCATTGTGCACACATTCATCGTATACAATAAATGCGTACACCGAATGCATTGTGTGTATATTTATTGTACGAAAATAAAATCGATCTCATTGTTTTCTTACACGGGCAAGTAGTTTTTGTTTTAAACCTTCAATGTAATTGTAGAACAATTCAATCCGCATTATATTCGATGTACAGAAGAATCATTGAATGCACATTACTCAATATGTACAAGAGCCATCAAATCTGCGCAACGTTTAGTTTACATGAATCACGTAAGATCCATTCAACCTACATGGTCAGTGTACACAGAAATCATTCAACATCTTCCACATTCACTTTACACTAAAACCATTCTGATTTATTCATTCATTGCACACGAACCATACGATTTATACAAAGCTTAATGAAAATGTTTAATGTACACAAGAACTATTCAAAGTACATATTTAATATAAAAGATTACTATTCAGCGTGTATCTCATTCAGTGTACATGTTCAAATGCATAAATGAATTCAGTGAGCATGTTTGCGGTATATGAAAGGTCTCAATGAACAAGTTCAATATATATATGAGACGAGTTCAATGTACTCGTATAACTTGTACACAAGAAGCGTTTAATGTATAACTTGTATAACAAGAAGCGTTTGAATGTACACAAGAAGTATTGAACGAATATAAGAGACGTTTAGAGAAATAACAATAAAACAAATTTTGTTAGTAGAAATTAATGCTAAGATTCATCTCGAATGTTGCACAAGTTCAAAGATGATGCTATGCCATGCCAAACAGACATTCTTAATCAATAATTAGAGCAATTCGCTAATGTTTCATTGAACATAACCCCTAATACAATGCAACATAAATCAAATTAATTCTAACAATAACGTTAAAAGATTCATGATGTGTTCTATTATTATTTTAAACGCACATGAGTTAACCTTTAGAAACTCGAATCGACTGTTTATTTAGCTTCGATCATACAGTTTAAGTAGTTAATGTGAAAACGAGAATTACGTTTTATCGAAAAGCGATTTAGTTGCGAAGTGAGAACGAACGATTCAATTAAACACACATTTGGTAACAATGTCAGTCTCGTGTTAATATCCAGTAATAGTTCGTGCGAAATGCTAATTTCGCACGAACGAGATAATCCTACGTACATCTGCTATTATGAATTCAGTTGTAAACACGTAATCATCTTCTACACACAGCCAATAATGATGGCAGCTTTGGCATAGTTGCCATTGCTTGTGATTAATGAAAGAATAGAGTGAACGATGTAATCATCTTAGTGGTGGTAATAATAGTGGATCACAATACAGACACACACATACACTCAGAGAGGGGAAGGGGCAAAGGTAATAACACCGATTCGTTCGATATCTAGCTAAGATTGTTCTAAGATTGACTCTCTTCATTTCCTGAGCCTTTCCGTGCAACATCGCTTGCATTTCCGACAATGATGGAATCGACATGTCTTTAGTGACGAATTGCAACCTTAAGACCCCTTGCTTTACAAGGGATAGATGCAATATATTAAAGGAAATACAACGGCTTAATACCACCCAGGCGACAAAAGGTACGGAATCTCCCTCTCTCACTCTTTCTCTCTTAACAAGGATGCTGGGATAAGGACGGGACGATGGATGTGTTTTCTTGAAACAACTAAGATAACAGATCTCGTTTCCTAATAAGATGCTTCGTAATAATACTGTAGTTAACACATTCAGCTGTAATCTGATATGAAACATATAAAAAAAAGAGGCGACGAAAATAAAGAGGGTCAAGAAGAAAGTTCCGAATTTTAATCGACTTAAACACAAAAGATAAAGACTAAAAAAAATCTCAAGTGATAAATAGTTCGGAAAACAAATCAAAGACGGTAAAAAAACGAAAGTTTAAAAAAAAATTGAAAATAATAGGTAAAAACTTAAGCAACGGAAGACTGGGGAAGGCGGAACTAAAGAACACAACACAGCTAAACAAAAACTGAATCTCGGAGAATAATGAAAGAAGTGAGAAGGGGGAAAAAAGATAAATTGTCGTCAGTCTTGTGTGTCTGTGGGAGAGAGAGAATTTTTTTTTAGGAAGTAAATTCAATCCTTACGCTCTCAGATAAGTTGATTAATGAATTGCAAACACTGTCGAGTCTGATTGGTACGTTGGCCAAAATGCGTCAACCCTTTGCAAGCAGCTGACATTCGTTGAGGAAACCAAACACTACAGGGGGGAAAAATCACTTTTTTTTTTTAATTATTAAGAATTTTATTTTTAAAGATTTGTTAACAATCTGAAATCCTATATTATGCTTTCTAATTGCGTGTGTTTCACGGTCGGTTTATTTGTTTTATAATGGGGAACAAAGAAAACAAAAAGGGGGAAAGGAGGGAAAAAGAAAAGAAAAAAGAAAGAAAAGTAAAAAAAAAAGAAAGAAAAGTAAAAAAAGAAAGAAAGAAAATATTTAAAGAAAAAGAAAGAAAGAAAATAAGTGAAGAAAAAGAAAGAAAGAAAGAAAATAATGAAGAAAAAGAAAGAAAGAAAGAAGATTTGTCCCAAATCTTACAGGAAGATTCATAAACAGTTTATGTAATACATCCTGAGAAAAGTCTGAAGTTAGAAAAGAAAATTTAGATCGTCTCAGTTACGATTACTCCAAGTAAGTTGATGTAACAGATCAAAGTGAAGGCCTTTGAATCATCATTATTTAAAAGGTAAAATCCGATTGTTTTGATAGAATTATTTCATAATACGGTTCTATGAATAACGTCAGCTTACATCAGATTTCCTATCAGATGTTTAAAAAATTAATCGTCTAGTAAATCAATAAATAATCACAAAAAATGTAGAATTCTTTTCTCAAACAAAATGTTTTGAGAAATCACCTGATGAGTTCCACTGATGTACATCACTGACTTAAATTTCGTTTATCCTCGAAGATTTAAATTAATGTAAACCAGAATATTTGAATCTAATAAAAAAAATAGAAGTGCAAAGGGGATTTATTTTACTTAACGGGTAGCAAATTTATGATTTTTAAAATGAGAAAAAAGGAGCTGTTTGCATAGAAATTAAGAAAGCAATATGTGTTTCCCAGCGAACAACACAGCAAATAGCTGTTTGTATGTTAAATATGGAATGCAGTTAGCGATGCGAGGAAGACAGAGAAAAATAATGTAATTTAAAGAAACATAAATTTTGTCTTTTAATGCCGCCAAATTAACTATTTTAATTATAAACAGACTTTGCATTCCAAGATGAAAAATTATTTTTTTCTCCGTGTTTTGGTTAATTAAATTGAAGAAAGACAACGCACTCTTTGAATATAATGAGAAAAATCAGGCTCTGGAAATACAGATAATGAATGATCTGTATTTCTCACTGGATGATGTATTATGTCGTCAAAAATACAGTACAAATATTTTAATTACTTAAACTAGAGAGTGTACAAATTATTATTTCTCTCTTCCCCACATGTAACAGTGGCTTCAAAATATCTTCGTAAATATTTAAATGAAAATCAACACAGATTAGGCTTAACACGTGATTACTTAAAATTCTATTCTCATTGAAAAATTAAAAAATAAATAAATGCATTAAAAAAAACATATCACTACTTCGATGTCGATTATTTTAATTAATAAATAATAAACTGAATAAAAATAAAGAAAGCTCTGCCGAAAGGGAAATAAAAATGACTTTGGGCGGTGACTTCCAGTAAAATCAAACAACGGAGCTGTTCTCTTACTTCAATAGCTTTTAAAATGAAAACCTAAAGTAGAATTGAATGCAAGAAGTCGGAATGTACAAAAGAAACCTATTCTTACTTAGATTTCTACGCGTTTTCTATTTAAATTGTTCTTATATTTAAGCGGACTACGACATTATTGGATTTCTTCCTCAAATGCCTCAACGTAGCACAAGGATTCGTGTGTTCAACACGAGTATTGCTGATTCATTCTCTCTCTCTCTCTCTCTCTCTCTCTCTCTCTCTCTCTCTCTCTCTCTCTCTCTCTTTCTCTCTTCCCCATCTCTCTATTCCTTGCGCGGTGTCCTGACTTTAATGAAACTGGAGTTGGTTTATTAAACACCCTTTTTACGTATTCATACATTCACTAGTCGGCAAGTTAATTCACTGCTTCCTAGCACGCTCCAAAAGGGAACACAAAGAGGTGAATAGATTTTGTAACTGTAAAAATAACTTAGTGCTTTCAAACGTTAGCCACGAGAGTTAAAACTGTATGGGAAAACTTTTCTTACATTTCCAAACATATTTCGCAACATTAGGTGCATGCATTAATCGGAAAGACAGTTTAGAAAGTGCGCTTATACATTGTAGATGACATGTTCAAAATATCAAAGGTAAACACAAGGTTTTTTAACAATTCAGTAAGACAACAATGTTAAAATAAAAAAAATAAAAAATAAAAAAACAGAAGTGATTTCTTTCAACAATGGATCAACGCAACAATATAAAAAAGCGCTTCTATTTTTAACAATATTGCTAGTCTCGGGGAGAAAAAAAGAAGTTGTTTACTAAAGTATCATTATTAATACGCCTTAATAAATAGCTAAGAGAAAATGAACATAGCGTCTTAAAAAAACTTCTAAGCGGATTTAGAAGCTTTGCTCATTACATGTGAAAGATACTGCAGAGAATTTACTAATAATCAGCGTTTATTTTTTTATTAAATCCTCAGAACAAAACAGATTAAATATAAGATTATTTTGAAATCATTATATTCTTAAATCCTGCTATAACTTAGCAAATAAGGAACTTGATTTTCTTTTTACAAAATGCCCTACGTCTTCTCAACAAAATCTTCAGTTTCCCAATATTTCTGAAAGCTAGAAGAGCTAACCATTGCCTAGCACGCTCTTTCAGACGGTAGTTAACTCAGGAGCGGATAAATTGACCTGAATGCAAGCAGATGGAATAAAACAGTTAACAACATATGGTCAGTTGTCATCTTTAATCTTTCCCATAAAGGCGTTAATAGAACTGTTATGTGATCCCGCTATTCGGGTTATAAGTAATAGAGTACTTCACAAGAAACTGCGATTCTTCTGCTTCGTCTTGTGCCTTTTCCCATCTATTTGGGATCGGCCTTTTACATGATGCGACCTTACGCGCGCGATCCTTGTGAAAAAACTCTACTTCCTTATGAGACCCGCTAGCCCATCTTTAGTCGAGGTGACTCGACTAAAGGTGAGCTAACTAAAGGTGAGCCAGGTCTTTCTGACGAGAAGACTTCGTCTATATCAGCTGAGCTACGATTAATAGGAGAAAAGCTGGCGGAGGTGTCCATTGTGTCTGTTGTCCACAATTGGTCCCTAGAGGAGTAGAGAGTCGGAATTGTCAGAGCGTTCGATTTTCTCAGAATAATCGAGTGCCTTGCATATATGTTTGAGAAGGATTAACTACTACTGTCCAAGACAATTACTAGATTGAAAATATTCGATATGAAAAAAATTAAAAAAAAAAAAGAAGTTTCCTTAGGACTTCTTACGAGTAATTCAAGATGGTAAAACATGCTGTACTGGATCCTTTGAGTTGAATCTCCCAAATATGTCTATTCGGCATATTTTGACAGACTAAAACACAACTGTTTGTTAAAAAGTATCTTAGCCATTCAACTTTCTCCAAGTCTAGGAATATTTAAAAGCATACGTGGGTGGGGGGGATTAAAAGGAGTACTTTCATTTGAGGAACATCTATGAATGAATCTTAAATCAATAACCTTAATAATGTCATGGATGGTATTCTAACCAGGAAACGACGGGTAGTTTTCCCACTCCTTGTCGAACTGGGATTTGATCTACTCGGATGAACTACTCATAATATGTTAGTTTTCCTTTCTATGATTATCAAACCCAAATAGCTGTCCAAGTTCCTTGGCATTCAAATGCCAATTTAAAATGATAAGATGGCAAATTCATATTACGGGAAGACTATTGTTGTTTCCGTTGTGCGTTCGCTGATCTCTTTTCTGTTTCCCCAAGAGAAGTAAAAGAAAAACTGCCGCTCGCAATATCATCTAACTTATGTTCGTTTGACGAAGGTCTAATAAATAATATTCCACCGTTGGAGTAATTTGAATTTTGGTCTTTTTCCAGGCAATCAGTGCGACGTATTTAGGAACCTTCCAAAACATCCTTAGATTTCGTAATCATAACTCCAGGATAAGGTCGTTAGCCCTTTGCCTATAAGCATTCTTTATCTGTAAATTCTGCGTTCTACTAGCCGATTTGCCTCGTTCCGGGAATCAAAACCTGAGTTTCCGGGAGGAAACACCCTTCGACCTCCGTATGAGACCGGCTAACTTACCCCCAGTTGAAAAGCCCTGATAAGGGTTCTTCGAGACCTAGACGAGATTCAAACCCAAGTCTTTCCAACCAAAAGTCCGTCTATACCAACTGAGCCACAAAGGTTCTTAAGCACCAGAGGTGTCATTTTAAAAAAATCTCAAAAAATTATTTAATTTTTTATTTAAAAAAACACGTTGATATCAATGTATTTGTTAACTCAGAAAGTTCAAGAAAAAATTTCTGTCACACCTTCATGGAAAACAAAAAAAATTTTACCTTGGGAGGTATGGATGGCTTGCATTCAAATCCTGTCGTTATAGGGATGTTTGTAAATGTCATCAATTGGTAGATTGGCAGATGATTTTCACCTCGGTATGAGAAACAGCTTATTTTATTGGATACCTAAAGTGGATTGAGAAGAAGATACTGCTTTATCTAATCCTTAGCCCACTCCTGTACTATTTTTTTTTATAAATGTTAATGTTATAAAAATAACTAAATAAATAATGAAGTCTTGAAATCGCTGCCATGTTCATACAGTGAGTGGCCTAAGGATTTGATCATTTGAGAATTCTCCTAAAAGATGGGGAATATTATTAAAATCTTTCCCACCCAAAAAAAAAAAAAAAAAAAAATCCAAGGCAACTCCGCAAGGTGTTCATTTTAGTGTAGCATAGATATTCAAAATACTTCCTAAAGCATTATTGAAATAGCAAGCAGCGTATCAGAATAGCTTACAAACATACTTGTAATTCAAGGTATGTGTGATTCAAACACAGCTGTTGATTAGATATTCCCTTAACAAATGCGAGGAATAAGAGGCAGAGATGGTGACACCTTTCTGCTTTAAGACCAACCGCTAACTGCGAAACTTGAGCAAGTGGCAACTGTACGATTGAAGACAGGATCCTCGACCAGAGTTATGATGATCATTATCTCGCGGTCATCGCGCATTATCGAGTGGATTCATTAAATGAGAAACTCCGTTGTATTACAGCAGAAATCCCAACATTACATCCGAATAGACATTGATAAGCAGTGATGTGTCGTTCATTATTAGGACCACCTACATTGTCTACTCTACATGAATGCTTTCGTATTACGAATAATGATAATATTATCTTGAAGTAGTAATCAGAGCGGAAGTGCAATATTGAAAATCAAAATGACGTCATATATTGACGTAAAAGTCACTGAATAACATAAATGTACATGTACACAAAGAATAAATGCGTAATTCGGTTGCTAGATGGGTGAATAGTTGATGAAAATATAGCTAAAATACGTGTCAAGTTAACGAAAAATAGAGTAAAAATTATCTTCCTAATTTAAAGGGAACGATGTGCTCGTAATGCATTTAAAATACGAGAGCATAATGAGAATTAATAGAATACAATAAAAATTAAAATATCTATTGTATAACTTTCTGGTTTGTAATTAACTTGTCATTGTTTTTAAACAATGAAATCATCTGAATCAACCGCGCGCAACAATAGATCTAATCACCTGTAATTGTTACATTCATAAATCAAGCCAAAATATCGCGATGTAGCAGTTAACATAAGTTTATTGCAAACACATATCACGTTTGTCCTTTTGGGCTAAACATTGCGTGGCAATCTTACAACATCTAAACGCTTCCAACTATGAGCTAAAACCATCTATCACCAAATGTTAGTCATTTGGTCCCTTTTGAGGCGATCACTGCTTGAGAATTACGCGTTAAACCAATTCATGAAAACAATAGCGAAATTGAAATGGAGGTTCCTGCAACACGTTCTGCAACACAACGAAACGCATGCCTGTGATCATTTTATAGATCAATCGGTATGCAGGACACAAAGCGTGCCGACAACAAAGCCTACATACAATTTGAATGCGCGCGTCTTACACGTTACCCAATATTTGTCCCAAACGACCGCACGAGCTTCCGATCAATGCACGCCGATGTAACCGCTCCTTCTAAGCACAGACTGCTGTTTGTTCTTCAACTACAAGTGACGATTTGTTCTCCGTTGTGTCACAGTTTACACAGAACAAGGGGTACTTACAAGGATATCTGTCTGTTAAATAATTTCTTTTTGGACTTTGCTCCTTTGTCCGGCGTTTCTAGAAAACATATGACGATCGTCTTTCTCCGTACGACTAACAACGTTAAATGCTTTTAGTGTTTTACATTTATTTGGCTGCAATCTTTTGCTTTCCTCCAATCAATTTACATTAACTGTTGGGAAAGTGTCTGGCAGTGAAGTGCTCTTTCCGGGGGAAGCCAGTGTTATTTTAATGACGGCTAGTGTACACACAAAATTCTTTAGATTTAGATATTATATTTTTATTGGTTAATATAATTGTTATTCAACTAAATTACAATCATAGATACGCTCATCTTTATATAAATATATAAGATTTAATATACGTATTAAGTGCCAACATTGGATAAAATATGTGTAATTTTTGTTCATTCTTTGTTGTTATGATAAATTATCGTTGCTGCATATTATTGAGTGAAATGCCACTAGTATGCGAGTGTGTGTGAAGGATAGGTTATCTTAAATTATTTTCTATTGTCATTAATTTTGTAGGTAATTTAATGTGATTAATTCACTGATCATAACATACATTCATTTATAAGTTGCAAATGATATATATAATTCCTTATATTTGTACATCTGGAAAATACTTATAACAGGATCAACACAAGATGGTTTTCCTATCATGTATGTAATGTTAGGATGTTGAAAGTCCTGAAGATACTTCAGACGCAAACTTTGTTTGCTTCTTCTTCATGTAGCTTCTTCAGTGAGAGAGTGCAGCACTATGTCCTTCCAGTTCTCTCTGTTGGTGACTTTCCTTTTTGTTTCTGCATAGCCATGTGATCCTGTCCATGAACTTATATCTTCAAGTCATGTCCTTCGTTTTTTGCCTCTTGATCCTTTTCCCATAATTTTTCCTTCTAAAACTGTTAATATCCTCTGTCCTGCTGAACCCCTCAGTACATGTCCTGCCAATCTCATCTTTCTCCGGATCATTTCCTGTAATAAAGATCTCTGTGTTCTCAAATTTGTTTGCTTACACTTGGAATAAGGACTGGCTTAAAGGGGCGAAGAAAGAATGCTTTTCATCTTCCCCGTTATCTGTAGAGGACAGTGTAGGGATAGCGTATTATTGAGCAATTAAAGCTCTGATCATGGCAGGAGGGTAACAGCAATATTGAACAATTAAAGCTCTGATCATGGCAGGAGGGTAACAGCAATAGCCGAGCTTCAGTTAGAACTTCATTAGCTACAGCATTGCCATCCATTACTCTCCAAGGGTATTGGATTGAATGAATCCCCCAAACCCCTTGGAATAAAGATTAAACTAAAATTATTATATGTAATGTTAGGATATAAGATAATTTAAGGTATATTTGTTTATTTTGAAATTTTAGAAAACATTTCGAATTATATACCATAAAGTTATATAATTTACATTAAAATTTAAATATTTCATAGTATTACATTATAAATTTTAATTTTAATTTAAATACTAAATTAATTATAAAGACATTAATTTTATATTTATGAAATGAAAAATGTATTATTTTGAACATTTAAACCTAGCTATGATTATATCCTTTTTTTATAATAATTAAATTATACCAGAATGAAATTTTAGGGCTTGTGTGTGTGTGTGTGTGTGTGTGTGTGTGTGTGTGTGTGTGTGTGTGTGTGTGTGTGTGTGTGTGTGTGTGTGTGTGTGTGTGTGTGTGTGTGTGTGAGAGAGAGAGAGAGAGAGAGAGAGAGAAGAGAGAGAGAGAGAGAGAGAGAGAGAGAAATCTGAAAATATTAGAATGAATATTTTATAAGTTTTTTTCTATGGAATTATATAAAATCAGTTACAAGTTAAATTAAAATAAGAATAACTTACTGATAGCTTTGTTCATTGATTCCTTTGTTAATGTGAATAGCAACGGGTAAGAAAAACTGAATACCAGCAGAAATTTTTTTTGTGCTGTGGTTATTTAAATAGTGTTTTAACTGAGAAAATATAGAAAACAATAAAGAAATAAAGAATGAAGATACAGTTATTGTACTCTGAAATAATTACTTGGATAAACATGGAGAGATCGAACATTCGTAGAAAATATTCAAGACGAATGCAGCCAGCAGTAGGTTTCAATACCGGAAGTAGCAGACCGATAAGGAATCCGAAATGTGGAAAAACAGCTGGAGTAAGTGATATTCAACCAAAAACGAACAGATATAGTTGTTTGTGTTCGAAATTGTGTCCAAAGCAACCAAGGCTAGGAAGTTAGTGCATTATGTTTGTGAACTAAGTATGTCTCTATGGTTGGCTGTTACCTCTTTTGCGGGATGAAAACCCTGAGGGGGGGGGGGTGAATCCTTCTACCCTATGAACTAACTCACAGGGAAAACCTCCACCGCCTTTACACTGCATAATTCAGAAGGTATGGTCGAATTGCAATGACTGGAGTAGTTCTCTCATAGTATCTATTCCCAATTCTTGGAATTCCAGACTCGTTGAGTCTCCTAATTAAGGGATGCTTGGCAATTAATGCAGCCAGATTTCCACCCCTCTGCTGAATCCCCAAGGACAGGTAGAGTACGATCAAAATTAAATTATCCCTGTTTAAGGCCTTGTGGAGCGCCATTCATTGATCCGAATGCTGCGAAGCTTTGCAAGATTATTCTGCTTCATGGGGAAGAGACATCTGAGGAAAAAAATCTGTCCGGATGGTATTAACAATCACTGTTGCTGCACTCCGCGAATTTCGTCGCCTAAACAAATGTCGACAAAGTGTACTATCTTCATGTGCTCCGCGATAAATGATTAGTCGTTTTAAGGAAATAGGATCGTTGAGTGTTAGTTAGACCTGGCAGAAGCCGCAAACCAGTCAGTTCCCAACAGGAGAATGAAGTTGCTGCTACTGGCTTTGTGGACAAGGCCATGAATAATAACGTTAGTTTCCGCAGTTTCTACCCATTCTGTCCATTCAGGATAACCCTGACACAGGAGTTGCGCCCGCAGGACTTTGAAAGTCGACTGACATTCTTTGCTCGAGTTGAGTTTGGCGCTGCATGGCCATGGATGATTTTGTGAACGGAGCTGTGAATACCCACAATTGACGGGTATGGGTTACGCAAAACCCCACATACAATTCAACAAATTCCTACATTCACACAAACTTACTGTCTGCTGCCGGTTTAAAGCTTCATTCATCATTGGACTTCTGTTTTTGAGGACATTCGTCAGTCCAGTCCTGTGCCATGCTCAGTTACTGCCGAGAAGTATCACGATATGATAAACAATTTTGTTGTGCCACAGCTACAGCAACGCATTTGCATGGATTTAGTCATTTTCATAGGGCCCTTCCACACATCGGTCTTCTGCGAAATGTTCTTGGAGAACATTTCGCAGAAGCCAGAGTAATCAGTTGTGCGTTACCCACTGCATGGCCTCTTCCTTCACCTCATGTGACTCCCTATGACTTCTGGCTCTGGGAATTTCTCAAAGACAAGGTTTATTGGGATCATCCTAATAACTTGCTAGCCCAGAAAGACAGCTTAACGCAGCATGGGAGCAACATCACTCCCGACTTGATGCGTTCTGCCGTTGAACACGCTGCGCAAAGGGGGCAGTTTGTGGCATATCAAAAAGGGCAGCATAGTGACCAGCATAGCACGGGAATGCATAATTGAAATCAATAAAATGTGTTATTCAGTATTTATGCATGTGTCCTTTTCTCCTTGTTACACACACAGAAAAAGTATTATATCTACATTTAGTACATCATGCAACTCCTCCAGATGGTGAATTTTGAACACAAAATCGCTTTCACATGACGTACAATGTATTCCTGTCAAGTTTATCAGCATTTGGATCACTGGGCGGCTCTAAACGTCCATACTTTAATTTTGATTATCCTATAAGTTTTGCTGTAGGATATGTATGTTTACGGACTGGTTTCCATGTTTTAAGGGACGAAAAAGCTCAGTTTACGTTAGAAAGACCATGCATCTTAATATGAGACTGGATAACTCATCTTTAATTGAAAAGTCCTGATAAACACCTGGTAGACGAGATTCGAACCCAGGTCTTGCGAATGAAAATGCTTTGTCGAAACCAACTGAGCTATGGAGGGGTACCCATCCAGCTATAAAAATGCAAATGAATGTGAGAATTACAGAAAAACTTTTTTTACTGTGTGTTCAAGGTAAGATTTATGCAAACATGCTTGAGAAAATAATAAAAAAATAGGAGTTAAACTTGTAGAAGAATAAGATGGTTTAGGGGAAAAATGAATTCTATCACGATCAGATTTTTGCTTTAAGGCAAATAGTTAACAAATAATGAGATTATAACTGGGATATGATTGTTTTGTAGATCTCTAGAAAGAAGCATACGACAGAGTGCCAAGAGAAAAAAAAAACTTTCAAAGCCTATAACCTGACCGAGTAACATGCAAAATCAAGTTTGAGTCAAGAGTTACAGTATTCTCACTGTTTTTCATCATTTATATGAACCATATTAAGAAAGAAATGGAATTCGGCCTGATATCAGAATTAGAGATATTCAACTCAGCTGTTTACTTTATGCAGATGATGTTGTACTCCTAAATAAATCCAGTACAAGTCTGAAGGATTGCCAGACTAAACTTAATAACTGCTTCAATAAATATGATATGAAATTCAGCAATAAAAAGACAAAGATGGTGAAAATAAGCAGGCACATGGAAAACTTAGGCTGCATTCTCGGTGAAGAACCTATAGAAACATTTCAACTCTTTAGGAACAAATTTTAGCAAAGATAGGCAAATTAAATATGGAAATAGACAACAGAATCAACAAAGCTGTATAGTAGAAAGTAAACTGAATAAATTCATATGGAATAAGAGAGAAATTAATCAAAACACTAAACTAGCTGTATTACAAGGAAGTGTTAAAAGCAGTTTTAACTTAAGGACCTGAGAACTAGGTTAGAAATAAAACTCTTGACCAAAGAATAGAGACCGCAGATATGAGCGTCCTGAGAAAGATTAGGATCATGAACAGATGGCATCAGTGACAATATCATATTAAAAACGAGGATATTAGGAAAGAACTCGGCATTGTCAGCATCTAGGAATGCGTTAGCAGAGCTAATCTCAGATGGATGGTCACTTAAACAGAATGGGTGAAGAAAGGTTAGAAAAACAACTGTTGTCTGCCAGGTTGGAAAGAACACTTCTTTGCTAACCTGGAAAGATACAGAAAAAGACCAAACTTTAGGTGGAATGATGACTTAGAGGATCGAAATATGATCCGACAACATTGAAGAGGCCTGACAAATAACATAGTAGACTATATGGATGTAAATTGTCGGTAGAAAGTTAATAAATATAAAAGTTTTATTATATTATCATATTATCCTGAATACACCTTGAGAGATCTGTTTATGTGCATTTTTAAATATAACTTTAAAATCGTGAGTACTTGACATTTCCATTTTACATTAAAGGACTGAGGAGAAATAACGATAACAACAAAATGAATGTGATTAGAAATAGTTGTTAATTTTACACACGAATTAAATAATATTATTTGAATTATACACAAAACTTACTTCATTATTCCGGTGGTAATTGAACCACATGTTTATTAAGCTAAATGAAAAAATAAAAAACAAACCCGACAAGTTTCGTAAAACAGAGGAACTAACTGCTTACAATGATTACCTGAATAATATACACAAAAACATAAAATTTACTTTAGAACAAGAAGAACATAAAAATCTTCCCTTTCCTGATATCCTAATAGAAGTGAATGAAAAAGATAATAAATTATCCTTCTCCATCTATAGAAAACCCACCAACACAGGAAGATTTCTTAATGCGGCCTCACACCATCATTCCTCGCAAACAAAATAGATTTAATTAAAACCTTGAGGGACAGAGCTTATAATATTTCAAGCACAGAAAAACAAAGAAATGAAGAACTTCAACATTTAAAACAGATCCTCAAAAAATGGTTATGAACCAAAGACTATCGAAAAATCCTGGACACACCTCCTACAATCATCTCACAAAAGCAAGATTTCAAGAACGCAATCACGCTTCCATACATCAAGAATGTTGCAGACAAAATGGCCAAATTACTAAACAAGCATAATATCAAAGTGGCTTTTCTACCGTT
Organism: Typopeltis vanoorti; assembly: GCF_054136105.1. Lineage (NCBI taxonomy): Eukaryota > Metazoa > Arthropoda > Arachnida > Uropygi > Thelyphonidae > Typopeltis > Typopeltis vanoorti. The sequence continues at coordinate 72,446,758 of NC_143565.1, read as the reverse complement.
GGAAAAAATTTCACGATCACTACTTTCTCCAAAACCTCCACATCAACCATTAAAAAACCAGGTGTATATAATATTCATTGTTCCTGTGGCATCTGCTATATAGGCCAAACGGGAAGATGAGGGGAAATTCGCATGAACGAACACCAAAAAGACGTGCAAAAAAGAAGCGAAATCAAATCAGGTTTAGCATACCATATAACTTCCACCGGCCATATTGTACTCTGGCAAAAAACAAACATGTCTTACATTGAAAAAAATTGTTACATAAGGAAATTTAAGGAAGCTGCAAACATGCTTAGACTTCCAACACAGTGTAACAAAAACCAGGGCCTAATTCTACACCAAGTTTGGTCAGCATTGATAAAAAATATACCCAAGTCACACCTCGGACAATGTGAACGTGAACAAGAGAACGTGACAGCATCCAGCATTGTTCAAAATTAGCATTGCACTGAATCTACATTCGGATATTCAATTTAATGAACGGTTAGACAACTGCATAGAATGAACTATTTTGAGTAATTTCTCATTTCGTGTGTTTAAACTTTTAGTTACCTTTGACCCCTGAAGATATAAGTCAAACGACTTACGAAACTTGTCGGGTTTGATTTTTATTTTTTCATTTACTTCATTATTATTTTGTAATTTTATATATGCTTCACATATAGTACCGATCTCTCTCTCTCTCTCTCTCTCTCTCTCTCTCTCTCTCTCTCTCTCTCTCTCTCTCTCTCTCTCGTGTACGTGTGTGTGTGTTTATCTCGACAGTTTTCCTTTTACTGTTGAGCTTTTCAGTCTTCTCCTCTAAAATCGTTTCGAACCTACCTTGCTTGTTCTTCAGAGTTATTTTTAACTAAAAAATCCATTAGAGTTTCTCTGATGAAAGTATGTTTATTCGATAAACTTAGATAGTTTGCTGTTTTGTTAATATAACATGTCATTAATGTGACGATGCCTTCTTTTACAAATTTTTCAAAAATTATGAAATTTACAAAGCTGGGAAATAAATATCTAAAAGGAAAAGGTAAATTTTCTTATTTTGAATTTAAAGGAATGTTACCATTGATTTAAACTTAACTGAAGCAAATTGTAAATTTAAATAAATTTAAAAAATATTTTATTGTGTCTTTTATTAATAAAATATTTGCGTCAAAATGAAATTCTTTAGAAAGAAATTCCAAACATTTAATAAAACAATCCCACAGGGCAAAAGTTGGTTTTCCTTGTGGTGGAAGAGCGGTTCTTGCAATAAAACTAATATATGCAATTTGTCAACCATTAAATAGCCTCAAGCATTGTGGAATGCAATAAGAAATACGATTGTTCTGAAAGAAAAAAAAAAGGAGCTGAGTGCTTTTCATAAACTTCTTTAGGAAGGGAAGTACGTTTATTATTATTATTTTCTTTTGTTTTTCAACTTTAAGTCAGGTGTTACGTTTTATGTATCAGATTATTTGATGTTACGTACCAGATTAATTAATTTAACAAATCGAATTAATAACATTAAAACGTCGCTTAAAGTAAATACTAAAAATAAAAAAGTAAGGAAGAAGGAAAGAAAAATAAAATAATAAAAATGTATAAATAAATAATTAATTAAAATATACTGAAATACATATGATGTGCATTATTTGTTCATGACAGAAAAGTTTTGAAGAATGACAGAATCGATTTTCATGTTTTATATTATGTATCATAAAATAATGAATGGCTCAGAATAACCTGATAATATTTTTATGTTCACTCAGTTGAAGGCATACGTTTTACTAGGACATTAACTTACTATTTTTTACAAGTAGCTCAAAAACTGAAATTTAAAGTGGTGTTATATGGTGGTGCCATCTATGACCTATATCGGACACTATGATGATAAATACATAACTAGTAATCTGTGATATGTTCGAAAGAAATAAAACGTTGATAGAGCCGACTGGAAAAAAAAAAAAAAAAAAGATATATTTGTCTTCTAAGTGTTTTACGTTCTAATTTAATTCTGAAAAAAAAAATATTTTCTTTGCTTGATGAACATACATTTAACAAATGTTAATTCAGTATATGGACCCTGGAGGTCTCAGATAATAATAATAATAATAATAATAATAATAATAATAATAATAATAATAATAATAATAATAATAATGAAGGTTTCGTTTCATTCAACTAATAAAATCAGTGAAACTCTATAAAAGGAAAACAATCAAACTGTATGAACTGTATAAAAATGCATTGAAATATTTAATATAAAATGTATATTAAAATATTCAGCTAGAGATTTCAGATATGACTGAATTAAAATCAACTAATAGTTTCTCTTTTGGCCGCTAGATGACTCTCTTCTTTCATTTGCAAATAACGACGTATTAATATTTCATTATGAAATATTAGTTTATATATTATTATTTCTCAGTTGTAAGAAATGCCGTCAGAGACTGGAAAATATTCTTCATAATTATGTCAGGTTAGTAACGAGATATTTTTATGAATTCATTCGCCGCTATGCACCATGGGTACTATTTTCAATTTAAACAAATAAAATAGAACGCAAGTGTCAATGTTCTCGTTATTTACAAGCAAATATACACAACTGGTAAATAAATATAATCAAATATCCACATTGTCCGCATATATGGTGGTGTGCTAGATATTAACCATACTTAACTTGTCCTCACAATAATTATCACGTGGTTTTATTTATTTATTTTTACTATACTTTCTAACTATTTTGTCAACTTATGTAGAATGTCGTACGTAAATCAGAAAAAAGAAAAAAGTGTGTGTCGTGTGATGAATGACGTCTTTAGTAAGAAAGTGAGAAAAACGATTTTTTTTTTTTTTTAAATCCATTCTATGATATTTCTTACTCCTTTTAGCTGTGACCGCTTTAATGTTTACATGCACAAACATTGCATGGCAACAATCGCACATTCATTTTTTTTTTCTATTGGAAACGATTAGGATAAATCGGAGAAGTGTGTGAAGAGTATTACTGATAACGTTGGGAAGTGTACCGTAAGCATTGATAAGTGTATTGGTATATGAACGAACACACGCGTAAGCAAAAAAAAAAAAAAAAAAAAAGACAAGTGAAGGGGACAGATATACCTCAACTATAATTCCAAAATTTAGTATCTTTACAGTAAGCGTGCGAACAATAACATTCGCCACCGATTTCACTTGTAACAGTAAACACTTATAAAAATATGTCATGTTATTATTTAAAATCGAAATTTAACTCTACATCCAATTGAATCATTTCACTTTATTATATTATATTATTTAATTACTTGGAACTTCTATATTATATTACATCCAACGTACCGCAACTGCACAGTGAATAACGCCAGAATTATCTATAGCCAAATTTATGTAATTTGTAATTACAAAAAGTTAAATGGTTTATTTTAAAGTTTTAAAATTTTTGAAGTAAAATAATATATTTTTGTTTATTTTTCTAAAAATCGAGATAAATATTTCATGTTAAATGTTTTTATATAATTATAATTTTTTTTATATTTAGTATTTTTTTAAAATGGATCAATGCCCTTTTGACTGAAGTTTCGACATATAATCACGAAACATTTTGCATGACAAAAGTTAAAAAGTATTATTTAAATAAGCATTATATTATTTTTTTTTAATTAATACAACGTAAAATTCTTTTAAAATGTTTAAAAACTGCTGTATATTACGAAAATTCAACCACTGATTAATGTTACGAATGACGTCAACATTTGTAATATTTGTAATTTTATATAACACAATTGGTTAGATAGTACGATAATGCAAGTTTGAAATAAATTAATATGGAGCTTTTAATACGATTTATGAACATGAATCTTATTATTTCGTGGACAATTTGTGATTGTCTGTGAAAATGTTAATGGTGGGCGGTAGATAGCGTTGGTGATGATAGTAGTTACGGTTCGTTGTAGCTGGTGGATTGAGTGGTGGAGATGGGGAGTTGTAGAGTAGATGCCCTCCCTCGATGAGTCTTTGGACTCCTTGTAGGTGTCACGTAGTGATAATGTAAAATATATTTAAATAATGCATTTTTATTTTTAATTACAATTAATCATTATAATTATTTATTTATCCCATAATTTAATTGGTGATTTAATTAACTGAATTAATGTTTAAGTCGATTAAATTAATGAAGTTATGATTATTCATAAATAACCAGTAAAAATAAGCAATAAGGAATATTAGCTTTATTAATAATGAAGCCACTCAGTGAACCAACAACGAACCGCAACGACCATCATCTACACCAACGCCATCTACTGTTATAATACTGGTTAATATTAGTTTACTGATATAATATTCAAATGAATATCATATCAGTAAAACAAGTTATTCATGTAACTTAATTGTTTGATGAGCGTTCAGCCAATGTGATAATCTCTGACAAGGGTGGAGGGGATCTAAAACTACGGTAAAGAGATTGGTCTAATTTATGAAACATTCCTTAGGGTGAATCAGGGAGTCTCAAAATATATGATATCTTAAAATGATTCCCTTAAGTAATATTAAAGGACAAATTTTTAATAAAATATTTTGGATATCTAATAAATCTTCTGACTATATGTACGTGGTTATGAAATCCTTTGAAACTAACTGCAAATTTGTTGCCATTTCCCCCATAAATTTTTAGAAAAAATAGCATTTGAACGACGCCTACACTTGGATAAAGGATTAACAAAAATATAATTTCTTGACAAGTAACTGATGCCTATCAAATATCGTAATTTCAGTGTCCCGTTTAGTATTTAAAATTCCTTTAAAAAAAGCTATTTACGGATAGATTGTCATTTATTTCCATCTCAATGCCTTCTTGTAGAGCTCAGTAAATAGTTTAGAATGTCTCGGTCGTATTTTGAAAATATCTGGATTCAGTTCTTTCTCAATGAGAATTTTAGTATTAATTCTGAAAATAATGTGGGAGGAGAGAATTATCTGCCCTGTTTGTTTGCCCCTGAACATCATCTTCAGTAACAACAGTGACAATGTGAACAAATAAATAAAAAAAATAAACAAGGACGAAAATCTCCCAAGATTTTAGTCCACGTTTATTTTATTTATTTATCACCACTTTCTTATATTAAAACGTGTGTGCTTGGTTCAAAAAAAGGTTTCTGCGTTTATGAAAACAAAATTTCGAATTTAGAAAAAAAAAAAAAATAATAAATAAATAACCGGCAGTTCAATACCAATAACTTAAAGCAGAAATAAGAATAGAAAAAAAGTCATCAGCAAGCCTAATTGGATTATGATTATTTCTTTGCTGAGAAAACTAATAAATAAAACACTCGCTGAACCAGTTAAATGATTGAACAGAATCCGATGTATTCCTGGAAATAGCGTGTGTGTGTGTGTGTGTGTGTGTGTGTGTGTGTACATAGAAACACGATAGAAAGAGAGCCGAATACACTTATATGTGACTCGCATTGACTGCTAGCCACGTAATACTAATAACGAAGAGTCTAGTAGCCGGAATCAAAGTCCAGACCTTGTGACGACAGGTCCGTCGTGGCTGCAAGGAGCCCTTCATGACCTGGCCTTGTTTGTTAGGACAAATTAAGTCTGAAGGCTGTCATGTAATAACAGCATGGAAAGTGGATATTCTGTCGAATACGTCGACCTGCACTTTTCTAAACAATCTTAACAATGTGTCTGATGATAGAAATCGCTTCTTCTCTGTCGTGTTTCTTTCGGTTTCTTCCAGCTTGAGAAAGTGTTCTCACCGTTAGGGAATGGGATCGCTACTACCAGGCCGACAGTATCCTTGACCTTAAAGTTTAGGTCTCAGTGAACCAACTCTCAGGAGGCGAAAAGAAATCTTCGATGAAATACCAAGTGGAATAGTGACGTCAACAGCTTTTTTTTTTTTTTTTTCCTGGTCACTCTATTTGATCACGTGGTTGGTCTCTAAGGCGGAACTGAGATGTTCATGTAAATTATGCAGTTAGTTGCCCGAGTTAATTGAATGGAGAGCAAATGACTTTTGCCGCCACGCGAATACGTGTTGAAAAAAAAAAAATCCAGGATGATTTCGTCTGATTTTTAGGACTAATACAACTCACTATTCGGTAAGTGTCATCACTATCTCTATTTAATTTCTACCGGCAACGTTTTGCTGTGCTCCAAAATATCATTCAAATTATCAGAATGCTTCAACTTATCTGGTTGTGGTCTGAGTTCGAGACTACAAAATGGTTATCTGTCAGCAGAACCTATAGGAAATGTAGTAGTCCAATTCTGTAATAGAAAAGAAATGTTCTTTATCAAAATTACGTTAGCAGACGAAACAAATGGATGTGTTTGTAAATAGGACAGCCACTGGAGCCCAAATCAGTGGGTTCTCTGGTAGACACAGTGATTGCATTTTTTGCTATTACTGCAATATTCTGTAAGCAAGTCCATTAAATCCAAGACTTCGATAGCTCGTTATCGACCATTTAAATTATTTTTATTATTATTAGAAGTATAGTAATATCAGTATTCAGTATGTATTAACAGTTAATAGAGTCTTTCTCCAAAGATATGTGGACTTTCTTTCAACCCAGTGGTTGGAAGGGTAGCAATGCTACATTATCAGAGAATTATTATAGAACAAGGTGGTTTCCCGTTGCCTCTCTTGTCCACAGTAGTCTTCTATTTTGTAGATATGTGTATTCACGGTGCTAGTTTTGGGGACGAAAATCCTAATTTCCTGGAAAAAAATCTCCATTGCTGTGAGGCCGACTAACTCAGCTTTGATTGAAAAGACTTTATAAAGGTTCTTCACGTCATAGACGCTATTTAACGCCAGGTTCCATCGAAACTAACTGACCTACGGGACTATTAATATTATAGTCACTCATAATTTAGACTAATGCTCCTTTGTATTGGCAATATCCACTTACTATAAAACCATTGATTGAAATGCATGATATACAAAATGCCTTAATGTATATTATAAAGCTTACTTATTTTTTATTAATTTACTTATTATTGATAATAATATAAAAGAAACATATCTAAAAGCTCAAGATACCTTTGCAACGCATCGTGGTCTCGATTTTAAGTGACTCGAACGATTATTTTCATATCCAAGAATTATTATTATTACGTGACATCTCCAGGGAGTCCAAAGACTCATCGAGGATGGGTACTCACTCTACAGCTCTTTGTCTCCACCAACTACAACGAACCGAAACTACACTAACGCCATCTACCGCCCACCACCACTAGTATTTTCACAGAAAATCACAACATCCATGCCCACGGCGGGATTCGAACTCGCAACCTCTTGGCTGGAAAGCGGATACACTTACCACTCGACCAACCAGGCTGGAATGTCATGGAATGTTAAAATTCAAAAGCCGTTTCGTTTTTAAGCCAGTAATAAGATTAGTCAATCGGCAATTGGATCATATCAGCATTTCTCTCGTTAAAAATTTTACAAAGAATGTTTTTTGGGGGGGAGGAGGGGGGGGGGGTATGTACACACCCCGGAGATTTTTAGAAAATGTATAGTACGCTTTTCTCTTTACAAAGCAGTGAAATGTTCCATTGCTACTTAAAATAATGTTATCCTAATGGTAATTAAGGAGTTAACGTATATATACAATGATTGAATATTTTTGCAATTCTTATTTTATAACTCTATAAAAATAAAATTTCATTTAAATTATTATATACTATTTATAAAAATAGAGAAACTTTTATAATACTGGAAAAATTCTATATAATTGCAATATAATTAAAACCAGTATATTTTATTTTGCATACGATTATTACGAAAGATTATCATTTGAGATGACGTCATATTCGGAGGATGATAAGAGATCGACCGTGAGATGCGGTGAGTAATACCCTTGGAGGGTAATGGATGGCAATGCTGGAGCCAACGAAGTTCTAACTGAGGCTCGGCTATTGCTGTTACCCTTCTGCCATGATCCGAGCTTTCATAGCTCAATAATACCTTATCCCTATACTATCCTCTACAGATAACGGGGAAGATGAAAAGCATTCTTGCTTCGCACCTTTAAGCCAGTCCTTATAAGGACGTCATATTCATGTATATGAATATAAATTTGAATTTATTTGACATGATTTTCCAGACTTAATACAAATGAATTATGCATAAAATCAACCATTTTATCATCACGCGAATAACAAAAGCTAATCTTCATTATCACATTCCAATCTACTGCCTCAAATCTGGACATTGTCTTCGGTCATTCAGCAACTACAATCTTAAAAACAATTCGCACGTTCTCAACCATCTAAGCGGTAGAAATATTGGCGTCTTAGTTCTTTTCTTTATTTCTCTCGTATTTGCAATCCTTCAAACGTTCCACTCAGTTCTCTAGCAACTAACTTATACTTTCTCCTCCCACCAATTTATACACTTCGGTCCGCTAGCTTCTTCTTCTTGTGTTCTCGGAGTCTGTGTGGTCATTATTTTCCAATAAATGACAGATCTGTAATTTACTCTCGCGGTTCTCTGGTAATTTCTCTATACATGTATTGAACTCTCTTTGGTGCCTTTAGTCTTGCTACCTTTCATCACTTTTGACGACAGCACAAAGCCTTATGACCAGATATGTGCTTTATAGTTCCAAACTGAGCAATTTTGTAGCGGCAAAATAGCGTTCTTCGTCTTATAATTTGAAAATTTCTCGAAGTCAAACTAGTCATTCTTTTAGGTTTACTTTTCTTTTCTTTTTAATATTTCTATATTTAAACTGGATTTCTAAGTTAGAAATAAATATTTATTATTATAAGTGTATAAAATTTTTTTAATTTAAAATTTCTATTTTAAAATTGAACAGTTTTAAGATTTTAAAATGAATTAAAGCAAAAATAACAGAATATTATTCTAATACCAAATTTTAAATATATTCTGAAATTATAAATAAAAAGTTTGGGTTTGTTTATTATATTATATTACATATATTATATATTAATCAATGTTTTTATGAATCATTCAGAAAAGATTTTTCAGAAATCTCACATTGGACTGGCGCTGACAGTACAGTATGATTCCTATTGCCTCCCCCTCTGCATGAAATATGCACGAGGTATGATGGCCGTGTAGATCTCACCCGAAACGAGGACCACTGGTGGTTTTATGGTATTTTAGGGAGGTAGGTTTTTCACTCTACGGCCAAGAGTTCTTGACACTCCTTTCCCCTTTAAGTAGGACATTACAAACTTCGCTAGTAGACTTCTGAGTGAGTCCACAGGATCTGATAGTAGGCTGTAAGCCTACAGGATTGCCAAAACAGGCATAACTGAACAAGAGGTATATCTACCAAGGCGATTCTTATCCAAGTATGGACATCACGGATGATATTGTTCAAGCCTTCAGCAGAAAGCATTTGCTTGACCTGTTCAAGAAGATATTAAAAAGGTTTGATACAGAATTACCGGGATTTATAAACATATACGCCCAGGTCAATGATCAAGAAGGAGAGAATGAGGATACGGAGGACCTCTGAAGATCTTATGGAAGAGGATCTAACACCACAAGCTTCAGAAGATAAAAGCAAAAACGTCCCACAAGTGATAGTGATTCTCCGAGACAAAAAAAAAGTGGACATCGGTTTCAATGACCCTTGGTGAACAAAACATCAACTTCTCCAGGGCCAGAAACACAGATGAGGGAGTTAAGATTCATCCCGCTACTGTCTGATATTATCACAAAATGACAAAAATGCTGGACAATTCCAAATTGCTCTTCCACACCTTTGCACTGGCAAGCGAGAAAAATCTAAAAGTGGTCTTCAGAGGGTTTTCCGAGGGCATCACAACAATGAGGTCACTGTCGACCTCATCAGTCAAGGACTTGCCCCCAATCAAAGTCAGCAGAATGCTGAGATCTGACAAAAGGCCGATGCCTTTAGTACTAGTAAAAATCAGTAACATCCAGAAAAGGATATATGAAGTGACAGATATCTGCAGGCTTAAAAGTTACTACAGAGCCTCTAAGGAAAAGAGCATCGGCAGGCCAATGCCATAGATGCCAAAAATTTGTGCAGAGCAGCCTACAGATGTCTAAGATGTGGTGGACATTGTAGAGGACATTGTAGAGGTTGCCCTCTTGTTCGAAATACTTCAACTTCAGCAGCACAGGAAGGCACGCGAGCTTCAATCATGATCAAAACATATGCAGAGGCAGCTCGATCTCAGATTCCCTCATCACATGAGCAAGCAAGCTCCAACTTAACATCAGTTCTAACTGCGTATCTTGCCATGCTGCAGGAATTCAGCAAAGCAAGCTCCTCACCATCCTCCGAAATGAGATTTTATCTAGAAACCCAATCCATACTGACAGCACTATACAATGTATAAAAAACTCAAACCAAACTCAATCACGATAATACCATGGAATGCTAATGGCCTACTAAACAAAATCCTCGAACTGCATCGTAAAGCCCCTGCAAACTTGCAGGGCTTTACGATGTATAAAACAGACAGACACCGCCGGTGGAGGAGGCACAGCTGTATACATCAAAAACTATTTAAGCCACAACGTCCTGGCCAACTCCCAGACCAAGAACCTCGAGATAACAGGTATTGAAGTTCACACTAACAATACCGGAAGCATCAAAATTTACGCCGCATACAACCCACCCGGCATCCAACTGTTGTCAGCTGATTTGGATTGCATTCTCGGCTCTACTGACTCCATTATTATGGCTGGAGACTTTAATGTCAAGCATACAGCTTGGTTCAGCTCCACAATCAATGACAAAGGTCGTATTCTATACTATTACTCAACCCAAAACTCAATAGTTATAGCCAGACCTACAGAGCCCACTAATCACAGCCCAGCTGGAAGATCAGATGTACTTGACATAGTTATCCTCAGAAACATTGGATGCCAGTATCAGCTGGAAATACTAAATGAATTGTCTTCTGACCACAATTCCATTCTGCTTAAGCTCAGTACTCTAGAGCAACTCACTTCACCACACTCATTTATACCTTGGGACAAGTTCTCTAGAATTCTCCCATAGCACATTGGCCCAGTCCTTGTTATTCACAATAAAGAGGATATAGACTTTGCTGTAAACAACCTAACTAGTCAAATCAAAAAAGTAATAAAGACAGTCACACAAATTACAGTCTTTCACCAGCTCAGTCGGATCCCCGAGGAAATCATGGAGCTAATCAGATTAAAAAACAAAGCCAGAAAGATGTACCACAACATCTGAATAATCTAAGTAGACAAGTCCGTGAATCTCTGCAAAAACATCGTAACCAAGATTGGGAAACCAAACCGACGAGTCTGAACCCAGAAGATAACTCCATCTGGAAGTTCTTGAGAACCATCCGCACTAAAAGCCAACCTATACCCCCAATACATACCAAGAAAGGAATTGCTCACACAGATAAAGAAAAAGCCGAAGATCTAATTGACAGCTTGGAAACTCAATGTAACCCCTCTTATGAAAATCTGAACATCAATCTTATCTACAAGATTCACCGCCGAGTCAAGCAAGTCATAACACAACAAAAGGATAACTCATAACCTATCACACCCACTTCTCCAGCAGAAGTTATAAATATCATCACCCCTTTGAACAACAACAAGGCTCTAGGTCCAGACGGAATCACAAACGGAATAATCAAACTACTTCCCAGAAAAGCCATTATGCATCTAGTCAATATAATCAATGCCATCCTCAGATTCGAGTATGTTCCCATACATGGAAGACGGCAGATATCACGCCAATCAAAAAGATTGGAAGGAACTCTCGTCTCCCCGAAAGCTACAGACCTATGAGTCTTCTATCCAGCCTTGGTAAAGTAGAGGAAAACGTCATCCTTACAAGGCTTTAGACAGCAACGGATAAGTTAGGAATTATTCCGGACGAGCAGTTCGGATTCGGAAAACACCATAGCACTGAACAACAAATACACCGACTGGTCGAATATATCACAAAAGGTTTCAATTGGAACCTCCACACAGCCGCGGTCTTTATAGATGCACAGAAGTAGATGCAGAGTTTGTAGAGAAGATCAGGATCTTCTCTACAAACTCATGAAATTCAATACACCAATTAATCTGTTAAAAATAATTGACACATACCTCAAAGACAGATGCATGCAGGTCAAAATAAATGAAACTGCATCAACCAGATGCAAGATCCCGGCAGGTGTTCCCTCACTTCTAATAATTGCTGTTTTCTATCTACATAGCTGACATCCCTCAAAACCCAAGCTCCACAATCACTGCTTTATATGCAGATGATATTGCTTTATTAGCAAGATCTCTCAGTCCCAAACTGGCTATCACAAGATTCCAAACCAATATTCATACAGTGGAGGATCCAAGCAAACCCCCAGAAAAGCTCAGTCATACTGTTCTCCAAAAAGAAGGTCCAAACCAAGGAGGACATACACCTGCTAGGAGTGAAGATTCCATGGCAGACTGAGGTCTAATATCTCGGCATGATGCTTGACAAAAAAACTGCAATTCACCAGTCACATAAAACACATAAGTTCGAAGACATCCAAAGTAATCGCGCAACTCCACCCCATGATCAGCAGAAAAAGCAAAGTGGATACTCGGAACAAACTACTCATATTCAGGATGGTAATACGCCCAGTCATCACTTACGCATCTCCTGCATGGAGCCATACATCGGATATTCAAAAGCTGCAGAGGATACAGAATAAATTCCTGAGAATAATTCCGGAGGCCCCATGGTTCATTAGAAATTCCCAGATTTACAGAGAAGTCAACACTCCCTACATCACATCCCTCCTTTATGATCTAGCAGAAAAGTTCTTCACCAAGACAAGCAATCATTCAAACTCGCTGATCAAGCAAGCTTCAGATTACAATGAAGCAGAATTCTACAAATATAAATGACCCAAGTCAGTTCTATGCTCAGCTGAACACAACTAATCTCACTGCCCTTCCAGGGCGAGCTTAAAGCTCAATAACTCTCCCCTCACAGAACTTCCCTCTCAGACAAAGAGGAATATGAAAAGCATACATGCTTCACCCATCAAACCAGTAACGTTCTGCATCTCAAAGCCTTTGATATAATTGTTGCATTAAATTAGATTTAAACCAAAAACTCATTTTATGCAACAAATTTTCCTAGTAATAATAAGCATGAAATTCAATTCTCTAAGAGAAAATTAAGGAGGGAAAGAGAGGCAAATAAAAATAATCTAATTGGTTGGATTCTACATTTCGCGAAACACTAGAAACTTGAATTTCAGAGCAGACCACAAACGAAAGAAATCTGACAGAGTTGCATGCTTCATTTGGTAAATAGTTTCGAGATAACTTTGTGATGTTGAGCCTATAAAACATTCCTAAGAATTATACAAAATAGATTAAAAAACACCTATGAAGAACTGATAGGCCTAGAACAAGCTGGTTCCCGAGGAAACTATTCAACAATAGACCAGATTTTCATATTGCACCAACTAGCAGAGCTCAGCTGGGAAGACCATAAAGAACTATACTGTTATTTTGTGGAATTTAAATAAGCTTTCGATAGCATCAATAGAGAAATTCTTCTTAAAGTTCTTCTAGAAAAAGTAATAAATAAATATATAATACAGTTTTTGATAAAATAAGACAAATGCAATAATTAAAAAGGACACACTCACAACAGAACCCATAGAGATCCAAAAAGGAATAATTCAAGGATGCCCACTATCCCCATGCCTATTCAACATATATCTAGAAGAAGTTGTAAAGAATGCAATAGACAATGAGCTTGGAATCAATGTCAATGGTTTAAATATAAATACTGTCAAATATGTGGATGATCTCATCCTTATCGCAAGAACTCCAAATGAACTGCAAAGGTTGATAAACAAGTTAAACGACACCTGTAAAACATATGCCATGACAATAAATATATAAAAGACAAAAAGTGATGAACATAGAACAAAACTACGACCTCAGCCACCCTAAATGGAGAACAAATAGAACAAGTAGACAACTTCATATATCTTGGATCAAAACTAACAGAAACAATAGATAAACTCGAAACAATCAAACACAGAATAGCGATAGGATGGACCACCATGGGAAAATTACAAAAAATCTGGAAAACAAACACGATATCTAAGCAAGCCAAAATCAAATTATATGAATCAATAATTATACCAACTGTCATCTATGGAGCAGAAGCGTAGACAGTTAAGAAAAGAGAAGAGAAAAAACTGCAGGCATTTGAAATGAAATGCTTAAGACAAATAAATAGAACAAGTTCTATAGAAAAGAAAACAAACATCACAGTCAGATAAGAACTATTGTATAAAAAGACAATAATAGAAAAAAAATAGAAAACAACAACTGGGATCGTTTGGCCACGCCACGCATGGACGCAGACAGACTTCCTAACGTCCTAATCAATACTTTTCCAACTGAAAAAAGAAGACCCGGAATACCAAGAATTACCTGGCTGAAATTAATAAAGAACATTTCGGGATGTAGAACTTATAATGAACTTTTTCGAACAGCAAGGAATAGAGAAGACTGGAAGATCCTGCTCAAGGGAAGATTCAACCCGTCTGAGACGGAAGAGAAGGACAGAGAGAGAGAGAGAGAATGGTGAATCTCATGAGGTGAGACAGTCTATCAGTGTGTCGTGAAGAGCATGGAATGGTGAAAAGTATTGGCGGAATCAGATTTAAAGAGTAGAAGTGGGTCGACTCATTACACTGGACTTTTATTCTTCCAAATTGAAATTAAATCATGCGATGTTAATGTATTTCGAGGTTTCAAATCTTAATCTTCAATCCCAAAATACCATGCTTAATTGACTTGAATTTCAATACCTAGTGCTAAACATTTCTGAAACCACTTAGGAAGCCTTTCAATCAGGAAATAATTTTAAAAAATGAAGAATTCAAATAGGATTCTGTTCAAATAGAAACCTGGAATTTGTTCACAGATATTGCCGAAGGGCCTTTTGCTTAAATACTGAAAAGTATAAAAGAATACTTGAGAAGCTTACAGCAAAGTACCATATGGTGATGTAGGATGTTGTCAATGAAGATTCACTTCTTTCATTCTTACCTGAATGTTTTTCTGAAATTTTCCATTCAGTGAATAACCAGCAGGGTGAATGATTACATCAGGACATCATAGTGATGATGAAACGAGATTTTCTTTTTTATTTATTGTGAAAAATCTGAACCTGACCGGAGTCTTAGTTCTTTATATTTCTTCTACAAAATTCTTTTTCTGTAATTGACATTATGACTTTGTAAATTTATTTTCAATCAATTACGACTTTTATGATCCAGTTACAAACTTTGGTTGTGAATGGTTGACTAGAGTGGCAGTCTCACGCCGTCGATAAAAATCTTCTACTACCTAAAGACCTTTACACAATATCCTGCCATCGTGGAATTCGAATCTGCAGCAGAACCCGGGTTGATGACATAGTCATCAACTCGGGAAACCAGGCCCACGGAATTGCACTGTAGATGTTTTGTCACAATGTAAATAATGTTATAATTTACTTATTATAGTATCTCCTGCACTAACTAGATTTTAATTATTTTGTACACACCGCCACTGACTTTTAGAAACCTTTATACATATGTACTTATGCAGCGTATATGCAAAATGCTTGGTCTCGTGCGTCATCACGTGTTCTAGGCAGCTATTTAAGAATGCTCCTCGTCCCTAATCGCCAATAGTGTTGATTATAATTGGAAAAAAAAAAAAGAATCGTTCAAAGTTCAATAAAGGGCTTATTTTGGACGCCCGTTGCTGGACCCTATCTTAAAAACAGTAGAACTGACTGGTTTATCAAAAGTCGAGATATCCTGGGTGTTTAATCACTGGAAAAATAACCCACTTAACTTGTCTAAGAGGTGTAATTGTGATCCTAAGACAGTCTC
The DNA here is from genome assembly GCF_054136105.1 of Typopeltis vanoorti. Taxonomy (NCBI): domain Eukaryota; kingdom Metazoa; phylum Arthropoda; class Arachnida; order Uropygi; family Thelyphonidae; genus Typopeltis; species Typopeltis vanoorti. The sequence goes on along the minus strand of NC_143565.1, from coordinate 72,430,882 downwards.
TCTGGAACGAGATTGACGTAATCTGCGAAGGCTTGTACGGACAAACAGAACTTCTTTGTGCAGAAATAATTGACCGAAGCAGTAAATGAAGGCTGTTCCCGACCCATATCTCACCAAACTATGCGCAGTGAACTGAAAAGGATTAGTAGAAGAGCCAAAAACCTCGTTTACAGTAGTGTCAGGACACTGGAAGATTGTATAAAAAGGTCATGTGGTCCAATGCATCAATGCAACCGGTACAGAACAAGTATATCTTGTTCTGTACCGGTAGGCAGAGAGTTTGGCCGAACCCCCATGAAGCAAAGAACCCAGCTTGCTTTGTAAACAGAATTCAGGGTTCTGGAAGTGGTGTCATGTTGTGGGGAATGTTTTGTTGATACAGAACGAATCCTCTGATATTACTAGAAGGCCAAGTCCTCCAAGGGATATCTGAACGTCGTTGCTGATCAAGTCCATCCTGCAATGTTGACTTTTAATTCAGCAAGTGACAATTGTTTCATAGACCACAGTGCTACTGTCCATCGCGCAAGAATTGTTCAACAGTGGTTCAGCGAGCATGACAGTCACTTCCACCTATCGTCCCTGGCTACCATAAAGCCTGGATCTGAACCCCATTGAGAATGTATGGGACATATTAGAAAAACAGATCCTGGAGAAAAGTCCTCTTTCGTCAAATCTGAGCCAGTTAAAAGACTGTCTGGTGAACGTCTGGTATCTTGTAGACATAGATGCACTGAACACCTTATTGAATCTAAGCCTAACGGTATCTGTGCTGTAAATTCGACTAAAGGATGCCCAACACAGTATTAAATAAAAGTTTTTAATTCAGTCACTGGTTTGTGTACTATGCTAATAGGAACGTGTTCAATATTCGACTGACTACTAACTAGCTTATCCAATTAATGTAATTTATCTTAAAAATCTTATTAATTAAAAATGTAATGTAAACTGAGTGTTTATTGATTCTTCATTTTTATGAAACACTATATTGCCTATCTCTTTCTCAATCGGTTTTCTGCTCCAATCGATATCATTTTCTTCGTACTATCAAGCAATCATTTCGTAATGCGTTTATCGCAATTTCAAGGTTTTATTGAGTTCATCCTGAAATACTCGATACGCTTTCCAAACGGAAAATTGAAGATGTTCTATCTTATTATCTCTATCATTGATTATCGAAATCTGTTATTTTAAGACACGTCTGCAACGTCATCTTAATTTTTTTAAAAATCAGTTATTTTAATTGCAAAAATTTTGTGAATAAAAATCCACCATGTTGATGATTGCATTACGAATAAATAGTTCAACTAATTACTGAAATCAATCTGTATTGAAATGAGTAATATAAGTTATATACCTTATTTTAAGCTAAATTATTTTAATTAGTATAAAAATAATACTCATTCAGTGCCGAAGTAATAAATTTTCGTATAAAGTCTCTGTAAGTGATAAATCTAATTATTTCCAGATCAAATCTACGATATTATAAACGAATATTGTAAAAAGATACATGAAAAACCATTAAAACAATTAATGTTTGATGACCACTTTTTTGCGCGATTATTATTGTAATTTTTTTATGCTTCTTAAGTATAAGCATCTATTTGGTTCATTTTGTCTATCAGTATATAGTCATAATTACATTGTGCTAATTTTAAAAATTTAGTATCCTTAAAAAATTTATCGAATCATTGGAATTTTTGTTTAAATGAGACCATTTGCAGAAGGAAAAATAGACGAAAAATGTGCAAAATGATCATTCAGCTAAAGATAAAATTTCATAAATTTTTAACAATTATAAATATAAATTAATGTGAATATAATATTTAAAGTAAAAAATTAAAGAGAATTTTAAAAAGTTTAGAATTTTTAGAAGTTTACTAATATTTGTATTGACACCTAATTTTAATTCATATCGGATTATTTTTATAAGCCTAATTAAGACATATCATATTATATTATATGGATATTATATGGAAGAATCCACCGTGGGATTCGTTGATTAATACCATTGGAGGGTAATGGATGGCAATGCTGTAGCCAATGAAGTTCTAACTGAGGCTCGGCTATTGCTGTTACCCTCTTGCCATGATCAGAGCTTGTATAGCTCAATGACACCTTATCCCTACACTGTCCTCTACAGATAACGGGGAAGATGAAAAGCAGTCTTACTTCGCCCCTTTAAGCCAGTCCTTATAAGGACTATCATATTATATTATATTATTATGAATGGTATTTGAATGCGGAGGGTGGAATGATAAATACCCTTGGAGGGTAATGGATAGCAATGCTGTTGCCAATGAAATTCTAACTGAGGCTCGGCTATTGCTGTTATACTCCTGCCATTATCAGAGCTTTAATAGCTCAATAACACCTTATTCCTACACTGTCCTCTACAGATAACGGGAAAGATGAAAAGCATTCTTGTTTCGCCCCTTTAAGCCAGTCCTTATAAGGATATCAGATTATTAGGAATTCTGATCGACCGTGAGATGAGGTGATTAATACCACTTGGAAGGTAATGGATGGCAATCCTGTAGCCAATGACGTCCTAACTGAGGCTCGGCTATTGCTGTTACCCACCTGCCGTGATCAGAGCTTTAATTTAATAGCTCAATAACACCTAATCCCTACACTGACCTCTACAGATAACGGGTAGGATGAAAAGCAGTCTTGCTTCGCCCCTTTAAGCGAGTCCTTATAAGGACTATTAGATTATTAGAGTATGATAATAACAGTACTACTTGAAAAGCTTATAAATCACCTCCGATTATTTTCAAACCTGGCTGCGGTCACCTTTGTAAAGAACAACCAAACAGTGCATTTCTCTATAAATGATACAGAATTAGTTATAATTTAATACAGAAAGGAGTTCAAAAAATATGGCGGAATTAAAATTTGATCAAACTCCCAAATAAGCTAACAGCATGTTTTAAAATCATGTTAAATTAATCAAAAGACATGAAAACGCAATCCGGAATTAAAATTTGACTGAACTTCGAAATAAATTAATACTTTTAAAACATGTTAATTTAATTAAAAGCTGATTTATAAAAATATTAAATATTCCTTTAATTATTATTATTATTATTATAATTATTTAAATTTTTTATTTATATTATAAGTGTTTTTAATTATCATTGGAATCTTTGTACTTCAATTGATAATTCAATTAAACTTTTAGCTGTTGATAAAATGATTTAATTAAACTTTATTAAATTGTAAAAAGAAAATACAGTACAATACTTATAATTACATTTTATAATTATGAATAGTAATATAGAATTTCATCAAAAATGTTTTTGATGAACAAGCAACTGGCTGAGTACATTTTGTAAGTTTTCTCTCAAGAAATTAGACGAAATTAATTTAATTCAGAAATGTTGTTACGCAGTGAAATGTTATCTATTCATCTATGATAAATCACGTATAACATATCAAAGAAAATCACACATAAGATCTCTATTCATTACCAAAGCAAAAAAAAAAAAAGTCTGTATTTGCTTATTTGTCTATTTAATGCTGTTCAGCAAGTCCTTCAAGTACTTCTGTGTGGATACTTCAAGTACTTCTGTGTGATACAGATATGTGTTTAACAAAGAAAATAAATTATATTTATTTTCTTTTATTTATTATAAGTTAAATTTTATAAATAATAAATGAATAAAAACAAAATAAAATAAATTTGTTCAGATATACAAGTTACACTTATTATTATTTTGACACCCCCCCAGGGAGTCCAAGGACTCATCTTGGACACTTCTGGTATGAAAATCTCCAAAGATTTTTAACAACACAAACAAGTCCTTATCCTTATAAGAACTGGTGTAAAGGGGCAAAGCAAGAATGCTTTTCTTCTTCCCCGTTATCTGTAAAGGACAGTGTAGGGATAAGGTGTTATTGAGCTATTAAAGCTCTGATCATGTACATAGCAAGAGGGTAACAGCAATAGCCGAGCCTCAGTTAGAACTTCATTGGCTACAGCATTGCCATCCATTACCTCCAAGGGTATTAATCACCACATCTCACGGTCGACCAACACAAACAAATTGTAATCATTTTAAACTAATTTACAGATTATTTTATTTTATAAAAAGTGGGAGAGTGATATTCACAAAGTTACTTTCATATTTAAAAAAATTAAGATAATAATAATTATATTTAAAGAATATTAAAGATACAACTTTATTTCAAAGCACAATTTATGCAAAATTTAAGAAGATTTCTCAAATCTGACCAGAAACGTATGAGTATACAATCCACAAGACTGGAGTTGCCTTAGTTTGCACTACTTGAAAGACACCAGCACTGCCCAGTCGTCAATATTATTAGTACGTTTATTAGCCTTTTATTAGGCTAATAAACGTACTATATTATTTCACTATATTAGATAGTGAACCTTTGGATTAAAGTTTCACTATCCTTACAGCTGTTTCGAATTGGTTGGTTCTCTTCAGAGACCTTTAAGGAGACTCATTCATTCCAAAGCCTTATGTCAAAGAACTGTGTTTTTCTTACGTGCTTCTGAAAACAGGCCAATGGAAACAAAATTTCTCGTAGATCAATAATTTTAGTACTGATTCTAAAGAACAAATTTAGACAGAGTCCGCAATAACTTGCGTACGGACTGACAAAAGTGTTCTCAATTGTTTGCATATTCGCTTTAAAAGACAGAAAGCATCTTTTATTGGTTGCAGATGGATGTTGAAAGAAGTTATTCAAAAAAAAAACACATTTTACTGTTTCGACATCGCTATAAACAAAATGATTTATCTCAGTTCAGAATGAAAACTATTTCACCATGCAAAACGTCATCAAAATATTTACATTGGACCCTCTGTACCAAGCATAAACACTAATTTTGAGAACCAGTGAAATTATTTATAAAGTTAAAACGTCATATTATAATAAAAAGGAGAGTGGGATTTCAATCCATCACTTTTTACGTGGTATAAAATGAAATAATTTGAACTATCACAGCTCGATATTAGTTGCTGTTAATGTGCAACGAAACGTTAACTCTGGTGGTATTGCAACATCTGAGAACAATAGAACAATACAAAAACTCCTCTCTGACGAATGTCGAAATATTTGAAATGGTGTGGGAGCGTAAATGTCTACTGCCTGCTGTTCTGAGGAGAGCTTCGACTAGCCCGTCTCAATGCTATCAGTCGATGTTATCGTCAACCTTCTGATATCTTTGGTGGTCAGGGGTGGTTTCTTTCAAGTGCGCAGATAAAGAAAATTTAGTTATCAAGTGTTTAATGAGTAAATACTTAAAGATGGCTAATTGTGTGATTCCAACATATGACAACTTGTTTATTCAATATCTTTTTTATTTTATAATATCCTGTAGAATGACTTGACAACTGTGGTAACTAAAAGTCTCAGAATTATTATCTCCTCAGATGCATTTCTTAACGACACTACACGTTTTTATACAGAGTACTACTACGAATTTTAAGGTGGATGGATCGTTTATGGAGACAAAAACCGATGTTTATTAAGTGGCGAAGGGGACAAAGTGAAATTAAGCAACCTTGTAGAATTTTTATATTAATAAGCAGAATTTTTGGTAACAAAATTGTGTTATTGTTTGAATTTTCTGCAATGACAAAATAATATTTTTAGTGTATGAGATGTGTACATGTATGATGATCCTTATGATCTGGACTATTCAAATTTCGTCTAAACTGCCCCGATGATCATTGTTGAACAGTGAAGCACTCAAGTGTTATTTGTCGGGGGTGTAGGATGAAGAAAACACATTGACGCAGCTTTGTATCGAAATATTTTAAGAACGTGTTGGGAAGAATTTTTGGTAACAATGCTGTTTTATTGCTTGAATTTCTATTATGAGAAAATAAGGTTTTAATTACATAAGATGCAGGCATGTATGTGAGATGAAGAGACCCTTTATTTTAATATCAACCCATCACTGAAGAAAGATTTCAGGACCTATAATTTGACAGTGCCGTGCGTAAGCAAGTGAGTAGAGATAAGAAAGGAATCTGTTAATGTATTTTTTAAGAGATAGAGGTTGTATTTGTTGGAGAAACTGGTAGAGTGAGACTTCTCCGAAGGACAGAAGTGTGAGGAATGAAGGAAAACGATGAGGAATTCTTTCCGACAGTTTAGAGCTAAGAGTAATATAGATATTGACCAGCAGCTCCCCTTATTCGTACATGAGTAGACGGAAGCAGAGGAATTGTGGCAGCCAGTTTAGTGGAGCAGCGCCCATGAGAATAGTGAGCCTATAGAAAAGATGTAATGCTGAAACAGAGCGTCTGTAGGTCATCTGTTAAGCGAATATCTCTCTTCTGGATACAATCTACCATTTTGAGGGAAGATTTTGGGGAACCACCTCAGATGTTGTCGACTTGGCTGGCCGAGTGAGTAGCGTATCCGCTCACTGACCAACAGACTGTGGGGTTCGAATTCCACTATGCGCAGATGTCTGTGACTGTCTGAGTAACTCTGTGTAGAAAGAGTGGCTGTGCCCTTTCACTTCTTCGCACAGACATTACTTCCAAAACTCTAAGCGGTATGGGAACGAACATACGGCGTACAATAAGAGACGTTAAATATGAAATACTAACTAACCCCCAGATGTTAGAGCAGTATTCTGAGATTGGATGGATTTTGAAGGACGGGTTGAGCATAAGAGGAGTAATGCTTAGAACACAAAGAATTCTACGCTCTCTTACTGGCTGAAGTGGTTAATACGTGATGTGTTTTTATCAGGAGAGAGTAGATGGAAAGTCAGCTCAAGAAAACTGATACTTGGTAGTGCATAAGGAAGAATTGTGTTTTCATAGCATTAACATTTCCTAAATCATTTTAACCCACATGAAAAAGGCTAGAAAACCATCGTTTAAGGCATTGGTCATAGAATTTCTTGTAGCTTGAGTTATCTCAGTACTACAAGGTGTGTGAGTGATGAAGAGATTGGAATGTACTCGCATTAGCAGAGCTATGAATAACACTGAAGGTCAGTGATAGCCCATCTCCACCATGAAACGCAATGAACATCCAGACAGGAAGCTGGGAAGCTATTCACAAGGGTAGGCATGAGAGAGAGAGAGACTTGAAAAAAAACGACGAGATGTCATACTCGATCAGATACTTTAGAAGTATGAAGATAGAGTACATGAGATTCTTCAAATCTTTCCATACACTGTATACGAGGGTGAATAAAGTTAGCAAGGAAATCTGTTGTAGAACGATAATCGCAAACTCCAGTTTGGTGATCACTAAATAACAAATGGCTCTCCAGTTAGTGAAAGAGCTGGTTCTTGAAGAACTTCTCCATCAATTTTGAGAGTGTTGAGATGAGGGCAGTGGAACGGTAGTTTGATGTTTGAGTTTTATCATGTTTTTTTTTTCGTTTCTTTCTATTTTTTTATACAAGCCGGTAAAAGTTTGCTTATATGTTGTTGGATAGATGGCAAAAACAACTTGTAAATAAGATATGTGATGAGTACTAATTATGAAGTTCAAGCTCTTGTTGCAAATGGAAGGATACCATCTGGAGAGAGAGAGAGAGAACTTATTAGTACGAAGACTCTTAAGTATGTTCCTCTCTCAAAATATCAGTCGAGGCATACTAAGGGTAGTTAGTGGAACAGTACGGAGATATTTACTTTGATCATCCAAATAAGTGTTTGAAGAGAAAATTAGTGCTAAAAAGTCTGTTTTATCTATAGAAGAGTTGCCATTGTTTCATCGGATTACAGAGCTTAGAGTTGGCCCTTCTTGGAAAGAGACAAAAAAGGCTTAAACCCTATTTGAGCAAGAGACAAGCTTTATGCACTTAGCCCTTAAAAGTCTGGTTTTAGCATGGATTGGTTTGGAATATTTGCTAGAAAATCAAGGCTTGTATAAGGGTCGTGAAGCTTGAGTAGAATGGGGAATAAAGGCACCCATACCAGCAAAATAATTTCAGTAATTAGATTCATAGTAAGTGCTTGGATTGAGAGAGAGAGAGAGAGAGAGAGAGAGAGAGAGAGAGAGAGAGAGAGAGAGAAAGTTAACAATAATCAGTCCAAGGAAACTCAGGCCGTAGAAGTTCCTAAGATCATCCCAATTGGCACCAGGGTCAAGATTAGTTGGGAGAAGGACAATCCGAAGAAGAGCAAATATAGACAAGGTTGTGGTCAGAATTGCCAAGAAGAGAACTAACATGAATAGTGTATTTTGATGGAGCTACTTAAAAATAGCTCCAGAGTATTGGTTGAATGATGAAGATTATCGGGAATTCTGGTATCTAGGATCTAACAAGTTGCGTTAGATCATTACTCAGTTTCCCTTCCGGCTATATCTGTGAAGTTCGAGATGGTGAGTAAGAATAGAACTAAGAGTTTTGAAATTACCGAGTACCTTTATAATATGGGATAATATGCCAATATTTCTGGATAAAAAATATTCATCTTCATCGCACCTCGAAAAAAGAATGTCGTAAGAATTAGTTTTGCTTCTACTTCGATAGGTTTAGTCTAAATAATGATTCATCTTGAACATTTCATATTTGACTGACTAATTTGACTAACATCATCTACAACAACTATATTATCTTAAAATACATAAATTACTCTCGTTTGGGACAAGACAAGATATTACCTTAAGATTTTAATGGTTGTCATTTTCACAAAATGTGACAAACCATTTTATACAGATTTAATAATCAATAAATCACCTTATTCTGTTTGCAAACTGGTATTGAGAAATCGATTCTTTTCTAAAAAGCACACGTTTAACAGTACCGTATTCGAAAGATATAATGGGAGTTCATATCTTTCATCACCGGCCTATGGAGTCTAAAAGTTGTGCTGAGGGTTAGCAGGTAGTGAGAGGGGAAGAGAAAAAGGTAGAGTAGGATAGTACTAGGTAATAAAGAGGCCTCAGTCAACCTGTTTGACTTTGTAACCTTTTTAAGAGGTTCGTGGCCAAACAGATCTGTCGACATCATCTCCCTACATCCGTTCTTACAGCTTTCGACTGTCAACCATCTTTTAAGATGTCTGACAGACGAAAAAAGCAAAAACAAATAAAAGAGAAAACAAAAATAAATTGAACTAAATACAAAAAAAAAAACAATTCTGGAATGGATCTGACTGAAAAAGTTTTGAAAAGACAAAAAAAGGACAAGTGAGTTGCAAATTTGGGACTTTAAATGAAAACAAAAGAAGAAGTGAATTCTGATAAAGAGCTACGTTCGATTTTCAAGTGGATTGCAAATTTTGGGAGAGCCCGGCCCGAGTGATGCAGACCACACGTGGCTGCACCGCCTCGCTCTAAGCCTTCGCAGCTCTGGTTCTCAGGTCTATCCCCTCCTTTGTGAACTCGAAATCAATGAAAATGGAACAGAAGATAAGCGTAATTAGCCCTTTGAAGAGGATAGCAGGGTTTAGTTGGCTCTTTTTGTTCTGTTTGCTTATTGGCTTGTAGGATCTGTTCAGCCAGCTTTGCTGACCAGTGTACAGCTATTATTCGAAGAGCCCGATAGAATCCCAACAACTCCTTTTTTGTTTCTGCTAACCTTTCTAAGTGCTCTGGTTCGACGTCCCATAAGTCATCTATGTAGAAGTCTCCTCATTCGAAAGCTACGACTTTAGGCCCTTTACGAATGAACCTAGCGTCCCCACTTTTGTTGACTACAGTTAGGAATACTTCTAGGACCTCGGGGCAGTTTTCGAAGAGTGTCCTTGCAACCTTTTTCCCTTCCGGGACAAGGATGACTTTTCGGATTCCTCAGTTTCTTCTAATGAGGTTACTTCTATAGCATGGTTGGTTTCTTCTTCAATTTTTTCAGATGGGGTTATGTTGCCCGGTTTCGTCTTTTTTACATCTCCTTGTTTTGGACTTCCAGGCCGTTTTGCTGTATAATGTGTCCATTTCTTCTGTGTCTTCCTCCCTTTTCTCGCTTGTTGCGCCTTTTTTTCTTATTTATTTTTTGTGCTGGATTTTCTGTGATGGCGGCTTGATTCTCTACTGCTTCTTTCTGTTTTGTATATTCCGTTTTGGCGGTGGCTGCCTATCTTTCTGTTTCCGTTGTCTCTACGTGAGCTGCCTTCAAGGTTGGGAACTCTTCTCGTCTGTATCATTTGTCTTTTCTGCTGGTGTTACTATGGCTGGCGTAATGGCACCTCCCATCCCGAAAGACGTAGTAAGTGGACTGATCAGAAATTCCAGTTCTACAAATACAAATAACCATCTAATTTGTTATTCTCCACCCAAATAACCACTGTGACAACAAGGAAGTATGTAAATAAATTATGGTTTAAACTTTTTACTGTGTTTTAAAATTTATCATAAATAATTTACAGCTCAAAAAATACAAATTATAATTTATTTTTTTTGGAAATAATTTTATTTAGTACATAAACTTATTAAGAATAAATGACTTTTATTTCGAATAAAAATAGATATTCAAGAATTTTATAATAATCTTAAGAATATCACAAACTAAACCAAAATCACAAGGTCAGAGAAAATCAGAAAACGAACAGAAATACTACTACTGCATATAGCTAAACGATTAAACATCTCTAAACCAATATCACATAGTTTGGAAAAATACGTTTTAAACTAAAGTACCAACAAGAAATTGTATCATTTAGTGTGGTACTTGATTAGCAGCATAAAGTGGAGTTCAGCCGGAGAATTATAATTAAATGTAAGAATTTTAACATGATCGTGATGTTTACAAGTATTATTATTATTATTTACTTCTTACATTAAGAAAAACACCGTATTTATAATATCCACTTCATTAATTTATTCAATGTTGAATAATTCTTACTTCTTTTTCCCGAAATTTTTTAATTGACGAGCTTGTTCGTTATGGTTATTAACAACCTCAATACATTCATCTGTGTAAATGTATTAAGACAGTGTTTTATCACGTATTCTACAAGGTTTCAGGGTCATAACTTAAACTAACAAAGTCGGTTACAGTTCTTCTTCGGCTATCTTATCTGTTATAATTCTCTTCATATTATCATCCATTTATCGCGTTTAAAGATTTTTTGTTTGCTTTTTGGGTTTTAACAATAGACTTTGTTAAACAAGTAATCGCTGATGATTTTTCTTTTGCTTTTGCACTTCTAATTATCAGAATATTTGGATCTTTCATTGTTTTACATTATATAATTATTATCTACGATCGTTAGTATATAGCATCAGCACTACTAGTACTCCATCTTGAAAGAAAACTTTCTGTTATGACTATTCAAATCTGATATCCATTTTTATTCACCAAACTTTTGTTTTGAAGAATGGTTAAAAAGACGGTAAATACCCTGAGGACATATTGAAATATGCTTTATCATTACGCAATTCCGGAACTTTTTTATGTGACGTCGCATATGAAGGGGGGGGGGGGCGAGAAAGACATTCTACTTCTATCAAAGTAGGAAAGTGAGACCTGTCAAATTTCGGCAATGCCATTGGGACGTACCGATAATCAGTTTATGAGTCGGCCATAATTTTCTCCATTCTCGGTACAATCTTTTGAAACCATCCGTTAAGAAGAGATTATGAGTCATCTAACACTTATTTTTAATATTAATTCTTAGTTTTGAGCAAATGGACTTACAGGAATATTTGATGAGTGACATTAGTTGACTCATATTCCATATTTCTCATCTGCTTTGAAATGTTCTTCTGTACTGATCGAAAAAAAAAACTGTACACTCATGTATTCAGCCGTGTATTAAATTATTCTTGTCACATTTTAGGTTACTAATAAACAGTTAGCGACATGACATAATATACGGTTGTACAGAATAAATTAAATGTTGGAAATAGCTGAAGGCTGAATGTTTAAATTTACTTGGCAGATATCAGAGAGTTCGTTATAATTAGTTCGTTATGATTATTGTTCATAAAGAAGCGTAAGTATCTGGATTTATTATTAAACGAAATAGATAAAATATTTAAAACATGGTGTTGCGATGGAAATGCTTACTCTGGTGCATTGTTTTAGTGTTGATTGGAAGTTCCACTGTTTCACTTTGTGTTGTGTTGGAATCTCTACACAATTTGGTATAGACGAAACCCCGGGTTGGAAAGACCCCAGTTGGAATTCCGCCTATGACGTGAGGAACCTTTTTCAGGTGTTCTCAATCAACTTATAAGTCAAACGGTGTCATGCGGAGGTGGAAGGTTTTTCTCCCGGAAGAAACACGATAATTTTGTCCCTCAAAACAGGTAAACCCGCTTGGTGAACAACATGATTGAAGTGCCAGTTGCATTATTCACCGATTATCCCTAATCCCGTAGGAGGGATTCTACCTTCCTACGGACGGATGGGCTGATGTTACTGCATTTTGTTGCCGACAAATTAACTCATGCTCAGTAGGTTTTCGACTTGCTGTCTGGAAAAAGGAATTCTTATCTTTTCCTGGTCTGGTAAACCCGGGTTTCGCTTTTTTCTTTCTTTTTTTTTTAAATCGCTGCTCGAATTTGATAAATATTCCGTAAAATCACAGAACTTTAAATTTCTTTTACTACATCCAAAATAAAAACGCATACCTATTGTTACTCACAAAAATACTTATAATGTATGAAATTATACTTACTTCCTGGGTACGACATTTTTTGAATAAAGAATAATATTTTTTTACCCACACACTTCAATATTTAAGATTTGATAGTCTAGCAACGCTGACCATAGATTGAGTTCTCAGCTTCCATCTGTCAATCGTAGCGTGTGGTATTTTACTCCTATTTTTTTTTTAATTTAAAACCCTCAATGTCTGATTCAAATTGATTTGTTGAGCAATATTTAATAGCTCATGTATATGAATAACTCCAATAAATGCAAAATGTAAACACTGCGATTCCACATTGTTGTGCTGAGGCTGGTCCGTTTCAGAGTTTAAACGAGCATTTGAAACCAAACTGCTATTATTCGAGAACACCATGGAACAAAATTACAGACATCGATAATATTTAGGACACTGAAACAATTCTATCAATTTTGTTATAAGGAGAAGAGCCTTTTCTGCAGGTTTTTTTAGGTTTATATGCTTGATAAACCTAAACAACCATCATATCGGTTGCTTAGGTTTATCAAGAAACTATTTTAAAATTTTTGATCGAATCTCTAAATGTTTAAAAATATTTCAATGAATATAATAATGAGTGTAATGAATATAACAAGTAATATTTAATAACATTTATTTTATTTATTATTAGTTTTTGTAATGCTAAATATTTTCAGAAATCAGATAAGAGTTAAAATTTCTTTTTGAATTTTTTTTTCCCAAAGCATTTCATTATACTTAAATCGATATGCATTTTAGCCTTTGACTGTCCTTTGTCTGATGAATAACATAATAAAATTGTGTTTAATGAATATAAATTATAATAATTTCTAAATAACAATAATAACAATAAGTCTAAAAATTATCTTATCGCCGAACAGTAAAAAAAATACCTTTGCTGGGAATTCCCGAAATGAAAAAAGCTGCATAGAAGAACAAGGCGAAGCTATAATGCATTCCTGGACGATTTTAAGCACCTTTTTTAGTTGTTGAAACGCCTTGTTGGATATTAAAATGATATTAAAAGATGCTATTAATGGATTCGCTGTCATAACTCCATACGCATTAGAAATCGGAGAGATGTTGATATAATTACCCACAAAATTAATCCTCAAGGCTGCCATATTCCTCTTCGGACACACAAACCTCTGGGGTTTGTGTAACTGTATCCATTTTGAAAGTGGCCCACAACTCTCTCTCTCTCTCTGAGTACACTTAATTCACAAAGAATGGTTGCTCTGTTTCTTTTTCTCCAAAAGAGTCCAAATTTATACTGGTCCAGGTGGGATGGGATGAGAATACAGAGACAACAGGTTGAAAATTTTAAAAGATATGCCACATTCAGATGGTGTTTAAATTACGTCACGCCAAATAAGACTATGAAGTAATATTATTATGCCAGTTAATTGCATCTTTTGTGGGAGAATAACTGAGTTTTCGATAGGGAAGAACTCTTCCGCTTCCAAAATGAGGGTAATAATTCATCTTCATCTGAAAAGAAATTATAAAGATCCCCTGGGATCCGTGAGGGATTCAAACCCAGGTGGTCGGGAAGTATGTTTCATTATACAATTAGACAGCCACATAGTGATCAAAATTGTTCATTTATATAAAAAAAAAATTATTTTTATTATTTATTATTATTTTTTTATATTTTGGTGTTTTCTGAGAACAAAGATGTTAAATTAAATATGAAAGGTTTAAATTGTTATGGCTTTAATTAGTTGATAAATACGGTAAAATGCTATCTACTTGCATACCTTGTAAATTATGGCAAGACATCTGAATAGTTAATTATTTGTCCTTCGGTTGGAAGGATCCGGGTTCAAACCAGTCCTGGAGGCTAAGAATCATTCTTTTCAATCGAAGGTGATTTATACGGTCTCATATGGAGCTCATGGAGTTTTTTCACTTGCAAAACAAACACACCGGACAGAGAATAGAGGCATTAATAGGCATACTATACTGGACTCATAGACTTCGTTGCTTTAGTCACAATATCAACTAAAAAAGAGACGTTTCTCTTGAAAAAAAAAAATTGATACAGCACAATAGATACATTGGAACTATAATATTTTGCGTTGAAAAGAAAGAGCGCGAAGGTAGATACAGCGAAACTTTAACATAACCTTGGTTTTTCTTAAATTTGATGGTTTATAAGAGATCTAAAGTAGGCCAATGAATGCAATTGTAATTAGGTACAACAACATTAAAATTGATGTAAAAGAATTATTTTGATCAATGCATATTAGATACGATCAAATATATCATCTCAATCATCTCAAGTCACATGATTCATTTACGTGAATATGAATAAAACGAAGAAAACATCAATTTCTGCCTTTTCTTATTTTTATGTTTTTTTTATGATTGAGGTGTTGTTTCTTTTCACTAAATTATTTAGATTTTTTTTAAATAACTAAAAAGAATAAATAATTTTATAACAGTATAGATTAGTATATAATAGTATAGAATATTTAAATTTTATATTTTATATGAAATATAAAATAAAGTTATATGATAGCTAATTTTAAATTATAGCTTTGAATTTTAAATTTATAATTAGTTTAAATAATACAACTTTTTCACTTATATAAATTTTGCTAATTTTTTCGGTTAAAAGTCATTGTGTTTTAATTCCTGTTATTTCTGTAAAATATGAAATATGTTTATTATTCATAGCACCCTCTTTTAGCATGGTAAAACGTGGTCACTGGAAACTTTCTATCGTAAGTTATTAATAAACTGTTAGGAATAATTGTATATGATTCTTATAGATTAGAAATTAAGTAAGTTTCCCCTAGTTGAATGTATGGATATCCCCAGAGAATGAATATTGTGTTAGCATCCTAGAACTTCCAATAACTCAGGCGGTAAAAACAGATGTCGTTTAATGTGAATAATTTTGATGAGTGCTGTAAGTTGACTGTGTCCAAGAGTTTGAAGTCCACTTCTATATTTTTTTTTCTTAAAGTTAGTCAATAACTGAAGCCACGACAAAGGTACAAACAGAATGTTTGTGATCTAAAGTGGCGCTTATCTTTGACCCTCTCATTATCTGACGTATCGGAGCGTACCAAGATAACCTAATCTCTGACAGAGGGGACGATGGACTCCTCTAAGACAAGTAAACTAATATAGTGAAAATACCTGCGTCCTCCTTTGAGTATTTGGTTGCTGATAATTTGCTATTTCTCTTGCAGATTTCTTCCTAGCCTAGAGGGCGCTCTATGTTTCTCTATGTTACCACCCACCTGTTTGTAAGTGTGCTCTCCGAAGGGAACTACACCAAAAATGAACGTGGAGAGTGAGATTTACTTCTTTTATTGTGACTTCTCTGTAATTTCCACTGTGGAGAATGTTTGCTAAGTGTCTGGTGAGTGATCTGTAATGGCTGAAGGTCATGAAGAGGAGTGGAAGGAAGAACATTTGTCTCCAGTTCCGGAGGAACTGCCTGAACACACCTATTACCATCATGCGGATCCTAAAGATGTTAATGAAGAAGATAGCCGTGTCCATTTATCTCACCATGTGCAGGAAACTGCGCAAATTCATTCCGATTACCATAGCGACTCTGTTCGAGCTACAAGTTCAGAGGTGACAAGCTCACACCATGCCTATCCCCACATCAGAAGTCCTCCACTGAGAGATTACACGCCTGAACGTGCGTCCAGTTACTCTGTGTCAGATTACAGGTCTCTTACTAACACCCCGTCTCCTACCGCACACCATTCATCTCCAGTGCGAAGTCAGTTGATTTCTGGAGTTACGTATTTCCCTTCTAGCAGCACCTCTGGTATTAGAGACGTTCATCTGGATACGGGACATTTGCATTCTCCATCGCTAGCAGTGAGTACCCCTTCAGTAACCTACCACCATCTTCCTGAGCCATCCTTGAGTCTTCCTAGCGGATCTATCCTCATGCCGTCCGCATCTACGAAGCTAGTCTCCATGCCATACATGAGTCGACCTGTTCAAGAACTATCCCCAATTCCTCATCCTCAGCCATCTGCATCTTCGGTTCTCTGGAATCAAGCCTTGGAGGATTACGGATCTAAGAACTTGACTCATTTGACCCAAAAATTGACCTCTGCAACAATCCCCCAAGGAACCGTAAGCACATCCAGTTCATCACTGTCCCGCAGTAACGGTGTTGGTCATTTTTCTACGTATATCAGCCCAGACTTAACGTCATCTTGGAGTTTTGATGGAACAATTCCCAATGTTACACTTCAGTATATGGAAGATGGTTCTCCAGCACTTGGTCCAGGTGTAGTGGGTGAGTAGGTGTTACCTGTTGTTTTTAATATTTCAAAAACATACATTGCATTGTATGGCATGTTGTTATCGATTTCTATTGTTTATTCATGCTCATAAAATATGTGAAGTGATTGTGAAACTGTCTGTTGACGTCTTTTTCCATTGTTATCTTCTCGTGAATATTTTACACGTGTAACAAAATCGTCTGCTCTTTTTTTCAGAGATTGCGCATTATGCACTTTCAAGCTGCAACTGCGAACAATGTAGATATATTGATTGCAAAAAAAAAAGAAAGAAAACATTTCTACATGTGAACGATATTTCAAAGTCCTAAGACGCATCAGAGCACATAAATTATTTATAGCTATTCGTTTAAGTTCCTATTAGATGACTTTAGTCTAGAATTTATTTGAACTGAGGGTTCCTTGAAACACAAAACTTTGATTTAGAATTAAAAAGACATTAGTTCTTTGAATTTATAAGACCGAAATAAACATTTAGGATTCTATTAGGAAATAATAAAAGCAAAGGGCTCGTTTTTCTTCTGTTCAGAGAATGGCATCTTTCATTGTCTAAACTTCTTCGAACAACTCTCTTGCTAACTATCAATGATTACCTTTATCGTTTTTCAAATGAATATTTCAATAATCCGACATAAAAATTAGCCATTTTTTTTTCACATTAATGATAAAATAACACAGGGTTGTCCTCTACAATAGTAATAAAAGAAACAACCCCCTTTAAAAGAACAATCGTAGCTACTTGATAACAGTGATAAGAAAAGTGCACAGTCCAATATCCAATGGCTCTTTCCACTAAACGAAACATAAAGACTACTAGAACAGAAACACTACAACACTAGAACAGAAAAAATATTACAATTATATTTCATTTTTCGATCCTTTATAATTTAGTTGCGTTTATGTGTGTGAATATCAATGGGACTATGTACTATTTTTGAAATATTGATACATGCGATACTGCCATCAGTATATTGCAATTAGCATCAATAAATTCTAATTACAATTATGCAGTCTTCTTGTAAAAATAAGCACAGTTGATAACTAGTCGGAGCTGATTAGTAAAAAGGCAACTAAGGTCATGTCAGTGTTCCCATCACTGTCAGTTAAAAAACTAAATGTGCTTGGAAAGAACTCCATTCATAACTGAACATCAAAAGAACAAAAAAACACTAACTTCATTATCAATATTCGAATATTTACAATAGTTTTATCCAACCAGGAAGCATATCTCTGACTGACTATAGATCGTTGAGTGTTTTCCCATTGATAACAATAGTCATAGTTGTTGATAGCAGTGTGGTAAAACAAATTCTGTTAATGATTATCCGTACAAATTATTAAATCATTTCATTTCAGTCAAAAAATTAATGTTAGCAGCATTTCTACACCTCAACGTAAACAGTTTATTTCAGAAATATATTATGATAGTCATCAGTGTTTCTGTATGTTGGCTCTCCTGTCAGTGCTTTCATAGCACATTTGAAAGACCCATTGTGCCCTTCAGTTGAAAACACTTCAGTCCAAATGTCGTCTTGAATAAAAGAAATATGGGATCGCTTAAGGGTCAAAGTGAAATAACTGGGAGGAAACCTCCACATCGCCTTTCGGGTATGAGGAGAAAACCGAGTGGGGCTTTTGACCTAATGTCCAGTCCTCACCCTCATGTGGTGCACCCCTTTAGTAGGGTTCTACTGGATACTGAAAGAACGAAGATGGGATGGAATGGCAATTTGAGACTTAGCCAAACACACTGTATTCTCTATTAGCTTGGTCTCAAATTGCTAGAAATGCATATGATGGTGCAACATGATGAGATTTCATGCCGGCTGGGGTCGTCATCGGGTTCAACAAGGCCCCAACTGATTTCGTTAGGGAACCAAGGCGAACAGTGAAAAGTCAGCTAAAAACTAGCTCCAACTCAACATCTAGAAGAAGAAAAAGAATAAACCCAACAACCGAACTGAAGATAGCAACCATAAGGAGTATTAATGGAAAAGAAATTGAAATTGCAGAAGAAATGGAAAAGTACCACATGAAACAAGGAAGACAAAAACAGGTTATATCTCACTAAATAATAAGCATAGGAATGCTATTTTCAGGCAATAACGATCAAGGAAAGGAAGATAGCATTCAATATCAAATATGAAGATAAACTTCTTGATCGGAAAGCAGTTTCAATCATAGTTATGTGGATAAACTTCAAAATGGGAAAATGGACAAAGAAACTTATTTGTGAAATGCCCCCCCCCCCCCCCCCGATGGTTCTAAGAAAAAAGTAGAGGAATTTTTCGAGTCATTAGAACAGGCAGATGACATAAAGAAAATGAAAAAAGTTGCCCTTATAGGAGATCTACACAGCAGAGTAAGAAATGAACCTCACCAGGCATGTAGGAACATTTGGGGAAAATTTGGAGAAAATGGACAGGCTAATAATAATGGTGGGTATTTGCTGGGATTCTGCTCAGGACATGGACTAGTCATTACTAACACCATGTTTCAATATAAAGATTCGCAAGAGTTCAAGAAATAAGAAAAGCCTCATTGTTAATAATCATATCAGCAAGCTGGTTCAGGATATAAGAGTGTACGGAGGATTTGAAATTGGAAGGGACCGTTACTTAGTACTAAGCATTATAAAAATGAATATCACATTGAAAAGAATAGTACGTAAGAAAGTTTTAAAAAGAATTAAAATCGAACAGCTTTTACAGGCAAATTGTAGACTCAAATATGTAAACATTATCGCAGAAAAAATTAAACAAATTGAAAACAAGAACCAAACCTTGGAGAGTGGAAAACTCTGAAGAATTCATTGATTGGTTCAGCTAGGAAGGCATGTCGAAAAGTTGTCTGCAAGGATAGAAAAATAAGAACTCGATGGTGGACACAAGGAAACAGTCCCGGATATGAAAGCATACCAAAAGTTTCTAGCAAATAAGTTGGCAGATGCCCTAAAAGAATACAGAGAAAAATGCAAGAGAGCTAAGCTGTGTGTAAAAGTAGTCAAACAAAAGTCATGGGAAGACTTCGGTAAGAATATAGAAGGTGGCAAGGTATTCTGGAAGCAATCAAAGATGACCATACTAGACAATTTTAAGAGGAATGCAAAGAGGAATACATATCAATAATTGAGGTAGAAAAGGCCATCAAAACTTTAAACATGGAAAGGCAGCTACAGTAGATGATATTCGACCCGAAATGCTAAAGTATATAGATATAAAGAATTTTGCAGTAGTTACATTGCATAATGCAGAAGTCCTGGTCAGAAGATCAAATTCCAGATAATTTAAGTACAGGGCTCATCATTCCCATCTGTAAAAAAGGGAATAAAGCTGAATGTGAGAATTAGAAGAATTTCTCTACTAAGTAGTCCAAGGTGAGATTTATGCCAGCATACTTGAAAATAGGTTGAGATTGTGGATGAGAAACTTGAAGAACAAGCTGGGTTTAGGATCAATAGAGGTTGTCAAGATCAGATTTTCATTTACAACAAATAGTTGCGAAATCGTGGGAATATGACGAGGATCTGTACTTAAGTTTGGTAGATCTGTAAAAGGCATACGACAAGGTGCCTTTTAAAGAAAAAAGATCTTTAATAATAATTAAGGGGATACAAATCCCTTGTTCAACGCCACTAAGCAAAACTCTAAGATCAAGAACTACGAATCTATGAGTTTCATATATACCGAAAAACTATGGGCGAATCCAAGTGTAAATGACCACTTGGTAGTACAACACCAAGACAACTAGAAGCAAAGGTGGAGCAAGCTCTCTCACTATCCTTGATATTTTCTCATAATGTAAAAACACAGCCCCTAGAGGATGTAATACTGTAATTACATTATGAGGAGAGGTCACTACCGAGACCAGTTTCAACGTTTTTTGAGGTATCATCAGAGAGTAGGTAGACCTGGAAGATAATAACAAGGTCCTTATAGTCCTTATAAGGACTGGCTTAAAGGGGCGAAGCAAGAATGCTTTTCATCTTCCCCGTTATCTGTAGAGGACAGTGTAGGAATAAGGTGTTATTAAGCTATTAAAGCTCTGATCATGGCAGGAGGGTAACAGCAATAGCCGAGACTCAGTTAGAACTTCATTAACTACAGCATTGCCATCCATTACCCTCCAAGGGTATTGGATTGAAAGAATCAATCACCGCATCTCACGGTCGATTGATCCCCCAAACCACCAGAATCATAATAACAAGGTTTAAGTGAAAAGAACTTACATACCTTTACTATACTAATGCCATAAAGGTGTGTTTGTATATTATAACATAAATTGAAAGCCAAACGGCTATTTTCACCTTTGCTTCGAGTTGCCTTGGTGTTGTACTACCAAGTGGTCATTTACACTTGGATTCGCCGATAGTTTTTCGGTATACATGAAACTCATAGATTCGTAGTTCTCGATCTTAGAGTTTTGCTTACTGGCAGTTGAACAACAAGGGATTTTTATCCCTTTAATTATTATTAAGGATGCCAGAAAAATAGCCGTTTGGCTTTCAATTTATGTTAAAAAAAGATCTTTTTTAAAGAAAAAAAAATCTTTTCGAAACACTATAATTTTATGGGTGTGAATGGAACATTACTCACAGCAATACATAGTCTATATTTAAGTTATCAGTCAGTAATTAGAACTAAGGGGGATACAGGAAGATGATTTGATGTAAAATCAGGGGCAAAACAAGGATACACATTATCTCCACCCCTATTCATTATCTATATGGATCACATTATGAAAGTGGCATCAGGCCTGATATTAGTATTGCAGATGTCCAACTTAGCTCTTTGCTTTATGCAGATGATGTTGTACTCCTAAAAACACCTGGCGCAAGTCTCCAGGATTCAATAACTAAATTGAAAAACAGCTGTAACAAATTTGGCATGAAAATTAGCAATAAAAATACCAAAACTATGAAAAGTGGCAGAAGCACAGAAAACTCCAGCTGCATTCTGAATGAAGATTCTATAGAACAAGTAAAATATTTCAACTATTTAGGCACAGTTTTTAGTGAAGATGTTAAATTAAATATGGAAATAGACAACAGAATCAACAAAGCCGGTATGGTAGAAAGTCAATTGAATAAATTCGTATGGAACAAGAGAGAAATTAGCCAAAACACCAAACTGACAGTGTACAGGACAGTGTTCAAACTAGTTTTAAGTTATGGATCTGAGAGTTGAGTTAGAAATAAAGCACTTAATCAAAGACTAGAGACCATAGGTATGAGGGTTCTGGGGAAAATTAGGGAGTGAACTGATGGCATCAATGGCAGAATCATATTAAAAACGAAGATATTAGAAAGGAACT
Source organism: Typopeltis vanoorti (assembly GCF_054136105.1). Taxonomy (NCBI): domain Eukaryota; kingdom Metazoa; phylum Arthropoda; class Arachnida; order Uropygi; family Thelyphonidae; genus Typopeltis; species Typopeltis vanoorti. The sequence goes on along the minus strand of NC_143565.1, from coordinate 72,408,738 downwards.
TGACATTATTATCATTCAAGAATGTGTCAGCAGAGCTAATCTAAGGTGGTAGGGTCACTTAAATAGAATGGGCGAGGAAAGGTTAAGAAAACAGGTGTTTGGTGCCAGGAAAGAGAGCCAGAGGAAGACCAATGTCTAGGTGGATTGATTCGGTCGGAAGTGCCTTAGAAACACGAAATGTTAGAAATGGCAATATTGGAGTGTCCATAAGTAATAGATTGATTTGGAGGAAAATTGTGGATAGGAGATTAATAATAATTTAAACTTAATCATGTAGTGCTGTCATAGTAACCTTAACAACCCTTGAGGGTATACATCAGGAAATTGAGGATGATGATAAAAGAAATATTTAGAAAGACTTTTCAACAGAAAGAGAATTTCGTACAGAAATAAGCTGTGAAGAGAACACAAGTTTAGTTCCTGTGAAATACTTCAAAGAGTTCCACTCCAGCACTAAATGGAGAGATTTGTTATGGAATAAAGCAATTTAAACTATGTTTTGGAAACTTGAAAAATTCAGCATATAAATACTATTTAATAAATGATTTTTTGCTGGTTTATTAAAAATTAAGGTACGGATTATTAGGAATTATTTTTAATTATGCAGAAGCCGCTAAAGGATGCGGGTTAGTGGCGCGTGTTCTTCTTGTCAGTGGGCCCCTTTCCTCTTAAACATTCCGCGTTTCTTGGCTTTTATATATGAGACCGGCTAAGTCACCATTAATTGAGAAGTCCTTACAAAAGGTTCTTCATTGCCAGAGGGAATTTGAACCCGGATCTCATCCAAGAGAAAAGCATCGTTGTTACCGACTTATCTAGGGAGGTTCGAAATATACTTTACTTGTGTGCTCTATTTCTGGGTCGCAAAGTCACCCTTTTTCCTAATTTTAATTTAGTTGTTTGGTAAAATATTACTATAGTACTAAATTATACTTCGCCGTGTCTAATTTGGTTTAGATTTCTTACGGTAGAAGAAACAAAGGCTATGTCAAGATGACCTGGGTAACTTTTTTGTTTAATGTGACTCCCACCCATGAACGGTTTTATTGCTGTAAACCTATAGCACATTATCACCCTGCATGGGCGAAGGATTTATTTTCCTATTTTAATTCATTTTAAATATTTCATTGTATCTTTATTCATTATTGCGCTGTCCGAAAACCCTGCACTAGAGACCAAGCCACGCCAGGCCTTCAGAAGCCACCTATGAGAGGAGAGGTAGTTTCACACCGGGCGATGTAAGTTGGTTAGAGAGTAGATACGTTAACCTCTCAGCCGAACAGACCAGACTGACGTTTTATTGCGATTTTATTTAAATGTCTAGCTCACTTTCTCAAAAAAAAAAAAAAAATTATTCATCTCTTTACCTTTCAATTCAATTTTGAGCAAACTGTTCGATCTGGACACGATAGATTTTAGTTGCATGGAGAAAAATAAACCAGGGAATTTTTCTCAAATATCAGTTAGTATTTTCGCCGAAGCTGTGTCGAAGTTTTTAGCATGGCGTTAGCAGTTTTGTACTTGCACACGTAAAACAACCTAATGAAGTACAACCTTTGTACTTCATTAGGTTGTAAACCTTATGGTTTACTACGTAAACCTTCATAAGGTTTACGACGTAAACCTTATGAAGGCATCCATTGAGACATTGAGGGGAGGAAGGACCAATAATTCGTCTCCATGATGAAATAACATATTCAATCAGATGCGTAGTCCAACATTTATTTTATCTGTGGGAATTATTTCTTCACTATTTCTCTATTTTAGCTTTATTTGTTACGACGAAGAAACACATTATTTGCCTTTAGTATTTCCAATTATAATTAAGTCCTCTTTCACATTCGGAAAATAAACTTCTAAACTTTTGAAATTATGGACGGCAGACCTTGGATCTTCAAAACCTTGAAGATGAAGATTCATAACGTAGGAGTGGTTCAAAATTCAAGGTCATTAAAACTCAACAGCTTAGCCAATAGTTTTACATAAGCCATCAGTATAAAAACAACAATTCTTAATAATCTCAATTCTTAATATTCACGACCAACGAGCGTAAATCAAAAGGAAAGAAATTTATTTTCTTTATTAAATATGGAAGTAACATATCATTGGGTTAGTTTTTCAGCATAAACCCCAGGAATACATTTATGGTTGTTCCTTCAGGTAAGGATGCATCGTTTTTTTTAGGCTTCGTCATCACTTAAAAACTCTTTTATGGGAAAATCAACAAGAAAGAAAAGAGAGAATCACTTATGCCGGCGAGGAGTCTTCGTAGTTCAGTGGGCTTCGGTGATGACCTTTCTTTGGAAAGAAATGGGTTCGAAACCCGTCTAGGACGCCAACAAGGTTTATAAGAGCTTTCGAGTGAACGAGTTAGCCGATCTTATACGGAGTTAACAGGGTTTTCCTCCTGAAAACTCGGGTGTTTCCTACCCGAAACCGGATAGAAGAACACACGTGACCAACAGCCATAATATACCATGCCGATAAGTTTAACCTCCCTATCAAAGCACTAATTAGATTTTAAACAAACCAAGTTACTCGGATATGACTGGCTTAAGCCTAACATGCAAGGGAAAAGATAGATTAACGGTTACATAAGTTGAATAAAAGCAGCCATTGCTGCAAAGAGAGAAAAAAAAAAACGTGAATGCAGTCCTCTGTAGTTCGTCAAATACCACATTTCCATTTCTCTTTTCGGGACTGTCCAAAATGACCTGGCGTATTTACTTCTCTATCGGAACCAACTAATCTTTAACTGCTTTAAGTCAAAATATCGTCGTATATTTTAGCACTACAATAATTAGGAATCGCATATAGTCTGGCTAAATATCCTTAACAAAAATATGATTTTTTTTTCATCTATTTAAAAACAAACGTTTGTCTCTCATCGCTCTTTCAAACCGAATAGTTTACACACACACACACACACACACACACACACACACACACACACACACACACACACACACACACACACCGAGTGTAGTTACATTATAAATATGAGACTTTACAGTTAAACAGCCTTGTGACCAGTTTACACAGGAACTTTCAGCCATCAATTAACATTTGTTTCACCGTCTGTGCATTACACCGTGCAGGATGTTATGTTCAAAAACCTCAAACACTTGCTTAAGAAGTATCAATAAGTGGCGTAGTTTATCCCGTTGTCAGCATGGACAGATAAGATTTGATAGCAATGGAATACGAGGCGACAGAAATGATAAAAACAACATTCTTTTGCCCTCTCATCCCATCTTTTTTTTTTTTTACGTTGTCGTCCTTCATATCTCCGTACACATGCAGATAGAAGCACAGAATTAACTTGCCATTCTCTTCTATCGGAACCAACTAATCTTTAAGTGCTAAGATGGACTATACAGACAAGAGAGAGAGAGAGAGAGATAGTTAATGTTTTTAAACTGATATTTAACCATAATGAAGACACGTATCGACATTTGTCTTGATTAACACAAATAGGAAAGATAAAAATAAATTATTTGCAAAACTCATGCTAAAACGTACTATTCGTTAATAGTGAAATAAATTGCAATGTTTAAAAGCAGGTTTTCAATTTCCATTATTATGAAGCATCTTTTAGATTCTATATGAAGAAGTGTGTTTCTACAGCGTAAGGATCTTTCTCAACCATAGCCAAGTTATATGAATAGCCGGTCTTGGGCGTGGACAGGAGGTTTTTCTCCCCAGTTTGTCTGAGGGTTTTCCTCCCGCAAGCAGGCAAATCGGCGCCGTGAACACATGAGATACAGCCATAGGAAATACCGGGAGGCATACGGCTAGTCACCTTATCCTCAGGACCGGTACGACTTAGAAGAGCTCAAGTCAGCTCTGTAAGAAGCCAGTAAGGCCTAATATGTAGTAGGGAGAAGAAGAAGTATTTTTAAGATATATTATATTAATGATTAGTAAATAAAGTTTGCATAATACAAAATTTTAGAAAAAGAAGAAGAAAAAACAAAACGAATATATTTAACAGAGTGTTTCTTTTTTAGCTGAATATCACTCACTCGAATTCGGTGTTTCCGAGATTTGAAGGAGCATTGAAGATAAACTTACATCATATTCTGGAACTGTTGCTATGAATATAACGAAAACCATTTTTTATTATTATTAAAATATATAAATCAGTATATTAATTCCCCCGGAAGAGGAGTTAGTTAAATCGCTACCTAATCCGGATATCAAATCAAATTTTCAATGTACTTCAAGCCTACAATATGTAAAATGATCAACTCATACCGAAAAATGACAATCATGTTGAAAATCAAGTTGAAAAAAGATTATCAGTACACTCTAAGAAGAACAAATTGCTTTACGTTAGTATAACCGATTACAGCCGCTTTGTACCAAAAGAAGTATTTGCATATTTTTCACAATGAAAACAATTAAATAGATTGAAATGCAAACACTCACAATTGTAATATTTAAAATTCGTATTTTAAAATTTAATTTAAAAACATTAGGCGACAAATTAGGTGTTTCATAATATTAACATCCGTTATGTGATATTATATCCCTATATTAGGATTGCATCCATCTGAAACGAATGCGTTCAATCATGACATAATATTATAACAACTTTTGCAAGCTAGCGATTTAAATTAATTCAGTGTATGATAATTGTACATAAATATACTCTGATAACCTTAAAACAACTCTTTTCAACTGAGTTTGGAATAACTGGGATTAAACCTGATTTAAGAATAAATTCAAAACTGAATTTATTATTTATTATTTGTTGCATTCTTTTCGTATATTATCACTTATAAAAAAAATAAAAAAAAAACTTTTCTTTTCTGAATGTATGCCCATTGTTCATCCTTGAAGTTCAGTTTTATGTTTAACGCCATGTTAAGTTTCATTTACAATAATCACTTTTATTGACCATATTTTTGTATAGACATTGTTGAACAATGAAAGCTAACATTGCGTCATCGTATGGTACGCTTTCGCGCAGGCCTACACATTTTACCGCGTAAACTTCCGTAACCAATAATCCCGCGGAATAGGTTGGTTCCTCCTTATTCTCGATGGTATCCCATGTATGTCGAAGCGTGTGTTCACAGGGCCGGTTTGCCTGCTTTGCGGGAGGAAAACCCCCAAGATAAACTGGAGAAAAAACCCTGCTGTCCACGTCCGGCTAACTTGGCTATGGCTGAGGAAAATCCTTAAGCTCCTCACGTCTCCGACGAGAATCGAACCTAAGATACTCCTTCCCCAGGCATATGGTTGCGAAGTGCATAGCCACTAGGCTAACCGCGTGGACTGTTAACACGGCAGATACTGATAATTCAACAAAGATAAAATTCCAGTATTGCTCCCACCAATTGTTGAACAACAATAGTAAAGTCATTCTTTATAAAATACAAATATTTGATTTTTAAATTTTTCAGATCACGATTAGGCTGCATATTCATTTGGATATTTCATATCGTTGCTAGGTTAACAGTTATAGAGTTCACATAATTTAGGGATTTTTAGAATTTTTTTTTTTGCCATTGGGAATCTATTTGGTTTTCATGGAGAATGCAGATATATTCTAAATGGCTTGGACCCTATTCTGCTTCATTTATTAATTTTTTTAGACTGAATAGGTGCACAAAATATTGTGAGAACTAAAGCCTTAATTTTTACCACTCCTTTCAAAAAAGGAAAAAAAAAAAAAAAAAAATGCAGCATTGACCTGTAAGTATATCATCGAATTTCATTCCGGACATTACCGCTATACGATATAACCCAATTAACAACTAGCGACCTCTACCACTTCACTTCAACTAGAAAACATGTAGATTTCTGTACGGTCATAAATCAAGGTTTGCTAGTGAAGTTATTGAGTGACGTCTATAAACTGCTATGAATGCTTTCCAAGCACTCGAAAACCTCTGTTTGTGATTGGAGGAACACTTATTTTTATAGCATTTTATAGATTTTATCTGTCTGTAAGTGACGCAATATTTTCTTTCTTTTTTTAGTTAACTGTAGTAACCGATTTAACCTATGTACAGATCACCGTCTGTTATTACAACCCTTAATGACACGAAGGAAGGGAAGGGGGGGGGGGGCGTGAAACGTGGAGTACTCTCTTAGCCTTACCTTTGACACTGTGTAGTCTTACATTTTCCTGTTTAGATATATTTCAATTGCAGATTGTCCTAAACAATGAAATCATTAAAACTAAGACGTTAACTGTCTATGCAGACATTTCATAAATATGATGGGCGAATGGATGAATGAATGGAATGAATGTTAGTGAATTAATTGTTTGATTTTTTAAAAAAAAAAAAGCAATAAAAACGCATTTATAATGAAGGCAATTAAATAAAGATGTATTTTTATAATAAATAACAACATGCTTCTCGGCTCTATTTCATTTTAAAATTTTAACAACAACAACAACAACAACAAAATATATCATCACTCGTTTATATTGCCATTAAAACAGCCGCTTGAAATATATTTTAGAGATTTGTTGGTTATTTGTTATGTGACATCCATAAATACCAATGGGAAGTTGTTGCCAAACTGAAGATTAACCTTCCCCATCGAATAAAGTGAGCCGCAGAGATTACTAATGATATCATATAAAAAATGAAAAATATAAACATCGTGAATCGAAAAGAAAGACAATTAATAGCACAGGGAACTATGTTAGATAATGAAGGAGGATTAATAGCAAGCAAAGAAAAATTAACTACTTTGAATTATATATATATATATGTGTGTGTGTGTGTGTGTGTGTGTGTGTGTGTGTGTGTTAAAGATACCAAGCTATTTTAAACCTGGTTTTACTCCATTTCCCAAGTAAGCAAAGAGACAAATAAATCAAGTTTGCGCCTGCACGTAATGCAAGTCTAGCTGACCCCGCACGTAGTGCAAGACCAAGGCAACTCATGGTAAAAGTAGAATAAGCTCTGATCACTAATCTTAATATTTACCCTTAATGCAAAGCACATCTCCTGAAGGAGATGTATGATGTTTTGTATTAAAGGCAAGGGGGCAATTACCCAGACCGGTTTCGACCTTTATTGAGGTCTCATCAGTGGGAGCCAGGCTAGAAAAATACCAAGATTTTAGTAATACAGAGCTTATAAGTATTTTACCAGAACAAGTTACCATAAGATGGTTTAATCTTATTAAATAAAAACCTCAGGAGGAGATATAAATGTAGAAAGTATGTTGCACCTGATCCATTAGGTAGTGCAAGCTGAGGCAACTCATAGAAAGGGTGAAGCAAGCTCTGATCGCTATTCTTGGTATTTATCTTGGTATTTATTCGGCATGAAACTCTTTGAGTTTCTTATTCGGCTAAGAAACAATATGAGATATAATATTCCTTAACTTAAATATATATTATATATATTATATATCACTGATTGGAAAGAAGTCAACAGACATCCCCCATGGGCAAGATGCATCGTGCCATGTAACGGGTCACATGTTTGTATCCAGTATAAATTGGAGAAAAGAGATGCTCCCAAATCAATTCAACTGTAAAATGGCTGCGAACTGACGGAGTTTGAAAGCGGCATTGTGATAGGATGCCATACTGCAGGCTTATCTGTTTGGTAAATTACTGACAATCTGGGCTATTCCAGATCAAGAATCAGTGATACCATACTGAGATGGAAGCGCAGGGAGTCAACTGCAAGTGTTACCCGCAGTAGACGACCCACCACACTCACAGAACGTGACCTTAAAGTGCTACGAAGGATAATATGTAAAAACCGCCATACATCAGCAGGCACGTTGAATGCGGCTTTTCGAGCATCGACTAGAACACGAATCTGCACAAAAACATTCTGAACCGAGGTTCACAACATGGGTTTCCATGAACGTCTCTTACTAGAGTACGTAATCCCAACTACGAAATTCGGAGGTGGCAATGTGATGGTATGGTCCTGTTTTTCTTGGTTTGGTCTCGAAACTCTGTGGTGACACGAACATTGAACTTCGAAAGGTATCTGAACATTCTGGATAATGCAATGCTTCCTACTTTGTGGCGTTTCCATAGAACTGACTGTTGTCTCTTTCAGCAAGACAATGTACCCTGCTGCTGTGATTGCGTGGTTTGTGGACACGAAAGTTTCCACACGTGACTAGCTTCCGCAGCGCCTTGGTCTCAATCCTACCGAACATCTGTGGGGTGAAATGGAGTGTTGGGCGAGGTCAAGGGGCGTCCGCCCCTTGACCTCACCCAACAACAGTCCAGCAACTTACTACATGCCTACAGGAAGAATGTTGTCCAAAATTCCCATTGATCGCTATCGTAAGGAGGTCCTACATCTTAAGAAGGTGTGTGCCATGGGTGTTTGTTCCTCACACTGTGGTATCTGACTTCTTTCCTATCAGTGTGTGTGTGTGTGTGTGTGTGTGTGTGTGTGTGTGTGTGTGTGTGTGTGTGTGTGTGTGTGTGTGTGTGTGTGTGTGTGTGTGTGTGTGTGTGTGTGTGTGTGTGTGTGTGTGTTCATAAAAGTATTATCATTATTTGTCAAGTGTAACGTATGTATAAATTGTCTGGGTTATTTTTTCCCTCACATATGTATCGAAAAAAAACTGAATCATCAATTTGTATGAAAATCGCCAATGTAGAATTTAAGTGACTATTCTATAGCAGTTATATCCAATAAAATATGAGTGTAAATCTTTCTTAGATTAATACCGTATGGTTGATAATTCGTAAATCCTTTTCAAACCACTTCAGACCTCTAGTAAGCAGGGTAGTTGTCTCAACTCTGACGTTGAATTTCATCTAGCACCTAAATACAATCACAAACATCCATGCCAACGATGGGATTTCGATCCACTGTCCATCGGTTGGAGACAGGGACTCCATCACTCTACTAAGAGCAGCAAGAGCTGTTATAGTCGAAATATGTCACTGAAATACTTATAGAAAACTGAGCAGAGTACACTATTTACGGTTACAAATTTAGAATTAAATGATAAAACATTAAATTATATATTAAAGCATATTAAATCCAAATTTGAGCAATTAGACCCAGAATGGAATATTCTTGGCAATCATAGGCCGGAAGAAAGATAATTTCCATTAATCAAATTGTCTACAATATAATTTACTGATAATATATGATAATAATTAAACTGTTATTGCTTATTATCTGTTAATGTTCCTGTATGTGGAAAAAATCGGGTAAAACGATTAAAAATAGACGCGATGACTCTGAGATCTCCAAAATCAGCAATTTTAGTTTTAAACTGATTATTGGTTTTATATTGCTAGTGTTACTGAATTATATGTATAATTCACAGGATTTCTCTCTAAATTTCTCATTTACCTAATTAACAATAGTTGTCAACTGTTAGTGACAGCCATTAAAGTCTATAGAGATACCTCATACAACACTACATGCAAATATTCGTTGCATCAAATTCTGTTCTTAGCGAAATACTTATAGTCCTTATAAGGACTGGCTTAAAGGGGAGAAGCAAGAATGCTTTTCATCTTCCCCGTTATCTGTAGAGGTTTTGAGCTATTAAGGCTCTGATAAGGTGTTATTGAGCTATTAAAGCTCTGATCATGGCAAGAGGGTAACAGCAATAACCGAGCCTCAGTTAAAACTTCATTGGCTACAGCATTGCCATTCATTACCCTCCAACGGTATTAATCACCGCATCTCCCGGTTGATTATTCGATCCCAATCGAATAATCTTGTAGCTTAAAGCTCTCCTAATTCTATATCAAATAAAGAAATTGGTATGTATAAATATATCATGATTTTCTTTAATATGCTAAAATTTATTTAATATTTATTTTCGTTTTCGTTTGTTTTATTTAATTTATTTGTTTTTTTAGGAGAAGGTGAATTCTTTACAGCTGGAGAAAGTCGAGAATGCGTGAACTGTGGTGCCATATCTACTCCCCTCTGGCGGCGAGATGGGACAGGACACTATTTGTGCAATGCATGTGGTTTGTATCACAGGATGAACGGAATGAATCGGCCCGTTGTCAAAAATACCAAGAGACTAGTAAGCTAACTTAAACCTACTATGAATACGGTGTCTATTTTTGGTAGTCATATTTAGCTTATTTTTTATGTGTATTCACGAGTAATCCACTCGCATCTAATATGTTGAAATACAAAGGACAGAAACCAGAAAGATAGATGAACAGAGAAAGAGATTAAAATATATTTGTTTATTATTTAAAATTTATATTTTAAAATGTATGTATGTTTGTAAGGGTTTTATTCATAAGGGAAATTATTTTGTATATAATTACTTACAAACTCAGCTAAACCCATTTTAAGTATGAATACTCATGTTATATAAAAGAATTCAGCTGGACAATTATTTTAAATTTTATTTTAAATTTTAAAGGACACATCACCGATTTTGCCATTGTGATCTTGTACAGCTATTTGTCTTTACTGATTATTTATTTATTTGTCTTACATCATTATATCTTATATTTGTCTTACATCATTATATCTTATATAATGGTATATGATAGCCTAAAAGTACTTGGAAGGACGATAAATAACTTTGAAATGCACTAGATGGCGCTGCATATCTTCACGAAAAAAAAGTACTGTTTCAAACTTGAAAAGTCGTCTTGAATTTAGTTATAAACGTCATATAGATTTACTAAAGCCAGATTTTAAAATTTATTTTATCCTTTTATGATATTAGTCATCATTATTATTGCCATTTATTGAGGTAATGTTATTTCAATGTAATTTATAGTTTTAATTTCATTATGCTCATGTTTCACAAGGTTATCACTATGAACGAATAATTTTCCCTTCAAGTTTTTTTCATTTATTTTTATTTTATTATGTTTTTTACTGCGTTAGTGGCCGGAATAAGTTCAGTGTTGAACGGCGGTAATTTAACTGCTTCCTCGGGATATTAATCGCATCCAATAAACGTAATCTGGACTTATCTTCTCGCAGTAATCTTAATGTCTTTTGTTTATCAAGTAGCAGTTGTTAAGTAATATCTTAATATGGTTAGCATATCTACAATGTTGCTCACACTTTCTAACTTGTTTTCATTTATATTTGATTAATATTTTATTTAAAAGTTGATAATAAAGTAAATACCTAATCAGTGATGGCGTACACTGATTATATAAATATTTCGACAATGAAAAATTAGGAAAGATTTGGACATAACCAAACTGGAGATTTGAACACACAACCCTAAAGCCCCAAAATACTTTCCCTTACTGGATTCAGTAAAGCAGTGACAAGCTGGCTGCATCAATTCGTCGTGACTCCTAATCAGGGGACTCTATCTGTCCTAAAAGACTAATGAGTTGAAGAAGAAGATGATATATAAGTCAAGATGTAAGCTTCGATAACGTTTCTACTGCATGGGAGCCGATAATAATGCTATTGAAATATTACATTAGAAATAAAAAAAAAAAATCCTGCTATGTTTCCTATTGAGATTCACATTAATAGATATTTGTTGGTCATAGTTTGATAAAGGAATCACTGCCAGCAATTTTTTTTATCGCAAAAAAATAACTGTAGGTGCTTGGCTTTATTGCTGAATAAAGCTATTTTGGTAGGTTCGCTTTTAGACAGAAAATTTCAGGAGAGGTAGTAATCTTGACCCAGTGCGATCTAACTCAGCCATATAAGGTTAGCTGTATGCACAACTTGATGATATTAAGGGTGCTAAATGCGATGAATGAGTTTAGACAGAAATCAATGGGAAAGTTTGAGAATTACTTCTAGAGAAAGGGAGGACGAGGTGGGGGGGGAGTAAATAATTTTGTGCTGGTACAGAAGACATTAATAAAATTGATTATTCAGTTTTTTTATTATATTTAAAAATAGAAATATTTATTAAATGCATTCAAACACTTATTGATTATTCAAGTTGTTATAGTTATTATTATTATTACTGAAGCATATGAGCCAATGAATTCTTCTGACTGGTTTGTTGTTTGCTAGATAAAAGTTAAGAATTATCAGAAATAAATTCACCTAGTTTATAACCGAAATATGTAAATATATAACTCCGTCAAATATCACTAAACTTGAAAGTTTTTTATAAGATATTTTTATATATCAATTTTTCAAATTTTAAACTCTTATAATGTGAAAATGAAGTAATTAATACAATTTTCGATATCAATTGAATACGGGATTAGATGTCTATGGGTAATTCTTATTTGAAAAAGTGTTTTCATAAAAATAATTATTTCGTTATTTAAAATAATAAATAGCATCTGAACCGATGTTTTATGAAAACATTATTTATTTAACAAATAAAAATAATTTTAATTCTTCTAAAACTCCGGATCTAAGTTTTATATATGATTGATTAAACTATACATTTAATTTGTTAAAATTTCACATTTTATTTCATTAATTAAATTTTAATGCAGGTTTATTATCAAGTATTCAATCCCTGTATAATCTCTTATACAGGGATTGAAGTATTTTACTTTTCGAAACAGACAAATCGACCAGGGAACACACGCAATCAAATAGGATTAACAATTCTGTCCTCATCAAAATCAAGCCAAGTTACTTGGTCGTAATAAGCTGTTTGTGTTAGATGGGAACCCTGAAATCCAATTTACAGTATAAATCAGCTATAGAGACAATAGTTACTAAAACATCCAATTACCAAGATAGAACAAATGCATTTAAAAAATCTCCCAACTGCTGTTTATACTAGGATTGCGGAGTACTGAATCATTTAAAGTGTCATCGAAAATTTAAGTGAATGTGACATATGTCTTAACCAATTTTATTTATTTTTTTAGTTATGTTTCTGCAGTATTATTGTTTCTAAACTTCATTCTTGACATCTTGCAACGTTTATGTCACTGTAACAGAAGCACAATATCAAAAAGTCTTATTGTTTAGAGAAGTATTTAATACACTAGCAGGAAATGATAGTAAAAATTATAATAATTTATTATTGCAATACGACATTCTTATAAGATGACACTTCATTTATAGTCGCAATGATTTTGTTGCTATAATGATAAAAGACCTTATTTTTCTTTCGCACAGCGCAAAATCAATTATTGCAAGAATTGTTTTATACTGTAGACATCTTTTCTTTTCTTTTTTTTTCAATTTGGACCAAACTAACTTTCATTTGTTCCAAATGAAAAGATCAAATTTTAACGGTAATCCTAAAAACCGAAGACCATTAAGTTGCATCCAGGTAGTGAGAAATTTTTAAGTCAGTTGGAAGCGTTTCTGCCAATAAAAATAATTCCATTGAAACCAAAATCGAATCAAGTAGACAAATCAACTGTATTTCGTAAGTCCCAAATTTTAATAAATTCCATTCAAAATCTTTCACTCCAGAGTCCTTATAGTCCTTATAAGGACTGGCTTAAAGGGGCGAAGCAATAATGCTTTTCATCTTCCCCGTTATCTGTAGAGGACAGTGTAGGGACAAGGTGTTATTAAGCTATTAAAGCTCTGATCATGGCAGGAGGGTAATAGCAATAGCCGAGCCTCAGTTAGAACTTCATTAGCTACAGCATTGCCATCCATTACCCTCCAAGGGTATTGGATTCTTCAATCTCCTTCACTCCAGAGATCGTAATATATATATATATATATATATATACATGTGTGTGTGTGTGTGTGGTGTGTGTGTGTTAAATATTATTTAATGATTTAATTCCGAAATGATAGAGAAGCAAGTAAGTTTAATATAACCACACAACTAGTTTCGTCGGAATGTCGACTTCGTCAGGTGTGATAACATACAAAGCAAATAAAAGGCCATAAAAAACATTGCACCATTAAAACAACAACAGAGCATTAAAACTGTAGTTATGTTTGAATTGAAGTCCGAGCTACAGTTCCATTGTTATGTACATGCGAGCGTATGACTTCACGAGTTCGCCAATAGCGAATAGCAGAGTTATGTGAGTCTGGCAGACTATAAGTGAGATTGCTGTTCGTGTGGGAAGAGTCAGGGATTATTTCTTTTGATTCCAGGATAAGACGTTCTAATTTATCATAACATTTATGAATGCTGGATGTTGAATTCCAATCTATTTGATGTTGGCTGCCTTCATCATTGAAGTTAAACTGAGAACAAGACGTGGCTGGAGAGGACGCTGGCTCTCGTTCTATTGTATGAGATGTCTCTCTAGTGTTCTTCGAGACATAGAAAGATAGACTTTTCAGTTTGGCCGTAATATGGTTTCCCACAGACACCTGGAAACTGATGATGGTGATGATTTTCTTTAGGGTGGCTTAGAATTGACGAGAGTTAAGGTAGAGTAGAGAAAGACGTTTTGATATCGAACTTCAAAATTCTTGCCAGTTTAGGGAAGAGAGAACTCATGTAAAATAAGGAGATGTAAGCACTGGGGGGGGGGGTTGAAGCCTCAACAGTGTTTTGATGACGGTGGTATAGTAGTTTATTAATACTTTTGTAAGAGTAACTATTATTTTTGAAGGTCCTTTTAAGATGTTTCAGTTCCTTTTTGAGCTTTTCTTCGTCTGACAATACGCACCTGGCACGATGAAAGAGAGTGGATATGATGCCTAATTTTTGGGTTGGATAGTGGTGAGAGGACATCTCATACAATACAACCAGAGCCAGCGCCCTCTCCAGCCACGTCTTGTTGTCAGTTTAACTTCAACGATGAAGGCAGCCAACATCAAATAGATTGGAATTCAACATCCAGCATTCATAAATGTTATGATGAATTAGAACGTCGTATCCTGGAATCAAAAGAAATAATCCTTGACTCTTCCCACACGAACAGCAATCTCACTTATAGTCTGCCAGACTCACATAACTCTGCTATTCGCTATTGGCGAACTCGTGAAGTCATACGCTCGCATGTACATAACAATGGAACTGTAGCTCGGACTTCAATTCAAACATAACTACAGTTGTAATGCTCTGTTGTTGTTTTAATGGTGCATTGTTTTTTATGGCCTTTTATTTGCTTTGTATGTTATCACACCTGACGAAGTCGACATTCCGACGAAACTAGTTGTGGTTATATTAAATTTACTTGCTTCTCTATTATTTCGGAACAGAGCTTGTTTTGAGATAATCAGAATATGCGATCATAATATTCTCCTTCCTCCTCCTGAGGAGGAGGAAGAAGAATACTATAAACTCGTTCATCTTCTTCCTTAAACAAAACTTTGTACTGTTCAATCATACGGAACTTCAAGAATTTTCCTTACCCAGTGCCTTAAACTCTTTCTTACTTCATCAGCAGAACGAGACAAACATCAAATTCAACGGCACTGAAACACATCCATGTATTCTTACTGCTCTCAAGAAAGATGTTTACTTTTCTTTCCCTTTCTTTCAGATTTCCAAACATATGAAATTTCTCCCTTTGGGGCTAACTTCTTACACTTCTAACTATTCCTAGTGCAAAATCATCTCAGTCATTACTTCTTCAGTCTGCAAATAAACTGAATGTATTTTTCTGTCCAAACACACCAAAGTACTTCTCACCTGTACAATGACACTTTATAAATCTGTAACCCCCCCCCCAACCTCATCCATCCCGTCTATCTCTCTCTTGTTTCAAACAGCCTCCTTCATATTGTTTTTCCCAAAGACTACAACGACGATCTTTAGCTGTTCAAGAAGAAACTCATTTTTACCACACACACACACACACAATTTTTGCTGAAATACATGAAAAAAAAGTTTTCAGATGTACTCTTTTTTGATACGTAATCGAGCAAATGTTTAAGTTATTAAGTCGCACGTCAATATTGTTATTTCCGTCAAAAATGTCGAAATTACGGCTTTAAAAAAGAGATCAAAAACACTCGCTAACATCTTCGACACGCTCGTGCTACTATAAGCGCACTCACGTGACGATGTACAATAATATGCTGCATCTACTGAGCGAAGTTCAACAACCTATTCAACTTTGAACCACCACAGACATTATGTACAAAATTATTGTGCACTCCATCTGTGTGTGTGTATATGTGCGTGTGTTGGATGCAGTGAGAGAGAGAAAAACACTTTTCAGGAAACAAAAAGAATGAATGAAAAAATGATTGAGTCATTGATATTACTTAGATTATAATCGTGAGGTGTGTTTTTGCATCGGTATAATTTGTTTTACATTTCTGCCATGATATGTTCAAACAATCATTCAATGTGCAATTTTTTGCATAACTTGAGAAGGTTGAATTTATATTAAAAATATGATGACAAAGCTTTTACTGAATAACAGCAGGCTTTTTCCCTTTATAAAAATTGAAACTGGAGTTATGAGTGGCTTTATTTTAATACCCGATAAGAGAAATATCGCTACAAAAAAAAACAATCCAAAGAAGCAGACAAATCCACTTTAAATCGACTTTTTTTGAACTATAAACATCAAAATTGGAAGAATTAATAGCTCCTCTGATTTCCTCGGTCATTTATTACTTATTTAGAACATTCCCTACAAGGTCTGTTTTTCAGAAATAAGATATATAGCGATAGTAATATTTCCATGAAATTCCATGTGTGTTTCCGTAGTAACAGCAAGTTTTGCTTACGTAGTAAAGTCATATGTTTCGTCATCAATAGGCAGGGTGTTGTGGTAAGGCTAATGCAGTTACTTTCAAACGATCCACATTCGAGTTGTTGTTGTTGTTGTGATTATCTGATTTCGACCATCACGAAAGCGATGAAAACAAAGTACTCGTGTTATGTCTGTAAATGGTATGTACAGTATTCTTCTGACCAGCTGTCGGTTTTGGGGATTGAAAAAACCTGTCACAGCAGTATGAGATCGGTCTAACTCACATTCATCTATGTTGATGAATGTGACTTCTACTACGAAATTTTGTTTTCGTTTGTGGGGAGAAGAGATTTTATTTTATCTCCCCATGCTTTAATAGTCAGTATTTTTTCAAAATATGGATCTTTTATAATGTTGATAGGCCTGTTACACTTAACTCTTTTTAAAATTCTGTTTATCTCTTTGCAGTCTGCATCCAGACGTGTGGGACTGTTTTGTTCAAATTGTCAGACGACCAACACATCGTTATGGAGACGAAATAATGTCGGAGAACCCGTTTGCAACGCTTGTGGTTTGTACTTCAAATTACACGGGGTAAGAACTTGAAGAACCTTATATGAGTACATATTCCATTTGACAAATTTTCTTCTACGATTATTGACAAAATATAAGAATAATTCGCCATTCTAAATCATCACGAGATATATAAAAAGATAAGAAACAGCGATAAGCTAAAACTGCTCTCTCTCTCTCTCTGAATAATAAACCATGCCTCTTTTGAAAAGAACCTCAGAGATTTCAGGTTTAAAGACATGTAAGACCATTTGCTACCCTCCTATTTATCTGTCTAAACAGCATTTCGATGTCAAGTGCTGCTAATATTTTAGATTATTGTGTTATCTCTTGATGTGCGTTTATGATATGCGCATTCTCAGTTAGCCGTTATTAGGTAAATGAACTAAATAAAAGTTCATTTACTTTCCCAAAACTGAGATTTTACTTCTTCGTGTTATTTAATATCTGGGAAATAATGTAACTTAGTAGAATTATTTTTGGGCCTCTCCATGGCAGATGTTATTTATAATCTATAATTCAGCACTATATGTATATATATATATAGTGCTGAATTATAGATTGAATTATGTCTGAAATGGCCTCAATTATTAGCGAATAATATTATTGCAAGCAATTCCAAGAAACGTCTTTAACTATAATAACATCATTCTTCGCGCAGAAAAGAGTTATCTCGAAATTAATAAGAAAAACAAAATCTCTAAGAATCTATATGAAACTAGGCATTTTGCCAAACATAAACAAATATAGAAATTTGATCAAATCAAGTATTTTTTTTATTTTAGTTTTTTAAAAAAATATCCAGGTTCTGTAGGCAAGATGAAAAAGAATAAAAATAATTAATAAATAAAAATAAATAAATGTTTAAATCCCTTCATGACTTATGGGCCACGTGTATTAGAAAAGTGTACATCAGTAACTCATTTGGTATAGACAAACCCTTTGGAAAGATCTGGGTTCGAATCTCGAACCCAGTCTATGACAAGGGGAACCTTGATCAAATGTTTACAGTCAAATGGTAAGTTAGCCGGTCTCATACGAAGGTGGAATTTTTTTTCCCGAAAACTCAGGCTTTTCGTCCTTCAATACAGGCAAACCAACTCCCTTGAACACATATACTACTGTACCTACAGACATAGGATACCAACTATGAGATGGAAGCGATTAGGTACTCACTATCTTATCTATGAAATAGACAATAGTAATCAGATATAAACAATAAATAGACAGTAAATAATAGTCAACCTTCTGGATGTAGATGATATTAAGTGTTCTATATGTGTGTGTTCAATTATGTGAGTTTGTCAGCCCCGTTAACTGCACTAGGACAGCACATGTTATCTTATGCTAATATTCTAATTAAGTGGATATTGATTCCAACATTATTTCTTAGCCGAATAGAGAAACTACAAGAGTTTCGTGCCGAATATAGACACTATAAAAGTTTCGGGGATATAAGCGTAAGCTGACCTTACACATGACAGAGCAACTCGTAGTAAACGTGGATTAAGGCCCGATCACTGTCCTTATTTTCCCGTAATGAAAAACACATCTCCTAGGAGATGTTATACATTATGGGAAGAGGTTACTACCCAGACCGGTTTCGACCTTTATTTCGAGAAATGTCTCCTAAGGACGGGTTCGATGAAGAATATCTCATTTCAAGATCTTTTGAATTAACAAATTTAAAGTTCTATCTATTCTATTCCCTCAGCCATACGGCTGGTGGGAGTGGCTACCATACTATTACGAAGCAAGGTGGTTTCCCGTTGCTTTCCTTGCCGTAAATATATTTATGACTGTAGCCGTGTGTGTGTGTGTGTGTGTTCACGATCGGTTTGCCTGTTTTGAAGGATGAAAACCCTCCACCGCCGTATGAGACCAGTTAACTCATCTTTAGTCGAAAGAGGCCAAATAAGGGTTTCGCACGTCACTTACGAGAATCGAGCCCAGGTCTTTCCGACCAAAGGGCTTCGTCTATACTGACGGAGCTACGGAGGTTCCAAATTTAAAGTCAACAAATTTGAATATTAAATTTCTTTTACGTCTTGGTTGAATTAAAATGTTAATTATCTCTAATATTACTTTGAGACTTTTTCATCAACACTTTGATCTTGTAACTCACACGTTAAAAGAACTTTCTATAGGATTTAAACAAATGCAAGTGTTTGTTCAATGGGCTAGATGAGATTTTGTATTTGGATCTCATCGTGTTTCCATAACGACAAGGATTTAGAATATGAACACTTTAAGTAATAAATGATTCATATTTAAAAACAACTTTGTTTGATCATGCAGTTGATTTCAATGAACGAAAACGAAACAATTTATTTATTGTTTTTGTGCATAAGTTATACTTATTCTATATTGGTGTTGCTGTTTTAAGAAGTGGGATGTGCAATACTGCAGCATAGAAAGGTCTTTCTCTGAATATAATAATAATAATATTATTATTATTGTATTATGCAAGGGCGTAGAACTATCGCTATTGCATAATATTCTGGTGCAGAGAGGAACAACGTCATATCTGTTTTAAACAAACAAATTCATATTCATCTAATTCATCGAATAGCATTGTAAGTTTCTAACTGCACTCTTTCGGTGTGTATGCGTGTAGGTCAATCGTCCACTGGCTATGAAAAAAGAAAATATCCAAAGACGAAAAAGAAAACCGAAGTCTGAAGGCAAAAGCGAGGAAACTACAGTGGTGTCTCGTCCGACATGGAGTGGATCAGCAGTCGTCAAGTCAGAACCATCTGGTGAGTAAAATGTGAACAACAATCTGTGATTATCAGTTTAACAAAAACTGTAATTTGATTGTTTCTGTTGCTAAAAATGACGAGTTTAAGACGTTTTGTGTGTATCATTATTTTGATAATAGAAAACGATAAAATACAAATATTAAATGTACAGTTTCAGATAATATTTTAATAAACTTAAAAGTGAAATATATACACTGTGGGTGAATACAAGTTATCTGCACTACTTCAGAATTTAATTTACAAAACAGAAGAAGAAACAGCATAAAAAAATTAAAGCTGCACATTTGAAAGAACTTTAGAAAAAAGACATTTCAAAAAAAGTCAATGAAAACATATGAGTAAACGTCTAATTCTCCATCCCTGTATATTAATTGTTTAAATCAATATACTTGTATTGATTTAAAGAGGCTACACTGCTATTTTTGAAGTATACTTGTAACTGAAATTGTATTTGCGCTATACTTTTAAAATTTTTATTTGTCATTATAAAATAAATAATTATTGACAATTAATGTTCGTGTTTTGCATATTTCTAGGCGAGCTCTCCTCATCAGGTGATTCGTACGTCAAGACTCAACCTTCCGCAACTCAGTTACTTCCACCTCAGAATACGTTTTACATGTATACTCCAGCATCATCTGGAACACTTCTTCGGCAATCTCCAGGAATCACTTCGTCTTCCACTTCTTATATTCAGCCCAAAGATGTCTCTTCGTATACAGTATCGAGTATTCAGAGGACTCCACAAACTGTTGTTTTACCCACTTCTAGTTACACTTCAGTAAAGCAAGAATTTTCTGCTTATGCTTCTTACGCCAATCTCCCAAGAACCTCCCAAACTATACATTCAGCAAATCACCAAACACAGTTTACAATACTTCCCACGGGTCAAGCATCTCTGAAACCCATAAGTGTAGTTGGTCACGAGGTGGCGTTGTCTTCTGCTCAATCTTTGCACGCAAATTCAACTAGTCATTACACTTCCAGCAAAATATCTTCGACACCTTCCTCTAGTTATGAGTCACCTATTGAAGCCCATCATGTATCGGTTCTGGAATCAGTCGAAGATCATGGTGTAAGACCTCATTCACATTCTGTAGATGAAGTGTCTCCATCTTCTTAACCTGAATAATAAAAAATAATAATAAACTATGAGAACTTATTAAGATAAGACTATGCAGCCAAACACTTTGCCATATTACGGACAATGATTATTTTTTTTATTGACAGTTCCATTCAAAATAAGGTTGATTATGTAGTATGTTTTCAAAGTAAAAAATATATAGTATATTAATTTGAATTAATAATCATAATTTCAAAAATAAATTCCACTTCAATAACATCGGATGGTTTAAATTACACATCCTATTTATCTTTTAGTTCCTTTTGTTGGTGGCGCCATCTTGTGAGCTTCAATAACACTTTTCTTACAGTTCCTATTTTTGTTTAGTGAAAAAAATTTGGCTGAATTAATTGAAAGCATATTGACCAGTAATAGTAAATCAATTCGACACAATAGGTGACGATAAAATATATGATAATTACTTTTAAGGATATTTTTGGATAACTTCTTTATTCTGTTGCAATTCAAAGTACGTTAATTTCCAATATTCGTCCAGTTTATTTTATTATGAACAGATTTTATTTACTTACATATCAACTCAATGAATCTCGTACTCCGGTTGATTTCTATTCTGTTTTGGTAGATTTTATTCTATTCTATTCTTTGCTACTATTTGCATTAGGAGAGTGGATTGCATAATAATAATAATAATAATAATAAACCTTAAAAGTACCTTTCTTATATATAGTTTTGCAACATGACTGGGACATTGCTTTTTTTTTTCTTTTTTTTTTTAAATTTCGGACTGCGTTGATCTGTAATATAAATAGATTATATCCAAACTCATTCCCAATGTAGGACATTCCATCGAAATAGAAAACTCATCTCTTACGATTTTGATAATTTAAAGAATGGTTCTGTCTTTTAGAAATAATAAAAGGTAACGCACATAATGTATTTTTGAAGAAGTGAAAATAAAATGTTTAAATGCTATAATTGTTCGTTATTTATATTTTCAGAAGCTGAAATCATTCCAAATTGCAAACCATTCCAAATCCTTTGCCAAATACATGTATTTGTCAAGGTAGAAACGAATTCGTATGAAAAATATAAATGTATAGATTATTATTCTTAAAAGGACTGGCTAGATGGGCGAAGCAAGAATGCTTTTTATATTCCCCGTTATCTGTAGAGGACAGTGTATGCATAGGGTGTTATTGAGCTATATAAATAAAGCTCTGATCATGGCAGGAGGGTAACAGCAAAAAGCTGAGCCTCAGTTAGAACTTCATTGGCTACAGTATTGCCATTCATTACCCTCCCTAGATATCCATTTTAGTCGCCTCGTAAGACATGGGTGAGCTAGATTGGGGCTATTCTTATCCCGGCCACCACACGGGAACAAATGTTTAGATTATATCCTTATAAGGGCTGGCTTAAAGGGGCGAAGCAAGAATGATTTTCATCTTCGCCGTTATCTGTAGAGGATAGTGTAGGGATAAGGTGTTGTTGAGCTATTAAAGCTCTGATCATGGCTCAGTTAGAACTTCATTGGCTACAGCATTGTCATCCATTACCCTCCAAGGGTCACTCTCCCAAATGTGTAGAGTTAATACTTCTTAAAACAACTGGTAGATGGACTGAGTCCTTGACTCTTTATCCCGTCATCTGAATGAAGAAAATCTGTGTGGATGGCGTGTTATTGAGCTAAAAGCTCTAGTCATGGCTGGGTAACGGCAATAGCCGAGCCTCAGTTAAAACTTCATTGGCTACAGCATTGCCATCCGTTATTGTTTAAAAGTTTTAGTATACCAAATTTTTTTTTTTAAATATTGGTGTATTATCGTTTAATATTTTATAAGTCAAATTTTCCAAAATTTATATTATTAAATTTTGATTTTAATAATTAATGATGAATTAATGAATGTTTTATTATTCAAATACATTGCACTGACACACACAGTATTATAACACCTACGGTTACTTATCTACTCGTACTATAGATATACAACTCTTTTCGGATAAGAATCACAATAATAAAAAAAAAAAAAGAGTCTACTTTTGAATACTTACTAGACACATCGTAAATGATTTTGCTTTTAAATGAACAATATTTTTAAAAATTCGTTATAACTTTATTACAATTAATGTTTGTTAGGATTCAGATCTTTCTCTTTACGATTTGAGCCTTTAGATATACTTTTTGGCTGTAATATTCAAGCATTAATTTCAGAAAAAAAAAATTGTACTGTTTCAGCTGTTTGGCGAAGTCCATGAGTTACATAGATGAAATGTATTATTTTCTGCCATAATACCTGAAGAGCTTTCATGCCTTAGAGAGGTAAGAGACACCGATTAGGACGATACAATCATAACTGCATCTAAAGGCTGCAAAGGAATCCTTGAAGGTTTTAGAAAATGGAAAAATATTCGAGTGATTTGTCATCTCCTATTCGCAGATGTTGATCCAACAATTGTATTGTAAGTCAAAGATAACGAACCATTATCTTTGACTTAGATCTTGTTTCATCGAGTGATACCTGTGTCACTAACTTTGATCCACGGTTTGTTTAAAGTCACTTTAAAAGTTCAAATATTTTTAGTTTTATAAAGGATCTTTATAAAGCTCTTCAGTCATAAACAGGCACACTCAGGGCGTACAGCAGAAAAATGACGTTCCGATTGCATTAATTCGTCGTGACTCTTAATCAAGGGACTCGAACCATTCTAAAGGACGGATGGATTGAAGAAGTTTTAAGAATGTGAACTCATTTTTTAACGTTAATCTCGTTTTGAAACTATTAGAAATTCACCAAACTTCCAACATGAACTGAGACCCTAATTCAAAATAAAGTAAGCAAAAAATAAATAAATAAATATTCGGCCAGCAAACAAGAGAAAAGAGAGAGAGAGAGAGATTACACAAGTTTATCAAATCTTTCCTTTGATTAACGAGTTGTGGGTTAGTGAAACATCGATATTTTTATGTCTCCATCAAGTTTCGTTCCGAGCTCTACACACTTTAAGAAATAACTCAGGTAATGGAGGTCGCATGGAAGACTGTGACGAGAATAAGGATAATTGCCTCTCGACTAAAACACTTCGAAAGATTAGCTACACTGCTTCTATACAAAAAGAATGTAACTCTTATGTGGATATGAAAAGTTCCCCTCATGTGGGTGATGTTCACATATGTTTGGAATAATCCTTGACTGTTTCTTTCAATCAATTCCAAAAATATAGAAAGAACATCTTATACATCCAAAGAGCAAGATCAGTTCGTTTTTTATCAAATGTACAGGATACAATAACTCCTTGTATACTTGTATACTATCAAGGATGGTATACGGTTCTATAGTAGAGCATGACACTATATATGAAATGGGAATTGTTCTTATTGGTCTGTTTAGTTTTGGTTTCTTATCAGAGGGAGTAAGTTATTGAAATAATCTCCACCACAGCATGTGATGTCATAGTGGAATGAGGAATTTATCCTGTGACGATAACCCGTTGTGTGTGCCCCCGGATTGTTTTCTAAAAGTGTGTATTGGACTCGAAACGAAATTTGATGGACACATCAATATAACGACGAGGGATAATTTCATACTTAATCTCGAAATCCGAAGCACTTTGGTTGGAAATATCTGAGTTCAAATCCCATCAAGAAGAAATTGCAGTTAATTGCAAAGAGCTCATGAGTTCTTCGTCCCGTGTGGCTCTGGTTATCCCGCATATTCTTAACCAATATATTTGATCGAAGAGAAATAATTTTCCTATAACTGATTTCAGTCCACTTGACTGCATCGGCAACTACATAGAATCGACAATCAACCATCATACCATGCTAAAGCATGATATTGGTTGGTCGTCTTCCAAAAAGAAATTCTTCTTTACGGATAAAATCATTGTCTTAGGCAGAAGATCGTAAAGGGACATATTCTAGAACATGTTTGGCTTAAAGCTGTTTTGTCGAATTACGATAAGCACCATCTGCCAAAACGTAGGATGTCTCTTATTATGTAGAAAAGTACGGGGGAGAAGGATTAGTTCATTCAAGTTACATTCCTAATAGCGTGTTGGAATGAATGCAATAAGCCTTCATGAAGAGGCTCGTAACGCCTGTCATCGACTTCCGAAAATATTCCACCTATGCCGCACCCAATTCACGACAAGTGAATCCATGTCACGATTATTTTGCATACACCGCATTTCAAAGAGGTTAAGCGAAATTGAAATTCGATGACTTCTCCAATACTGCTTTGAACAGCGAGCCTAATAATGTTGGAATGGCAGTGAGAAGAGCCCAAATTGTAGCATGTCATATATTTTGGTGGAATTACTTTAACTTATTGAAAAGCAATGTAATTAATTCATTAGTAATTAATTATCAATTAAAACAATAGTATTTTAAAATGTGTGATTTTGATTAATTCCTGGAATTCCACCGGAAACTCCAGTTGAAACTGAAAAACAGCTACCTGACATTTAATTGAAAAACGCGGGATAAAGGTTCTGCGCGTCCTGGAGGGGATTCGAACCCAGGGCTTTCCAATCAAAGAGCTTCGTCAAAACTGACTTAGCTGCGGAGATTCTATATCATAACATAGCCACGTGAAATCGCTTGAGATTATTAATCATTCTTAGTTGGTTGTGAGCCAGCGAAGAATTAATAACAATTCCGACATCGTGAAAAATAAAATAAAATAAAAAAGCATTTTGGATAATGTATGAGTAGTAGTATTAGTTCTATGATTATCAGAATTTGCACGCTATAGCGCTATAACTAAAATTGGTGGCAGCCATTTTCTACCCTCCAGCAAAGAGTGATAGTTAAGCTCAAGCCTCTCGGTGATTCAAGACTTTAGGGAGGGAGGGGGGAGAACGCATGCCAAATTAATACCATCTGGTGGTTCTAAATCTTAACAGGTAGGTATTATGTCTGAAATAGTGTAAAGTTTTACTGTCGATTTTTTGAGCTGAGATGATGCCAAGAAGAAATCGTCCTATCTACCTGCGCCAAAGATCGAGTAACTTTGAAACAGGTCGCAAAAAGGTCTGGAAAAAGAATGGAATCTGACCGATAATGGTCATTCTTCGAGCAATAAGCAAACTCATTTCTACAAGGCTACAGAGGCGTATACTTACAGAATGGAGAGTTAAAAACAAATTTAACTTATTGCTGTTTATACTGTAATCATATCTACTAATATAGGATATTGAAATTAACTATTAGATGCTTCTATTTTTTAATTCATATAAGATCCACATCTGATACTGGAGTTTAGATCGTGAATCAAATATTAGATCATTTTACGTGTCCTCTTAGAGTCACTGTAATAAATATTTTTTAATTCATTTTAATTAGAGTTTAGTAAGCATGGAGACACAAAGAACAACAAACATGCCAATATAACACGAGAAATTATTAATGTTATTTCCTAGCTCAGCACTTTTTGGAAAGAAAAAAAATCTTGGAAATTTAAAATATCTTTAATTTTAACAGCTCACTTATTATTTGAAAAATCATAAATAAATTTGCCAATGTAATTGAATTTGCTTTGCTCTTCAAGAAAATAATTTTCTTTAGTCAGGCTGTTGTTTTTTGAAGAGTACATCGAAACAGATTAAGCCATGTGATTAGTTCATTATGTTTATAAATCGAGTGAGTTTTCTGGCCATGATGTTTATTTTGAGGTTGAGAAGAATACAAATTTTGAGGAGGAAGTTTCTGGTACTTCTGTTGGAGATCATCTAACTTGCCTTTCTCAGAAAGAAACTTATAGAGATTGATTCTTCGTCTTAGACGGGATTGTAATGCAGGCCATTCTTTCACTTGTCATTCTTCCGACTGCATTGGTTGTAGAACGCTTTCAATTAGCACGCATGCGGCCTGCACGCGCGAGTATGTGCGCTTTTCATGGATACAAAACTGTCACCAGCAAATCTCTTCAATTTGACTGAGAAAAAATAAAATAAAATAAAATAAAAAACATGAAAATCTATTAACACTTTGGTTAAATCTTAATCAAATATGAAATTTCTCGATAATCGAGAAATTTAGTATCTGATTGGTGAGTATGAATATTTATTTTTACTCATCTCGCGGCTCAATTCAACTAATGCACATCTAAAATGTATAATTTTTAAACATAACAGATGTTATGTTTTAGCGAATTCCTGGAATTAATTTCATGCACCTTCCGAGGGTGCTTAAAATATTTTCAAGGATCATGTTGAATACGATTACTCAATGGAAAAAAATGTTTTTTTCATTTTTGAAACATGAATTATTTTTAATTTGTAAGCTTTATCAGTAGATGACTTTGTGATTCAAAAACTTAAATTTAAGAAATATGGGATTAACATTCATCATGACATTGAACATTAACACCTACAACAAATTAATCTGAACAAGCCGAATTTTCCTCAAGTTTTTGGTTTTGGTTAGTTCACTATTTTGGTTGAGTGCTGCATGTTTTAACTGTTCCTATGATGTTTATTAATAGTGTTGTGCGTTTCGATAGTGTAAAACAGTTGACAATCGTAGTGTTTTATTCATTTTGTGTAGCTATAAAATGGCTACATCTCCAAGAAAGCATTCAAAAAATATGTGCTGTTTCTCACCACGCATCCATGACTCAAAGACAAATTGCTAATGAGTGTGGTCTTAGTTGTTTGGGAACTGCTAATGGGATTTTAAAGCGGTTTAGGGACACAGGCACCTTTTCTCCTGATAGAAAAAAGAAAATGTTGCTATAGACTTAAATAGAGACTTGACAGGTAGTGCAGGGAGGACTGCCCACAGACCAAAAAAAAAAAGTAACAACTATTAACCAAGGTTCTGTAGGAAAACAGTCTCCAGTGGGCAAAAGCGTACAAATATTGGACTGTTGAGATGTGGAAAAAGATCATGCTGTCAGATCAGAGCCATTTCTTTGACCAAGGATATCAAGTACCCTATGCTCTCAAATCAGTGGCTGAGAAGACTTCTCCTGTCCATCTTCAACAAGCTCCTAAACACCTACCTAAAGAGATATTCTTGGGTTGGTTTAAACATGACAGTCTAGGATCACTTGTGCCTGTTGACGGTATGATGAAAAGTGACCAATACATAAACATATTGGAGAAAAGAATAGTCCCACAGATCCAGAAAGACAAAGAACTCATCTTCCAACAGGATCTCGTTCCTTTCACTTTTTTTGAAGCTAACACTTGAAAAAAGTGGAAGAGTTCCTCAAAAATCACAACATCCAATTGTTTCGGTGGCCAGGTAACTCTCCTCACATAACCCAAAGGAAACTTCGTGGGCCATAGTGAAAAAGAGACTGGGAAAATAAAATTGTGATACAAAGGATAACTTAATACAATCCATTATAAAACTATGGTTTTTCAAGGTGCAGAAATAAGAAAAATGTGTTCACCGTTGGTAGAGTCCATGCCTAAACTAATTAATTAATTTATTAGGAACAGAAGAGCACATATAAATTATTAGGTAAACTTGGAGTTTAACTTTTGTACTTATTTTCTTTCGAAATTAAAATTTCTCTTTTAAATAAATATTCAAATTAGTTTGTTCGCTAGTGTAGTACAAATGCAATAAATACAACAGAATGCAATACAAGATGAGGGAAAATACAAGAGAAATAAGTACAACAGCCTACAAAATATAATACATGAATCACTATAATAAACATCAATACATATGAGTAACCAAGAGCGATTTTGGCTTATTCTGATTACTAGAAAAATATAAATGGGTAATTACATATAATTGATATTCACTTACCTATAGTATAATTCCTGGGATTCCACCCAGGAATTATCTCTAAGTAACTCTGATCAATTATGTTGATCAGAGTTACTTAGTTAAAACACGTTCTTTCTAATGCGTAATCATTTTTTCGATTTACTGACACTTTCATATTGTGTGTTTGAAGGATAATTCAACGTCGTTTAGTTTCACAACATAGTTCCTCAGTATTTTGCTAAATGTGAAACCCAAAGATAGATCTTGTATATCTTCGTGCAATTTATTACAACAGCTGTCAATGGCTATATATTGAAAGCATTGGAATTATCGCTGTTAACTTGTTGGCATTCCCAACAAGTTTCTCACACAGCGCAACTTATAACTCACCTTATACACGGGAAATTTTTAAATGTTTTTCCTGAAGTATATTAAGCAATACTAAAGGTAAGTGTGATGGTAAGATATCAAGGATGGTATACAGTTCTATAGTAGAGCATGACGCTATATATGAAATGGGAATTGTTCTTATTGGTCTGTTTAGTTTTCGTTTCTTATCAGAGGGAGTAAGTTATTGAAATAATCTCCACCCCAGCATTTGATGTCATAATGGAATGAGGAATTTATCCGCAAGTAGTATAGATGTTTCAAGAATTCTATGCTGACAACTTTTTAAATAATTGATTCTGTTTAAGATTATCTTATTTTGTTTGTCAAAAATGTAACGTGAGAATTCCACTTCAGATTGCTGTCGATAGACGGACCTAAATATCTTATCGAGTCTGCGGCAATACTTGCTTGACATCGCCATTTAATAGTGTCGTTTATAATTGATAAGATTGCGATCTAGTTAATTTGTTAAATGAAATGCGTATGCTCGATTTTATCTTGCGTAAATCTATTTTGAGACAATTGTTAGGAATCTATTTCTTTAATTATGTCAACCTCATTGTAAATCAGAACAGTGATATCAGCAAGGACAATAATTTGCAAATTAATTTCCAGCAACCGAGGTGATTAACGTACCTTTTAAACACAGGATACACACTAGTACTGATCCTTGAAGTATTTAATATTTCGCAGTTCACTTGTATGTTTTCCGAAGATTAATATGAATTGTTTTCGACTAGCTAAATGTGATATAAACTAATTATTTGAGATACCTCTAATGCTACACATATCGGCCACTGAATTAGAAATCTTTATGCAGATATATACGTAAACGTCACTTACTCAGTGTATATGGAAAATACTTGGTCACGTGCGTCACCACGTGTTCTAACCAACTTTGATGAATGCTGCTGGTCAGTAATCGTCAACAGTGTTGATCACAATGGGAAAAACAAAGGATCTTTCTGAGTTCAATAAAGGGCTTATTGTGGATGTCCGTCTGGCTGGAGCCGTGATTTTGAAATCAGCAGAGCTGATTTCTCAAAAGGTGAGATATCCCTGATGTTTAATCACTGGAAAAATAACCCACATTGCTTTTCTAAGAGGCGTAACTGTGGTCCTAAGACAATCTGTCAGGAACCAGATCACCGTCTTCTGAGAAGACGTGTACGGACAAACAGAACCCCCCTGTGTGCAACAATTGACAGAAGCATTTAATGAAGGCTGTTCGTTAAATGCCCGTATCTCACAGATCTACCCGCATCTGAATTGAAGAGGATCAGTATTGGCAGTCGCATACCTATATGGAAGCCACTGATTTCTGCGAAGAATAGGAAACTTCGTCCACAGTGGTATCGGAAGCACCTTGACTGGACACCAGAAGAAGGGAAAAAAGTTATGTGGTCCGACGAGTCAAGTTAAACATTTACCAACGGTAGGAAGAGAGTTTGTGGGAGTCCCATCAAGCAATGAACCCAGCTTGCCTTGTAAGCATAACTCAAGGTTCTGGTGGTGGTGTTATAGTATAGGGCATGTTCTGTTGGTGCGGAATGGGTCCCCTGATATTGGTGGAACTTTCACAGTTTCCCAAAACGTGAGATAAAGGCGTGAGAAAAGTGATATTCTCCCCTCTTACCTCAGAAAATCGACTATTTGACCATAGTAATGGAAAGAATATGAGTAAAGAATGCTACCTTAGATGTTCTTTGTCTTTATTAAAAAGGAAAAGAAAGTCAGATATTCCTTGGGTATCCTCCAAGGAATATCTGAATATTGTTGCTGATCGAGTCCATCCTGCAATGCTGACTTTTTATCCAGCTGATGACGGTTGTTTCATGGACGACAATGCTACTGTCCATCGCGCAAGGATTGTTCAGCAGTGGTTCAGCGAGCATGACAGCGACTTCCACCATATTCCCTGTCCACCCCATAGCCCGAATCTGAATCCCCCCCCATTGAGAATGTATTGAATATGTTAGAAAAACAGATCCGGAAGCAAAGTCCTCTTCTATCAAATCTGAACCAGTTAATGAACTGTCTAGTAAACGCCTAATATGTTGTAGACGTACCTGCAATCTAACACCTTGAGGAATCTATGCCAAACCGCAAATGTGCTGTAATTCTGGCTAAAGGAGGTCCAACGTAGTATTAAATTAAAATTTCTAATTCATTGTCCAGATTGTGTATATCAAATCATGATGGGCACAATTAAATGCTTTGGAGATGTCCAGAAAATAGTTGTGGTACGTACACTCTACACTATTTATTCTTTTGGATTAATTCCATTAAAACCAATAGGATTTTTGGCATTTTTAGACTGAGTCTAAAACCACACTGATTACGCAAAAAAGATGGTGTTAAGATAGCTATTTCAGCGTTTCTTTTGCAATACGGCGATCCATATTTATGCCATGATCATCGAATCCAGAAATTCAATCTTCGGAAAGTGATGTAATCTGTGTGTAAACAGCAGAGCTGATTGGTTTCCCAAAACGTGAGATAAATGTGTGAGAAAAGTAATATTCACACATCAGAAGATCGACTATTTGACCATAGTAACGGAAAGAATATGAGTAAAGAATGCTACCTTAGAAGTTTTTTGTCTTTATTAAAAAGAAAAAGGAAGTCAGCTTCTGAACAAAAGACAAGAAAAAGCAAAATTTGAATTATTATGGGTGTGAACACTTCTTTTAGAAACAGTCAAAGAAAACAATCACATGACGTAACAATGTCATTTTTATTGCTAAGAGAATTTTTTTTTTTCGCAAAAAGTTATTCAGTATCTTATTATTACTGGATTTGTCGTACCAATTTAAATAGAGGTTTGGCAAGTCCGAATCATATTCAGACGCCGACAGATATTCATTTGCGTAAATTACATGGGATTGATTCATAGGCGTTTCCGAAGTGGTTATCCGTTAAAAGAATATTTAATTTATTATGCTTAATATATCTTATAAGGAGTTAAACTGGGTACCTTTTAAGAGCGAGTCGCTGTCTATTTTCTCTGTAATTATCTATTTTAAATTTCGTCAAATCTTTATTGTTCGCTTTATTCGAAATGATAACGTATTGATATTAATTGTAGAACTTTGATAAATTAAAAGTTTAAGTTTCTTAAATGTTTCTATCCTCTGGTACTAATAACTATAAAATCTACTTACATCTGGAGTTATATTGAAGTAGTCAAGTGACCAGTGGTGTAATTTCCCCACAGCTCACAAAATATGCTTCCTATCTCGTCAATTAACCTCACCTATATATACTGCATATACAGTATATTGGTTTATTATCGCCTTTTCTGATATAACAGTCAGAATGCATGAACTAATCGTATTGCTCTTTGATGCCTAAAAGAGCATGAACTGCAAAACAAATATGCGTCGTATAACAAGCTTATCGGCTCAGGGAAATCAAATATCGCTTGAAATATTAAAGCTTTTTTTTTCTATAATTTAATTTAGCAATGAATAAATTGCGAAATTGCACCATTTGTTTTAGAATGTTTTTTTTTTTTTTTTTTTTTCCGGATTCGCACTAGAAAGTTTAGCCAAACTTCGAAGATAAACAAATACATAAATTTGTTGTCTATGCTACCATACTAGGGAGAGGATTATGAAGCAGGATGGTTTCCCTTTGCCTTCCTTGCCGTATGGATTTATGATTGTAGCCGTGTGTGTTCACGGGACCGGTTTGCTTGTTTTGAGGGATGAAAAACGCGAATTACCGGAGAAAAATCCTCTACTGCCGTATGAGACTGGTTAACTCACCTTTAGTCGAAAGAACAACATGAAGGTTACTTACGTCACTGACAGGAATCGAACCCATGTCTTTCCGATCAAGACTTCGTCTATACCGAATGAGCTAGTCGATAGTTAAAAAATAATAAATTTTAGAAATATTGTGAAAAAAATCCCCGTTTTCAAAATCTGCTGTTGAGTAAATCCACATCTTCTATAACGCATTTTCTTTTTAAAGGAGTTGGAGGGATACTCTCCAGTCCTAATATTTATTTTGTTTTGTAAATCGGTAGGTAGCCAGTTTCATTTTTCACGATCGCAGACTTTGATGCATTTTTTCAGCTTTCTCAATAAGAGGCGATGTTTTTCCCTGACCTTAATTAGTGTTTCTGTACTTATCCGTGTGTTTTCAACAGTGAGTTCTATTGATTTAAAAAAAGAAAAGAAAAACTGTTTACTCCCGTAAAAGTGACCTTGTTTATCAGCACTATATACAAACTCTGAAATCTAGTAAAAAAAAAAGAAAAGAAAAAAAATCCTTCAGTCGGTGAGTAGAATCATATCGACCTTCTCATGATCTTTCTTATAAAGTCCTTGCGTCATATGAAACATCATGACGCTAGATTTTAGCTAGCAGGTCTCATAAAAGGTGGTAGGCTAGAATTTCCTCTTTCAAAAAACAAAAGTATGAGTAGAATGGCTACCTGGGAAAAACACGAAGTTAACATTCATAATATGTTCCCATAAAAAAAAAAAATGTAAACACTCAGCAAATTCCTATCACTTTGCTATTCAACAGAGGTGTGTCTTGAGACGGTTCCACCATTAAATTCTTGCACAAACGCTGTATGAGATGACAGGTGTGAGTCAATATTTGTTTAACATAAATATCCAGTTCACTTAATAGCCAAAGTCGACACTCGCTTCGCATTCAGATACTTTGGTAACGAAGTTATATACTCTTGGAAATAAATCCTTTACATGAAAAAGGCTTTAATATATCTCACACGTGTCTTCGATCTCTCCCCACCCCCTTTCGTAGGGATTTTGTTGACGTGTATGTGATGTATATATGTGCGAATACACCCTTCCCCTTGCTTTCGTAACAACAGAATCCGTTTGGGAAATTTTGTGTCTTCAATTATCAGTAAGTAAATGTATGACCGCATGATTTAAATAAGTCAAAACCATTTCATTCATTCAACACACCGGAACCTACAAGGATATTTGATTAATCTACAGTAAATATGACGCTAACTCTTTTATTACTGTAATAGAAGTTCTTTGCTCTTTGTGAATAGTATGACAAACACAACTCACGTGATCGTTGATGATTAAAGGAAACAGGGGTGTTTTGGACGATAATAAAACGAGCTAATGTTGGCTACTGATTACAGTCCATAATAATAATATTTCTTAAACCACTGGTGGCAAATTCAAATCGCTAAATGAGGAGATTATATAAACAAACTATGATTTTGTTTTGCAGAATTATATTATTTCTTCAATGTTTATAGTAAATACTAGGGGGAATTGCCCCCCCCTTACGCCTATGGCGCCCCCCCCCCCCCGAGTTCCGGACTTATAGGCCGGTTCTCCTTGAATTCTGATGACCCGAATTTTGAAGACTCGACACTCAGAACAGCCGCTGAGTTTTAAAAAACGTGACATAAAAAGGCTTATCGTTTTATATATATAGGGTAGATTTAAACTTAAATGTGGGCCTTGCAGATATTGTTAAATTGCAATACCTGTAAATCTGAGATATCAAAAAATCTTCCTGAATGATTGCTGGTATTGGTTCCTGTTAGTGTTTCCAAATATGGTGCAGTTGTAGATCACGCATACAAAATTGAAGGTAAATTCATAATATTGTCATTACGAATTTTCCTTCAATGTACCCATACCTAGGTGTAGTAAAAGATTGAAAGTATTCCTGATAATTGATGAACTGATTTGCTCGTGTGTGTGTGTGTGTGTGTGTGTTCTATAAGCGAGAGAACAACTGATAACTCCAACTTCCAATAACTAATCTTGTTTGTCCTGTTCATTGAACGAATCTGTTGCATTTTACAATTATCAAAGGATTATAATCCTTTGATAATTGTAAAATGCATTATTTGGTAAATGACTTACCAATTATCAAAGGATTATAATCCTTTGATAATTGTAAAATGCATTATTTGGTAAATGACTTACCATTTAACAAATGGTTAGTCATTTATAGTGCTATAAAAGATGGGAAGTCAGTCGGGAAGAATAGCACACACACGCTGTAATGAGGATGACTTTGGTTCCAATCTAATCAAAGATGCAAGCTGATCCATTGCCTGAGAGGGGAAAAATAGTCTTTTTTTTTTTGGTAATAAAATTTTATGAATTTACCTCTTAGGGAAACTGTTTGATTTATCCAAGCACGCTGGCCTGGA
Source organism: Typopeltis vanoorti (assembly GCF_054136105.1). Lineage (NCBI taxonomy): Eukaryota > Metazoa > Arthropoda > Arachnida > Uropygi > Thelyphonidae > Typopeltis > Typopeltis vanoorti. Next base: position 72,373,563 of record NC_143565.1, on the reverse strand, counting down.
TGCATAAAATGTATTCCAAGAGCTTCTCAAGTTGGCCAGCTGAATTAGCCGAGCTGGCTTTTGAATATAGTAAGGAAGTTTTCTTTCGATAGTTTAATTTTCATCTGTTTCAAAGCTGAGGAACCTTTTGTTCATTGAAAAACCAAATTCCCTCCCTAATGCTTAGACTATCCGCCATATTGAAATTTATTATTATTATTATTGACTGTTCAACAGCAGAAAATTCAAGTGGTTGACTATTCCTTAAATGCATGTGCAGAGAAAGGAAAGATGCATTCTTTTTATAATTACACAATTATAAATAAAGGGAATCCAGTTGATGGTGATGATATCTTAGATATTTAGTAGAGTTCTTTACGAAAAAGGTTGATCCTGTTCTTATCCACATTACGTGATTACTACCAGACAATGTTTTATGATATCGATATCAATGAATTCCAGTTCTTCTCAGGTATTTACGTTGTTTAGTAAGTAGCTTTGATGGCTTAGGGATTTTGTTCTTGTGTATAGCTGAACTCAGTTGGTGTCTACATTTCTGCGATTTCATTTCTGTGAATGCATGTTCCAAACTGTTTTACTACCATTCTGTGTTGTTGTATTCCTTTTGAATGTCTTGTTGAGTCACATTACGTCTGTGCACTAGAGCCTCCGTTGCAGCTGCGATGAAAACATGACATTTGCCCTTCACTTGGAAACATTTGGTTTCGAATTCCATTTAGTAAATTAGTTTCCCTCATATGGTAGTGAGGTAAGCTAAGTCACAAGATGGCATTCTAGTTCCTTCGAATAGGCAAATGAGACGTAGAATACCATCATTTAACAGAAGTAATATATTGTCCAATAGCCGTAGGTTGCTTCGGTCAGTTTTTTTACGACATTTAGTGTTTCAGTGTTGTTTGCTATCATAAAGTAAACTTGGAATTTTTGCCGTTTGCGTAAACTGTATAATATTGCCTCTGAGTACTGTTTTTTTCCCCTTAACAGTCTGGCTCTTTTCATTGAGTTGATATTGGTTCAAAGCATCTTAAGTGTTTAGTAGAATCTTGCGCCATTTTCCATGAACTAGTAGTTTATGGGAAATGCCACCAGATGTCTTTCAAAAAGCTGATTTTTGAGAGTGTAAAAATATTAAATTTCATGAGATTCAGATGATATATCTGAAAAACCCACAGGCTAACAACAAATATTAGTTTGGGATCGGTTTGGATTGAAACTGAATAAATCAGCTTCGTTTATAAATGCCATTATCAATAATCCTATGAAGCCTAGATTCTCTTTGAACTCAAGAGGATGAACCTCCAAATTCAATTTGTTCAACAGAGGATGCCTCCTAATAGCAACGTTTCATCCTAAACTATGTGAAACGTCGAGTAGTGTGCATCATATAAACACTTAAGTACAATATACATAACAACAAATAATAAATAAATATTTGCTCCATTTATTTGACAGTCGCAGAACTCGGTCTCTCAATGGAATCAACAGATGGAGCCACAAGAAAGAGATTGAGTACCTGAACAATATTTCAATCTTTTAAATATTCATTTCGATAAGAAAATGAATTTCAAACATTAAAGAAAATTAAAAAACAAATAGCTGGAAGATCATTAAAAATGAAATTTCTGGATAAATTATCCTTGTAGAACCATCACTAGAAATTGAAATCCAAGATGTTTTGGACCTTAAATAGAAAAAAATTCTAAACTTGACAACAAAAAGTTCAAAATAAAGAATTTGTCACATAAAATCTACATTTTGAATTGAGAATAATAAGGAGGTCCAAATGTCAAGGCAGATCAACTAATCCAATTTCGAAAATATACCAATTTGCAAAATACTTCACAAATATCCTAAATTTACTAGTGAAGGTTGAAAACTAAAACTACATTTACCTGTTTTCTGTTCCTGGATGGCCGTGAAGGCGTTAGACTTCAGAACACCTCCAAGTCTTATCTCTCATCACCATGGCAATACCGCACAGGTTGTAGCGAACACAGTTCAGAGTTCAATTCGAGTCAGATAGGGTGATCTGCTTGTTCAAAAAGAGGGACAGAACCAATGAAAGCTAAAGAGAATGACATCATTAGATCAGACGGAGGAAGTTCCTTATTTGGGAAAAAAGTAACGACAGGTCGCCATTGTTAATTTGAAGCCATTTTGAAAGGGGACTTTCGAGACTGGACTGTTTCTTCTAGGTTTGAGAACCAAGTCATCCATCTCACCACCCATTCCGTAAGGACCGACGGCTGCCGCTGCTCTGGACCAAAACTTACCTACCCTACAGGTAAGAGAACTGATACGCATAATCAGCTTAAAGATTACAGCCTAGTAATAATGGCGGTTGCCGCAAATGGTCTAATCTACCTTAAAAGGCTTAGCTGTTAAGCTAGGTTTCGAAATTTTAATCAGTTACTGATATCGGATAGTCCACTTCATCTTATCTCCGCTCTAATATTTACAAGTCTATCCATGGCAGTGTTATAACGTTATATATCTTGTTCCTAGACAAACTGATTTAATTGTGATCTAGTTAAACTGCCAAGATTGTAAAACGTTATATTCTGAGAAATTCCTTAGCATCTTTCTTCTCGCGGAGTGTCATTCCCTTTGAGGATATATCGACTCATCGATGGTTATAGCAAAGTATTGTTTAATTCCATTTATTTAAATGTTTATTGGTCAATGAATGTTGTTCACATTCGGAAACATTGCACGAGGAACTCTCGACCTTGTATTGCTTTAAAATTCATTTAGGATACAAAATGGCGTCGGTTTTCCATGTCACCGTTAACAAAGCTCACGTAAATAGGCGCGAGAGTTGCTACTGCTGCACGAGGTGAGTATATAGTAACGTGTAGGAAACTTAATACCAGATGTTATATAGCGTTTGTTGTGTGTGTGAGAGAGAGAGAGAGAGAGAGAGAGAGAGAGAATTGTGTAACTTGGATAAACAGAGCTTAATGAGAGGATATTTTGGATTAATTTTTCTTAATTACTGTGGCCTTAATATAAACCTGTGCCCATGCCGGGTAATAACGAGTTACTGCATCTTTTCGCGGATATAGCATGCATTGACTGCTCATCTTAAATGAAATTACAGTAGCATATCTTTGCGTGTTGCATCTGAAATTAGTTCTTATAGAAATATTCCTTTTCGTTTTATATCAATACTCATTAAATATTCTGAATGAGTTATTTATACATTGTGGTTGCTTACAAACAAAAGAAAACAACTCTTTTAACTGGTTAGTTAATTCTTCTTCTTGTTTTTTCTTTCTGTCTTTTTCCTCTTACTTTTCCTTTAATCTTTTTCTTTTTCTTCTTTTAATCTTTGCCTATTGTCTCATTTTTGAAAACCAGGTTTCAAAACAAAATAAAAGAATTGTCAAAAATTTGATATTTCTGAATTTGTATTCTCAGTACTATTTGAAGGGATAAAAGCTCGATTTAAAACAAAGAGAAAAACAAACAGGCCAAATCGAATATCATCAAACAATCTTTTTTTTTTAAAAAAATTAAATATAAAAAATGGAATTTGAACACGGGATGGGAACAAAGGATCAGTTTCGAACACTGATCTCTTTCAGATTCAGCTGATGGTGTTAAAATGATTGCGATGGAAGTATCTGAGATGAATTCAGAATCAGTTTAAATTTATGTTTCTACTTCAATGAATTTCGCTCGTTATGCCTTTTCTCCTTATATAATATCTTTATAGTTTTGTTGCTGTTGTTGTTTTCTCATAACAAAATAGTTGACAATTTCTAAATGACGTATTAAGAAAATTAAAATGTAATCTTTATCTCAAATTTATATTTCGAACTCGTAAAATTTGTAGTTTCCAAAGACAAAATTAATGGAGGTTTTTTTTTAATAAGTTGTGTATTAGTTTAAAACCGAGTATTTCACTATAACAATTTCAAGTGTAATTGCTAATTTAACCAACCTAAAAGTATTTTTGTAACATATTTCTATTAAGAAAAGAATTCTGATATAAAAGCAGTATTCTTATAGATAATAAATGAAAAGGGGGAAAAGTTTTTAAATAGTATTCAGTTTAGTATCTTCATCCTCAAGCCTAAACAGATATGAGGAGAATTATTTGAACTTCTGTTCATGCACATAATTAAGAAGTCTATAATAATCAGAAGCTCAGCAACCATGGCTGCTATGTAGGAATTACTGGCGCAGTGAAAGAAATACTTTTGTGCTGATAATCTTCTCATATTTCCGACCGACCAAAATAACTTCCTTCTGATCAAAATCAGTTACATAACTGTTCCAATATTGATTTTTCACTGTGGAAATTCTGATAAACTGCTGATTTCGCTTTCTTATTTGTAAGATGGATAGATAAACAAGAAAAGGCAAATTGTCGTAGATGTTTATGATTGTGCCAAAGTAACTAAAACGAGCCATGTTTGATAGGTTTGTGTTTTATGTTTTTTCTTTCTTTTTTTTTTTTGCACAGTTAAAAATCCAACCAACTGATTAATAAAAGTCCTTGTAGAGGTTTACTGTTTCCAAATCCAGATCACTCCAATCAAAGAAGATGCCGATTGTTCTTTCGAGTGTTCTAAGAAGCCTAAAGAAAGTGCAAGAGATTGATAATAAACAAAGAGCAAACACTTGATTTAAAAATAATCAATTTAACCCATGGATAATAATATACTCCACTTAAAGAAAACCCTCCGTTAAAATTCGCCTTCGATATTCGTCTTCTCTTGAACTCTGGAATAAAATACGTACAAAAGTTGAACCTTATAAGCTAAAATGTGCACATTTGCTTATAAGGATACAGTATCTTATTTCTACAAATTATTGCATAATTTTTAAAAGATGGAGATGATTATTAAAAATCATTAAAATTAAATACTTAAATATACTGAAAGTGTTTATCTTCTTAACGCCATAAATCACACGCATTAATTAAAACAATCATTATTTGATTAACAAATCTTTAAATGATTGAATTTTTTGTGGAGATGTGGGTTATTCCAGAAATATTGTCACTATGAGGCAAATATAATTGCAACCAACCAACCAGCCTTAGAATTGTAGTTAGAAAGAAAAACCTGCAGTAATATGCTTTATGTAAATAATTCTAACCTTAATCAATACCCCTGATGTGATACCACATCATATCTAAGTAGGACGTCATACGCCCAATTGAAACTATCACACATCCTATTTTCGTGAGACGTGTGAGACTACCGTCTCACTCCAGGCGTTGAAATTCATCTCCCTCTTTGTTTGTAATTTACTTAAGACAACAACAAACACCGTATTAGGTATAAATGACAATATATTATGTACAAATGTATTTGTTTATCTCGTGAAAATGAAATAGTTCTTTTATAACTTTATAAAGTTAATTTATAATTTTCAAAATTATAAATTGTATCGAAAATATTGTGAGTTAATATACCAAGTGTTTACAGTCTAATGTGTAAAGAAATAAGTCTTCAAAAACGTTCTTAATATTTCTTAAAATCTTCCAACTTTCTTTTGTTAAACGCCTACTCGACTTTTATTATTGAGTAGGCGTTAACGCTTGAATGACGTTTATCCGATATTCTTTTTTATCATAACGGAAGCTAACATTAGTGACGTCACCAACACACTGTTGTTGCAAAGTTTGGCACTTAGGCATTGCACATACTTTTTAATAGGTATTGTCTGTTCTAAAATACTGACATTCGAATTTGGCAGTAGGACATTCCGAATATGGAAAAATCCTCGCAATTCCAGCAGTTTATCGTAACAACATGTTGATCATAGGTGGTTTAAGCAGTTATCTGAATGCACCTATCTGTTAATTAATTAAACGGATTACAATAAAAACTAGTGTGTGTTATTAAGATATTGGAAATATAGAACAATGGATAGATAATTTTGTTTAATTTTCTTCCTTGATTTCTTAAAATCCTTTACTTACACATTGACTCCGGTTTATTCTATCACAACTAAATATTAAGGCACTGATAATTTTTATATTTTGGTGTGAACGAATTGCCTCCCAATGACAGAAATATCTTTGTTTTAAATAGTATATATCTTCCACTCTTTCACCAAATGGGAAATACTGCTTCATTGTGTAGGGGAAGATATTCTTGAAGGCTTAGCTACTCCGTAATTGTTTTAAGTGCCAATGAACAAATATTTACCTTAACAAAGGTCGAACTCTCCGCTCTGACACTATGAACTCTAAAATAAACTTGGGGAAATCTCCTCTTAGACAGTTAAGAATAGGATCAGTTAGTCGTATTGGTAACTGCTATGTAAATTAATTAAAACCCAAAAGTCGTATCTCGTGTGCAAAAACTACTTTTGAATTTAACCCAAAGATTGTTTTATTAGCTTATTAAAAAGGGATGGTAGCTGCAAACATATTGTATAATGGAAGTAAGCGAAACATGCCATCAGCTGTATCTTCTTACATGATATCTTACCTTAGGCTATCGAGTTAAACATGGTAAGAAAAGATTTGAACCTTGAACGAGTAAATGGATATTTTTAGAGAAAAAGTGAGAGAGAAATCTCCATGACATCCTTTTCGGGTCAGAGCTTTTTTTTTTTAACAGCGTATTGTTTGCAGAGAGTTCGATATGCCTGCTAACAGAAGAAGGAACTATTTTCCTCCAATATAGTTGTATATAAAAATGAATAAATAATAAAAAGAAAAATTTCACATTCAATAAATATAGCTGTATTAGAATCTTAATGTTCCACTAAATTTACAATCTGCTCAGTCTCTAATATCTTCGGAGAATTCTCATTTCAATTATTCTCATGTCTCGCCTTGTCTTTGCAATGGATATTTGTTAAAGTTTTACTTCTAATATCACATGTTAAAATGCTTATCCTATAATTCCCTTTCTTGACAAGATTAGTTTTAGATATTTCGCCCTGCTCTATTAAATATATTTTCTCTTTCTGTTAATTCCTTAAATCTACTTAACAATTTTTAATACCGCATCAGAGACCGCCATCCTTCTTACTAGAAGCAAAAAGAGAATAATTTTGGTCTTCAAAGCAAATTAAATTTCTCTCTTTTTCTTTAGATTTTGGTTAAGTGGCGATTTTCTAATTAAATGTTTAAAATAGCCGCCTCAGATAAGGTTCTCGTATATCTAATAGGTTCTCAAATTTTCGTGATTGCCTCTCCCTCGCTAGGTAATTGAAAACATGATTTGCTATTAGCCTTTTCTCCTGTAGATCCATGTTCCCATACTCCTACTACGCATTTTCTTATTTGATATTACAGTAATAAAAACAATAATAACAACAACAGCAACAACAACAAGTGTTGTTATTATTATTACCAAGCAAAGAAAAAAAAACAGAAAAAACTATAAATTTCTATGGACTAAGGGTTCCCAGGTCTTTACGCAAAAGGACGAAAATATCAACATTCTTGTAATCTTATGTGAATCCGATCTAGTCCCCACCTTTAATTCCTCCGTCCATCTTATAGACAGCAAGTTATACACCAAACCAACTACACCATATCAAACCAACGCTACACGTTATGTAGACCACAAAAAAGGAGGCGGCATAATCGCGTTTGTAAATGAAAAGCACAGTGTGACCGAAACCATATCCACTTTCAAACGTGCAGAAACATTACTTTTCGAAATAACGACTAACGACAATATACAGACCACCCAGTTTCTTTGATGAATTTGAAACATGGCTAAATGTCATCAACAGACAGACAGACTGATCCTAATAGGTGACATTGACATTAACCGGACCATAACCTCCCAAACAGGAGAAGAAAAGCATAACGACTCACTATCACAATCATGCATAGACCACATCCACATACGGACCCCTATCAACACATACACATCATCAATAATCACTATTAAAATCACTGACCACTACTTTATCGCAACTTCATTCCACACAACCACCTTTACGTTTCCCACACATTGTGAAACCCACCAGACTGCACTCTACTATCAAAGTAAGAAGGATTGCTGATAACCTTATTAAAAAAAAAACACAAACTGGAACAGCCTACTTAATATAAATGAAACAGGATACAAGCAATAAATAATTTATAAATGAGGACATCCTGAACAGTGTTGCAATACAAGATATTCTACGAAAAAGAGTAAAAAAAGTCACCCAACATTCACCTGCAAACATTATATTAAAACACAAGAAACCAAATAACAATTAAAATTAGGACCGAAAAAAGACACTCTCAGAAATAGAGTGCCAACATGAAGCAAACATGGTCTCCACTTAACGAACCATTACCCCCAAAAGATTTTATCACCAAAAAACTTCGGTCAAGAGAAGAACCACAAGAAACTCGCAGAATCATTTAACAACCTCTTCACAAACAACATTATACAACTTTAAAAAAAAAAAAAAAAAAAAAAGATACTTTCTCTACTAGGCACAACAGAAAACTATTAACCCAAGGTCAACAGCAAACCAGATACTTTCCTCCTGTATCCAAATTGGAACTGACAGATGCACTCTCACAATTAAAGCAAAAAACGAGTCCAGGAATTGACAAAATCAGACTTACAGACCTCCTAACATATGTTGAGCAACTAAACCCTGTACTTCTGAAACTTGTGAACATGATATTCGATACCGGATATTACATCTATTTACAAATAGGGAAAAAGAAATGACGTTCAGAACTACAGAACATTTCTAAACTTCCTGAAAAAGTAATGCATATAAGACTACAAAGCTACTTACAGAATATAACATCATTTCACAAAAGCAGTATGGGTTCCAGAAAACGAAGAGCACAACCTTCGAGGTTATTAGAGGACAGCCGAACTAAATAAAGATCTTGATAAAAAATAAATTTGCGATCCTCATACTTCTTGATCTTAGCGAAGCTTTTGATACACTTGATCATGAAATACTGCTATCCAAACTACATTCATTTGGAATAAGAGGGACTTCATACCTAGTTTAGGAATTATCTCACAAAAATAGGCGCATATCACAACCGTGGAATACAGATACAGTAGCAGTTCCATGAGGAGCAATATTATCACCAAGGCTGTTCAATATATACATAAATGACATTGAAATCTTGGTCATACAAAGTCAAATATATCAATACGCAAGTGATACAACACAACTAACAATCCACATTGACATTAACACTGCTCTCTACAAAGCATAACACGACCTAAACAAAATAACTGGCTACGTTTACCACAATTCAGTTATAGTAAGCAGCACTAAAACGCAAATGCTAATAATAAAGAATCCTAGAATTACACGCCCTGCACCACTCACCATAATTATACTTACCATTGCATTAACCATGGACGCTGCTAATGCTCCGAAATCACACCCGTAACACCCACTAAATAACTCATTAAATGTTTTATATGGACAACCACGTTAAATGGACAAAACGTATGGCATACCAAACCTACGTATTATTGCTGCAGAACTCTTCCAAACAAAAGACATGATGTCAACATAAAAAAAAACATATATCATGGAATTTGTGAAACAATACTAAGGTATGAGATAACTGTCTACACAAACAGCAAACAGTCACTTATCAAATTTAGAAAATCTCCACCAAAGAATCGTTTCCACACACACACACACACACACACACACACACACACACACACACACACACACACACACACACACACACACACACACACACACACACACACACACACACACACACACACACACACACACACACACACACACACACACACACACACACACACACACACACACACACCAGACAATAACCGAACCCCTAATGGCAAAACAGAAAATCCTGAGTTCAAAGACTCTAAGACACTACGTACTACTACTAAGACACTATTTCAACAAATCAAATCTTCCCGTAATAACAGATAAACGTATCGCTTAACAAGACCAAACACAACCCAATACACAACTAGGCACTATAATAATGTGTATGGAGCGGCTGGGAGGGAGCATCTTACAAAATATCTGAGCAGTTACAGAACATTGAAATGTGAACTGTGGAAATTACAACAGCCCACTTAACATTGCAAAGGTTGCCAGACGTGTCTAATAAAACGTAGCAACCACAGAAACAAACACTAACAACAACATAAAATTAAGTTGATGGTTAATCTCATTGTCTTCAGAAAAGCTAAGTGTAGCTTCGAAGGCAATGGGATTACTACCTCATCATCCTTTACGTTATCCTATCTATAAGATACACATACATACTCAAATATACTTAATTACTCAAATAAAGTTCTTAGTCTTTTCTTTTATAAACCTTATTTAAAATGAACAAATTTTGCATAATTATCGATTCCAAAAAATAGCAGTGTAAAAAAAAGGAAATGAATCCATTCAGCATTCCCTGCTACTGCTAACGCAAAACGAAACTGCAAATATAAACTGTGAAATAAAATGAACTGTAATAGAACTATAAATGATAGAATGCAGAAAAAAGTATGTGTATTTATATAAAATTATTCCATAACCAATGTCGTTAAAATGAAAAAGATCTCTCTTAGCACATTTAATGAATCATTATAAATATGGATGTGAAAAATTAAATAAAATACATTTATTATTATTAATATTTATGCATATTGATATAACATTATTTAGTTAACATTCTCTACTGAATATTTTTAGGGAAGAATAGAAAGGTCATAGTAATACTTCTAAGGTGTATTTATAAATATTATTTACATTATATGTGATAGGATTATAAACTTTGCCATTGCCAGAAAAATTATTATTATTTGTGACCACTTACAAGTAGACTTGAGTCTATCTAGAATTGCATCGACATAGAAACTCTACACAGTAACCAAATTTAATTGCTATTAAATATGTTCGAGATCAGTTTTATGTTCCCAATTTGGCTTGTAAACACGGGGGTCATTTTAAAAGTTCTATACACTACTAAATGTGTCCAGCAGGATGATGTTATAGTGTCTACCTTCATTTAAGTTGTAAGCCAGAACTCTGAGTAAAAACATCGTGTCTTTGTTTACGGTTTGAGGTATTCTTCTTCAACAAAATAAGACTTAAAAGTGGATATTCTGACTTCGGTCTACTATTTAGCAATGGGCATTTGTAATTAAGACCCTCCAAGAGCATTAATTACCGCATCTCACTGTGGATTGACCTCCTCCTTCCGTTCTTACATTAGTTCTCCAGACTTCGATCTCTTTCCTACGTAAAAAAGAACTTGGTATCCTTAATACCAAGTTCTTATATATATATATATATATATATATATATTAAGGATACCAAGTAATTTTATAAACTTGTTTTTTTTACTCCTTCTCCCTAAAAAAACTTGCGCCTGAACGTAGTTCAAGTCTAAAGGTAGTGCAACACCAGGGCAACTCGTTGTAAAGGTGGTGAAACCTCTGATCACTATTCTTAGTATTTCCCATAATGTAAAAGACATCTCAGTAAGAGATGTATACTGTTATTAATATATATGTGTATAATGTGTGTCTAATTATATATATATATAGTCCTTATAGGGGCGAAGCAACAATGCTTTTCATCTTCACCGTTATCTGTAGAGGACAGTGTAGGGATAAGGTGTTATTCAGCTATTAAAGCTCTGATCATGGCAAGAGGGTAACAGCAATAGCCGAGCCTCAGTTAAAACTTCATTGGCTACAGCATTGCCATCCATTACCCTCCAAGGGCATTAATTACCGCATCTCACTGTGGATTGACCTCCTTCCTAATATATAATATATATAGTGTGTGTATAATATATATATATGTATAATATATATGTAATTAATTTTTTAACTTGGGGATACTGTATATTAGGGTTACTAAGTAATTTTATAAGCTTGGTTATTTAACTCCTAATCCCAAGTGGGCAAACAGTTAAGTTTACGCTTGAAACATAGTTCAAATCTAAATATGGTACACACATATATATATATATATATATATATATATATATATATATATATATATATATATATATATATATATATATATATATATATATATATATATATATATATATATATATATATATATATATGTACCATATATATATATATATATATATATGTACCATATATATATATATATATATGTACCATATATATATATATATATATATGTACCATATATATATATATACTTGGTATTTCAGGGTCTAGCTACTCACTGAGGAGACCTCAAAAAAGGTTGAAACCGGTTCGGGTAGTGACCCCCCCACACACACACACCCATAATGTATAACAGTGTACATCTCTTAGTGAGATGTGTTTTACATTATGGGAAATGCTAAGGATAGTGATCAGATCTTTATCCACCTTTACAACGAGTTGCCCTGGTGTTGCACTACCTTTAGACTTGAACTACGTTCAGGCGCAAATTTTCTTAGGGAGAAGGAGTAAAAAAAACAAGTTTATAAAATTACTTGCTATCCTTAATATATATTCCCCAAGGTAAAACTTTTCACACACACACACACACACACACACACACACACACACACACACATATATATATATATATATATATATATATATATATAAAGCAGAATAGCAATTATTATTAAAGGCTTTTAAATGCATTTTGCTAAATAAATGTTGGTTAAACAAGAAAAGTGCTTTTCAATTGATCTTTTTATATTGAAGCGATCTTACATTCTTTCTCATTATGTTTGTGATTATTTCTTTCATTATTTTATTACATTTATTATAAATTTTCCACGCGCAATAATATTCAAACACATGACAATACATTTAAATATATAACATTGTTACAACTATATGATCATTATACACGAATTTATTTCAATCAATGTATATTTGCTGCTTCATTATAACCCTTTGTTAAAAGTTATTCGACATGTTTTCGATATTAAACGACTTTCGTGTGGTTCTTTTAACTCTCTTCCATACAGCCTTTTTAATGCATCCTGTGGTATATAGCCTGATTCTGATAAGTGCAAGAAACTGTTGTTGTCCATCTTTATACATGTCTGGAAATAAGTTATAAACTACAATTAAATCTCCTCTCTCCATTTCCTGTTAGATTATTTCGTTAGATTACAAACAAACAACTAATCATATTGACCAGCTGTTCTTATAAACTATCGTGATAGAATTCCTCAACACTTGGTGTTGAGGAATTCTATCACGATAGTTTATAAGAACTGGTCTCTGAATACCTTCGATTTTGTTGCTATTCATGAGAACTTTGGTGATTAAAAGCTATAATTCAATATTGACCTAACTTACAGACTTGTATAAGGATATGTCAACTATCTTCCTTCCTACAAAATACTAAATATTTACATTTGTTATTTTTTTCCAAAACCTTCTTGTGCAATTCATAACCGTCAGTGGTATTTTCTTGTTCAATTTGAATATCGCATTTTCAGTTCTACCAAAATGCAGTCTAGTCTTAGTTTCTCGCAAGGAAAATCTCACTTTACTTTATCTCTTACGTTCACTCACTTTTGATAATACGTAGATCTCCAAACGTGATGAGATTTTCTTTTTTTTTGAGGGGGGGGGATAACTTACTCTTGAAACCTTTCCTGGCATAAAGACATTATACAGATATCCTCTTCCGTCTGAAAACACTACTTCTCACTTGTAAAAGTGCTTGACTATAAATGGGATTTAGATACATCCCAAATCTACCAGAATTTAAATAAATAAATAAATTTTGCCACATTTGGAATACACTAAGAAATAGTATCCAGCATTGATAGACTTTTTTCTTTCTCCTTAACCTCTTATTTGCAAGTAATACTGATGTGCTAGAGGTTTAATAACCTTTAATGTGTGGGTTTGTAAACATAAATAAATAAATTTGCATTGTGTTTGTACTAAATTTTAAGCTCTCCCTTTCCTACTCACTCTCTCAATTTTAAGTCCATGATCATCCTGTAGCCATACAAAATTGCCCAGCTTCACACCATTGGTAAAGAGAGACATTTTACTCTTAATATTTGGAACTAAATCATTTACATCTAACACAATAATGACCATACAAAAGCATTACCAACTGAACCTAAATAATTGAGCACTACTCATACCTACCCGGTTCAATGAAGAACTCTGACTTTAAACGACTAAATATATATATATATATATATATATATATATATATATATATATATATATATATATATATATATATATATATATATATATATATATATATAAAGTTATCAAGAGTCGTTTGAACAGTTTTAGTTTTTTTCTTATCGGCATAAATTCTACGATAACAAGCAAAATGACTCTCTAGACCTCGGAAAACAAGCATTCTTCGATTAACATCTAGATACATATCCATTACTTGCTGCTTATGCGATTCTAACATCCAGTTCTTTGATTGTTATCTCCTTTGGAACCTCATCTTCACATTTCATTTGTTCGTTGTCTTCATATGCGCGTTTTCGTTCAATTTCAAGAAGATCGTTGTCATTGAAATCTTTTGAATTTGAATCCAATAATTCTTTAACATCTTCTGCATCAACATCGTCAAAACCGAGGTCTTCACCAATTGCAACGATTTCTTTGACCACGTTGTTCACAGGATTTGAAAACCACCTAAGTCATTAGCAAATTCCGGCAAAATATTTTTCCAAACAGCTCTTATGTAGCTAGAAGACACTTGCCTTCTAGCTCCCACGAGTCATGAATGTTTTCAATTGCGTGTTTAATGTTAACATTTTTCTAAAATTCTTGGAGTATAATCGTATTTGCTCTCGTTGTCATATCTACTGTCTTTGAGAATGTCTTAAGAAAATGGGCTTTCAAAAGTTGCAATGAAACCCATGTCCATGGGTTGTAACAATGATGTCGTATGTGGTGGAGAAAATAAAACTTTCACATTCTCACACAGATCATTAAGACAATTTCGATGACCAGATGCGTTAGCTAAAAGCAAAAGAGCTTGAAAACTAAGTTATTTTTCTTGCAATAAGCTTCAACTTCCGGACAAAAATAAGGCAAACCAATTCAACAATTTGAGCTTGTAATACACCCACTCTTAATGCTTAATGGGAGGAATAACGTCATCATGCTCACGACTTTCTTTCTCTCGGCTCGGAAACACCCCTCGAGGCTTGCATGGTTTTGCGTGGTAAATTTAGAGGCGCGTTAATTAAAACTCTTGCCGCGTATATAAAGAGATTGTTGCAATTAATTTCGCTGCGATAATTAAATCCGCGTTAAGCAAGGGATACCTGTGTATACACACACACACACACACACACACACACACATATATATATATATATATATATATATATATATATATATATATATATATATATATATATATATATATATTAATAACAAGGCTAAAGTATTTTAGCCTTGTTTTTATAATAAATACTGTAAATATAAAGAATAAAGAAAATTTTCAGAAAATTCTATAATAAATGAAAAACGTTTAATTACAACATGAGTTACATTAAAACACTAGGTCATTATTTAAATAAGTAGATTATATGAATTAAATTCTTGTAGGTATAGTATAGTTTAGTACTTTTATTGCAAATCATTAAAAATGCGTGTGTGTGTCGCAGCATACGTTCTAACTAAAACTTGTTGCATTGATACCTGAACAGCACTATCAGACATTTGTCAATAAGAACGAAATCTGGAATCCAAGCTATCTGTTTGTAAATAAGTTGTTAACACATATCACTATCATCATGAAAGATAGGGATGTTAACTTGGAAAGACCGAATTGGAATACAGTCATAGACACCAAGTACCTCTGGATCGTTTTAGTCATTCACTCCATATGGGAATAATCTTTCCGTATGAAGATTTTTGTGGTTGTTGTTTTCGTCCTATAGTGGTTTGAGGAGCCTCCAAAATGTATGAATTTCTGTTGTTCAACCTCCTATCTATACGTTTTGATTATTGTTATTGTTACAATATCCTTCAGCTAGCACACAAAAGATATTTGTAGGAGATTTTCAACAGTATTTTCCATGTCTAGAAAATACCTTTTTTTTTATTCTTTTGAAAATAGATAAATAGAAGAAAACACACACATCTGACAAGTATTATGCAATTATTTCGCTGAATACCAAACAATAAGGACCACTTTAGCTTCTTGTTTCATTAGTTCGGTTGCATCGCTATCGATAACATTAAGTATTTACGTGATTTTTGTTTTACGAACCATATTACAATACATTTTAGAGTTATTGTGTCCGAGTATTGACGGATTTGAATGCGTTTTATGAGTGGGAGGGATCTGTAATTCAACTCTTCTTCTATCAGATAAAAGTTGTCTACAAGCAGATAAATACATCACTTTATCTATGGCCAAAAATCGCTTTTTTTGTTTCTTGCTTATCGCTTTTATATCTTTACATAAGCCAGTCTCTTCGGTGAGTAACGTTAAGATTCTGCTATCAACCAAGATAACAGAAGCAGAGAGTGGATATTTAGTTCCATAAAATGCTTTTAGAAACTTAATCGTTCTTAATCATAAGATACACATTAAAAAAATAACAAGTTAGTCCTTTATAATATTTGATTTATTGACAATAAATCATTAAAAAACATTTTAATTAAAGAAGTTAAATTTAGACTTCAGGTTTTAAATTTGCAAAATTCATAGTGTGAACTTTGCTTTAAAAAAATAGAATAAAAATCCCTCGAAAATAAAAGCACCTCTTTCAACACAATACGCTCTTCGAGTGCGTTCAGGTGACCCAGAGATAACGAGCTACCTACCTTTGCATGGAGAACAATACATTTCTCTGATAACAACGACCAATTTCGGTAGAACTAGCAATTTTTTTTCTATCTGTGACGCAATGCTCTAGAAAATATTCTGTTGCTAACAGGGTGGTTTGATTATTACGCAAAAGAAAGGGGGAGGTACTAAATGGCGGCCTTGTAATAGCAAACAGAAACCTCCGCTTCTATCCATAGGATGAAGAATAAAATCTCAACCTCAAAACGGGTGTGGATTAAAACACTTTGCAGATGCCTTCGGTAATTTCTCTTAGAAGTTTGGTTTCTACATCTAATACGAATGAAACTTAAAAAGAAGGAACGTAAAGAGAATAAAACTAAGAAGCGGATGATTTTGGCCTTCGGGTGTGATATCACAGCATAAGTGCCGATTAGGAAAGTTTTAATTTTCCTTCTTAATACTACATAAGAAATATTATAATGCGTAACAGAAATACTACGAGAAAAACGGAAATTACTGGGGATATTTCATAGAAATTTCAGTCAATCTTACTGTTATAATCAGGAAGAATTCATGGTTATTATTATAAATTTAGATACGAGGAAATATGCTATGAACGTTCGGCTCAATTACTGAAATGACGAATGACGTCACCATACAAGAATGCTATTGCGAAACAAAACACTATTTTTATTATGATTTCTACTGAGTAACCTCAAATAGAAATTCAATACCGAAGGTTTAATTTACGATTGCATTGAATCTCAGTCTAGCGTGGCAGTTTTTAGAATAGGAAATATTTCGAAGAAATTCCTGGATTATGCCAAATAGATTAACGTCTAATTTCGGTCTTCAGCCAAATTCTAATTTATGCGTTCAACAAGATTTTTAGATGCAATTCAACTGAACGTGAGATGGCCTCAGCTTTAGTTGCCTGGAATGATCTAAGTAACCTAAAGTAAATTAAGAAGAAAAACTTTCAAAAGAAAAAAATGTATTTTTTTAAGTTTAATTTTCAAAACATCGTCACTTTTCAAGATAATGTAATATCTCAATAGAATACAACAGAGTATTTCAATTAGATGACAGAATGTGTATAAATTTTACCTTCCTCATCATTACTTACTGCAGTAAATGAGAGGTCATTCAACCTTGAAATTAGTCCTGTTAAAGTGGTGGAACTAAAGTAAATAATGACAGAAGGTCGAATATGAGTCACAGCGTTTGTCACATTTCTAGAATTGTCTGTAATAGTATGAAAATCAGCTCAAAATTGATATTTTTTGAGTAGTTTGTCCTTGAATGGTAGTACTGCAGTATGTTTTTTAATTCTTGGTGTTCTTCACTTTAAACAGCAGTTTTAGAATTTTAAAAATAGACAACTTTTAGAAATTATTTTATATATAAATAAATAATCTTATTATTAAGAATAAGAAAAAGAATCTTCTATTTAAGTAATCTTATTAAAGTAATCTCGCAAACACACCGAAAAATCTCTTAATGCAAATGTTTGGAAATTGTGTGAGAGTATTTATTTGTTTTGTTGATCGATCATTTTTTAGATCAACGATCTAAAAAATAACAAATAATAAAATAAACGTGCGGCAGATTGATCTTTAAAACGGCAGTACAGATAAGCTTCTCTTATCTTGGTTTCCAGTCGTTTTCATGTCGAAGATGTGCTTTGTACTATTCAAAAAACGAAAACGTATCTAACGTACTTATGAGAATATTTGTTTTGTGGAGAATTTCATCGGCAGATCATAAGTCTCTCTCTCTCTCTCTCTCTCAAATATATAAGTTACCCTATATTTAATAATATACTCTGTTTACAACATATTCATACAGCCAGATTTTTAAAAATTCTATTACTGTTAATTCATTCGTTTTCGTATTAGTTTATCCACTGTTCAGACATAAAATAACCATTGTCAAACTTAGCATTTCATAGATAGACAGAACAAAATCATGGTGACAAGAGTTTTTCGGTCTAGATAATAGATGACTGACAGATATACTCAGATAACAGCAAAGTGATATGCAGTTCATCTGAACAGATGAAATAACAATTGCAAAGGAGTTCAACCATTGGTCTCTGTGATATCTAATTGCCGTAATCATAATCGAATAAATGTTGCTTTCTTATATTATTGGTCCGTAGATGAGATAAATTCCATTAAATTACTTACCGCGTTTATCTTTTATATTATCTTCCACATGCTACCACATCTTATCTTCTTGCTACTTGTATCTGTACACAAATATTTATTACTGCTTGTAACAACCAGTGTTGACCTGTTCACCTGCACACCCGTAAAGATTACATCCCTTCTGCAGTTCTTACCTTATTTTACATTAGGGCGGCCACTTGAGGCTCTTGGAAGGAGCATCTCATGAAAAATGATTTGGATGTTATTTTTAATGCTCCACTGGCTCAAAATCTAAAACTGGCTTTGCTTAGCATTAGGCCTTGACCACATATATGCAGACGTTTCTGAAATGTATGTGGTCAAAGCTCCTTCCGTTTTCCATTGAACAACTCATATAAATGAAAAGAACTGTGACATCAATGTAGTGCTTTGTTTTGTTGTTGTTACTGCTGGTTTTTAATCGGTTCGTTCAAAATTAACTAAAAAAAGTATATTTGGCGATATCACACTCATGAGATAAATGATAACTTTAGGGTCATACTTTTTTTTTAATATTCAGAAAAAGTATCCTATTTTAAGACACGTTAGTACGGAATGTTATTAAGTAATTATAGCAAACAAAAATAACTCGTAAGTTGCCTGGTTACATCCATGCTTTTAAATTTGCAGGGAATCTATGCACCTACTTCACATTTCATGCATTTACATTTAGCGCATTTTTATGCACTTGAGAAACGCATCAAAGATTTCGATCTAAATTTCAGTGAGTGATTTACACTAAAAACACTCAACAACATATCTGAAGATACTGCAGTCATTAAAAAGATCTTTAAGTGCTCGAGTAAGAAAATAATTTCCATAGCAATCCTTACACCAGTTAAATAATATTGATTTTCCCACTCTTTAACTTAAATTTCGACTCTGCTGTTTGTCGAAATCAAGACAGATAATAACAGTAAGAGAAACAAAATTCGAAATGCTTTTTTATGGTAATTCCCTTTTCCTATAATATTTGTACTGCTAAGAAAATATTAATGCGAAATCACAAGTTACATAGCTCCAAACTGTGCGGCACTCTGACCAATCATTGGATACTTTGAAATCTCTACTGCATGTTATCTGTTTTTGTTTTGTGTCCCAAATAAATGTGATTATTTTACACTATTCAAGCGCTCTATTCAAATTATGAATTGTTATATAAAACAATTCACCAGTCCTTAAAATTCTGCATTATCCCTACAGAATGGGATATTTTCATAAATAGGACTCTAATTCCAGAACTGAACGAAATTTTTCTGCACACTTTTACAAAATCATTTCCGTGTATATATTGAGCCCAAAAGGCTGATAGCGATTAAGTATTTTAGTTTATCGAGAGGGTAAAGTCATCAGAAAGCAGTAAATGTCATGCATATTACTGTTTAACTGTTTTTTTTCCCGAAACATTTCTGATAATAAACTTAATATTTCTATGTATCAAACAACTTTACGGTTATAACTGAAATATTTTTTTTAGTTTTTAATTCGTGTGTGTGTGTGTGTGTGTGTGTGTGTGTGTGTGTGTGTGTGTGTGTGTGTGTGTGTGTGTGTGTGTGTGTGTGTGTGTGTACGCCTGAAATGATCATAGCGAACCCATAAATATCCATAGAACCCAAATGACTGACTTGATATTGGGATACAATCACCATGCAGATCGCTGAAGATGCAATAAATCCTTAATAAAATGGCTGTATTAAAAACCCCATGACTATCTACTTCAAATTAGGAGTGAGCACTCCCACTAAAAATGCCACACCTCCACATACTTCTTCACACAGAAGAAAAATTCTAAAGAATATTTTATTTTACGTAGTTGCACTTTTCCGAATTCTAAACACATATTCACATTATAACACAAAAATAGATATTTGTGATCCAGGGTGCACTAATGCTTGTATAAAATAGCCATACAAACAACATATGTTAAAGCATTAATAGCAAACAACCGGGGGGGGGGGAGCTATAGAGATAGGCTTCGATTTCTTAAAAAGACATTTCAGTTGATCCTAAGTATGGAAGATTATCAAAAAAAAAAAAAAAGCGCCTCTTATCTGCAAAAGTAGATTATTTCAAACTCCTTTCAGCATGGAAACCTCTAAAATGATTCATTTAGATAACTTTTAGTCTCTCTCTCTCTGTCATCGGGGGGCTGAGGAGATCTGACACTTTGAATTCGATAGTGCAATCTTTCGTTTTCAGATTATATATATATATATATATACACGAATTAAAAACTAAAGAAAATATCTCAGTTACAACGGTAAAGTTGTTTGATATACCGAAATATTAAATCTATTACCAGAAAGGTTTAGCGGAAAAAAAAGCGAAACAGTAATATGCATGATATTTACTGTTTGCAAATTACGTTACTCTCTCGATAAAAGACTTCATGTTCACACTGTCAGCCTTTTGAACTTAATGAATGTATACACTACACACTTATAGAGAATGAAATCATTCTCTATGAGTGTGTAGAAAAATTTCGTTCAGTTTCTAGAATGGGAGTGCGATTTATGGAGATATCCATTCTGTAGGAATAATGCAGAATTTTAAGGATTGAGGCTTGGCTGGACATAAAACATCAGAATGTGAATGGGATGCTTGAATAGTGTAAAATAATCATATTTATTTGGGACACAAAGCAAAAACAGGAAACATGACGGGGTGTTTGTTTTAACATTGTATATAAAAAAGTTTCCTTTGGATAAGTGCTGATATTTAGAAGAGAGAGAGAGAGAGAGAGAGAGAGAGAGAGAAAATATTAAGACAGCAGCATCAACTAAAGTGTGTAAATAAATAATAAATGAAGTGTGTTATACAACGAACACTGACACACACACACACTGCAGAGGTTAAAAGGCAACTGTTTTCCCTACTTATTCCAACAAAAACTTATCAGCTTCGTTGATATGAATAATAGGCTAGGCCAGCTTCGACAAATAAAGCTTCCATTTGATAAGCTAATAAAATAATCTCAACTGGTGTACACTTAAGTTATGAATCATCTGGAGGGAAAAAAAAGTCTGTAAAGAGTTTCAGGAATGGTACTTAATTTATTAGCACAACAAAACCTTTGCTACAGGTTATTTCTGTAGGCCTTTCCTTCATGATCAAATCCTATTGCAATTTTGCGTTGTAATAAACAATAAGCAAGCATCAACTGCGTCCGTCTATGACCTCCGGTTGAGGGCCTCCGACCCCAGATAGATGTCCGTCGTATTATTTTCTTCATATTAATGATATTAATAGTTATCTTTGCAACTGAACACAATGAATGATGAGTAACTTGAGAAACTAAAGAGGCTTTTCCAAGTCAAAAATAGATGGCGTTGTAGCGGCATTTTCAAATTCCGAGCAAAGTTGTGCTTCTATGGTAACAACTCTAGATGACGTAGAGGTGAGGAAGAGAAAAATGAACAGAAGATAGCAAAAAAGACAGGGAAAATATGGTATAGAGCAAAAGAAATGCAGTTTTAATATTTATTTACATATAGAAAATTGCTCTTATATGTATTAAAGAGTACAACGAGATATTTGTTGGGTTGTTTATTTTTTAATACGGGATTATTTAAAATCTCTCTCTCTCTCTCTCTTCCAAAGACAATTCTTAACCTAGAGTTTCATTTAATCAGATCAACGTCGTTTAATTAATTGCTGGTTTTTGATTGGAGAGTAGCTTCCTTATTGAAATGGAATGGGTAGAAACAAAAATAAGCATGATTTCCATGTTTATATTTGTTAATATAACCCTCTGAGGATGAACCGAGTTTCTTCCAACAAAAGGCCTTCCTCCTTCGTATAATATCGACTAGTTCCTCATTTATCTATTATCGTCATTTGAAAAATTCATAAATATTCTTCCACTCCTAGATAGGATTCAAATTCGGGTCTATTCAACATCAGAGGGAAGTTATAGTTCATCCAACTGCCCTACGAATAATAATCATTAAGTGAGATTTGTTTATTTTGTAGGTCGACAGCATTTACACTTGTATCGGACGGCTTTTTGATGTTGCTGCGTATGTGTGTACACTAATTGAAGTTGAGTAAAAATGCGCTTAGTAGGGGGCGTGAGGACGAGATTTTTTACTTGAAGAGTTGTGAATGAATGGAATGGAAGGGTTGCCAGAGTCAGTTGTTAGCGTTTTGCCGTTAATGGGTTCAAATTCTGGATAATTTGGGTCTTTCGGGATGAGTCTTTGGACTCCATGGAGGTGCCCGTACAATACCACTACTACAATAATAATATTGTAATAATAATAATACTATAATAATAATAATAATAATAATAATAATAATAATAATAATAATAATAATAATAATAATAATAATAATAACTGTGCTGTAGAAAGTGTAAACGTTTTAAAAAAACATCATTATAAGCTTTAACTGAATAAATTTACGTAAATGAAAATAGAAAAAATAAATAGACTGTTATTACTACGATGTCTCAGCATTTTTGTAAAAAAAAAAAAAAAAAATCGATTTTTTAAATTTCGTAAAGTTGAATCCTAACTAAATAAGCAATCTTGTGATGAACTACGTTTTACTTGCTCGCCGCTGATTCAAGCATAATATATCGGTTTTAATGTTCAAATTTCATTTCCTCCGCTTGCCATTTGCACGAAAGGAAAAGTAGTACACTTTGATTGGTCATGTGTGTATTATTTCATAAAACTTTCAGATTGTTAAAAAAATAATAATAAAATTATATTTATTTCTTTATATTAGTTGTTCGTTATATTTTATCATATTGTTTAGTCTTAGAAAATATTTTTCACATAAATTTAAACCAATACACTAATATCATGCCGCTATTCCAAATAGTCATGGCTATCATTGTTTTTATCTATAACGGAAAGAATAAAAGACTAGAAAAATTGCGTTATGAGAATATCATAAGCAGAAACAATAAAATAATATTTGTCTCACATGAAACATAGAACGTAATCAAGACAATCAGAAAATCGAATAAAAAATTAATATTTTAATTAATTATAGTTTCCATGAGAGGTAATACGGAACTTACGAGAACCTAAAAGACTTGAAAAATATTTCCCAATTCAAACAGTACAATTTAGAGATCAGACATGCATGAAATGTGATGGTCTCATTACTAAGATCAGATACAAATCACGATAATGGACAGATTAAAAAAAAAAAAAAAATTTTGAAAAAGACTGAAGTTCTTAAATATTCATTCAAGATCTGCAATAAATTTATATGATCGGGTCTTTCCAAATTTAATGAACTGATTGCAGTTTTATTTCGATCTGTCTTTTTTTTTTCTGAAAACTTAAATAAGTAAATAAATAAAAATATAAGCGAAGCACACTGATCATGTAATTCTGCATACGATATCCAAAAATAAGCTTCAAGCATGCAAAATATTGTACAATTACTAAGAATATGAACATTCAAGTGCTTTATTACAAGCAATCGTAAATGTTTTTTTTTTTGTGCAATCATGAGATCTAGAATAAGGTACAGATTAATAATAATAATAATAATTATAATTATAATTATAATAATTTATTGTAATTTGTACGTTTCTCTCTCTCTCTCTCACACACACACACTGACTCACTCAGTCTATTTATGTTAAACTTTCATTAATAAGATGTTTTCTTATTATTATAAATAAATACTTAAAAAATGAATTCTTTTTAGTTTGCTGACGAATGTTTTTCTACTTATTTCAGATACTTGAACTACTTACTACAATGGAAACATCCAGTACCACCTGGTCCGAGAATAATCAACTCACAGCGCCCCCTCTCACTCCCATAGACAGAGACATTTCCAGATCGAATGATCACACCCCGGCAGCCACCCCTCCGCAGCCACTAGTCACCATCTCTCATCATGGCTCCTCCCCGGCGCCTCAGCTGTCAGCGTCGGCTGATCCGGATAGTCCAACAGGTCCTCTGGGACCCGCCCCAGTAGCTGTCGCCGCCTACTCCACTGGCAGCCCACTTCATGATTCGCTAACTCGTAGAGACTCCGTACCCGACATCCGGGATCTGAAAACTCTCAACCCGGTGGACACGCTCCCTAGCGGGGAGGACCGCGAACCGGTCTATCAGTCGCTAGGAAGTGCAAACAGTGGCGCCCCATCCGTGATGGTCAGTACTTACGGTATGGCCCCTGTGGCCTACAATGTCGCTACAAGCCCGACTTACGGCTCCCCAACGTACTCCAGCTTGCCGATTGCAAAACATCTTTACGGCTATTCAGCCAGTCCAAATTCAGGCTTTAGCACTATGACTGGTTATCATGGTGAAACTCAAGCGGGACTTATGCATTCCCAAACTCCATCATCCACTTTGTACTCCCCTTCGGGAGTCCTGCAAGTAGTGTCCCCTCAATATCCCACGTTATCCAGTCAACCCACAATGACCGCAGGTCAGCATGGACAGTCTTTGTGGGCATCCACTCAAACGTTAGACCATCAAACATCTCCCACATCTTATGGCTTGCCCTCCACCATTACGGTCAATCCAAATGGATCGGCTACCGTTGATCCCAATGACTTCACTCGTTCAAATATGTTCTTCCATGGGACAGGAACATCATCATACGTGCAAGACCTGAACTGGAATTCGTACGATAGGTCCCCAACATTACAACACAGCCCTTATCTTGAGACAATAGGACGTCGACAAAGTCCAGGTAAGTAAATCGAAATAAGCTACAAATCATCAATTAAAATTATAGACTTAGCAATGAAAATTAAATGCGTTTCATAAAGTTTGTGATCTTTATCTGCATGAAGTCATTACAAGAATCAAGAAAATTGAATCGATAACAATTACTTCTCCATATTTTCTTTCTTTGGTTAAATTCTGAACATTTTTTCTAAACTATGACTTCACAGACATGATTCAAACATAGAGTCCATTCTGTCCTTCTCCAATGAACTCTTGTAGTGATCGATATATTTCTCCTGCAAAACCGCACCCTCTGTACAGTTTCTATCCCCCCCCCCCTTGCAAATCAGTCCACATAGAGTTGTTGACTGATTTGCTGAAAACCAGCAAATGAAACTACTCAACCTCTCATGATACACATTACTAGATATAATGTTGTTTTTCTGTTTCTTTTTGTGCAATTATTTTCTTCAGCTGCCTTTGTATATTAAAAACATAAAAATATTAAAAACATACATGTAAACTTTTAAAGTGTATTTTCATAAATTTATTTGAAAAAAACTTAAATACTTTGAAAAAAATGGATAAAATTAATACACTATACACAAATAATAACTGATAATTATATATATGAAGAATTGAAATAATTATAAATGGATCTAAAGTATTTCGTGTTTATGTGAAGATGTATATCTTTTCTTGAGAAGCTGTGAAGAATGTTGCACGTGACATGTATAACTTGAACAGTAAAATTAAATATTAGTACACTTTTTCAGGGTTGTGAAATATGAAGAGAAACTCACACTGTAGTATCATGAATCTGGATCCAATATAAACATTTCTGATACCTTATCAATATCCTTTGACTTTCTACTCGTAGTCAAGAGCAGTTGAAATCTACATTTAAAAGAATGAAAATGTAAATATTGCAAAACAAAACAGAGTTTAGGTATTCTGATAAAAAAAATAATAAACTATATATCGTTGTATAATTATAAATTATATCTCACTGTGACGTAACAATACACATCTAGATGTAACAATACATGCACTTCGCATGTATTGTTAAATCATCAGTTTGGTCTTCCTATCTTAAATCATCTGGATGTTGGTCTTCCTTTACCAATTGTTGCAGCTAATTGATAATCGCTTCTGGTTTCATTCCATTTAGCTAATTCGAGCTGAAGGGATCAAATTGATCAAACAGCACATACACAAAGAGGTAGGCAATAATGAGATATCACGTCATATTTAAAACAAAAGTTCAGAGAAGTAATTCAAAGGGAAGGGATGATGAAGTATATTTAGGTAAATCCGAGTCGAAGTAGTACTTTTTCAATTAACAATGCATATGAGACTACTACATTTTGTAAATAGAATTTGAAGTAACGTGAATTTAAAGTCAATATCGAAATATTAAAAAAATGGAGATCGCATCCTTTACTTAAAGCTGATAATCTTCTTCTTCTTCTTCCTAACACGGATTTTAGGCCAAGTGGCCTGTTCCGGTCTCATGCCATCTCTTTCTTGGTCTTCCGATTCTTCTTTTCCCACTTATTTTGTATCTGTATAATATTTTTGGTAGTTGCTGTTGTCCATTCGATTTAAAGGTTCTATCCGTTTTTGTTTATACTGTTTTATGTAGTAATTAATTGGTTTTATTTTCAAGGATTGTAAGATTTCTTCATTTGTTTTGTGGTCCCACTTGGTATATCCAGCTGTTTTTCTGAGAAACTTCATTCCTGCTGTTTGAATTCGTTTTTCATCTTTCCTTTTCATGGTCCATGTTTCGCTTCCTTATGGTACAGTTGGTTTTGACAAGACATTATATAGTCTGATTCTAGTGTGTTTTTGTACCAGGGATGGCTTAAATCTATTATTTATTATGCCATTTAACTAAAGCTGATAATAATGTTAAAATTAATTTATATGTAGATTATAATGACATTTACTCGTCAACATCTACCGAAATATCAGTAGATCATTTCGTTTGAATATTATGAAAATATACACTGAATTCGTTCCCCTTGTAATTTTTTGTGGATGTACTTTCAGTAACTGCAGATCTCTAATGATTCGTTAGGTAGTGTATCCAAGGTCGACATTTAATGACCTTCTTCACGGATTAACTGAGCGATTTAATATTTATAGGTTACTTCAATTTCGATTCATGTTGATATGAAAACCACGCAAATAAGAGCAGTTGCAAGTCCTTGGATAACTACCCATAGAAAAACTTGAATAACGACATAAATACTTAATCTTTTAAATGCTATGCTTGTTCTCTCTCTCTCTCTCTTTTTCTATGTGTGTTGTGTTCCTCACTATGTATTATTGCAGTTTTCTTAGAACAGTCATCGAATATAAAACACACACACACACACACACACACACACACACACACACACACACACACACACACACACACACACACACACACACACACACACACACACACACACACACACACACACACACACACACACACACACACACACACACACACACACACACACACCTCATGTTTAATCTAATATCCTCTTTTGAAGTCTACCCGATCTTCTTTTCTTGTGCAATGTAGCTTTGTTTTTGTTATTTTGATTTTTTCTTTCATATGGAGACCGTATAAGTTCATCGTTTGGATATTTGCATTTATTGCATATTTCTTAAGGAAAAATACAAACATCCACTGTCATTTTGTACAGTTTGCAAATAATGTCTGCTTCTGAAAAAGTGCCGAAAGTAATCCACAACCATCAACTTGAGTTGCTTTAGTATTGCATTACTTAAATGATACGAACTCTACTCAAGATGGCCGGGATATTACTGGAAAGTTGTGTCTTTCATAGCTGATTTCTAAATCGTAATAAATGGAGAAGATGGCCTAAAGGTGCTCAAGTTGCTCAAAAAAGCTAATTAAAGTGAAGGATAATAAATATCCACAATAATACGTTTTGGGATTTCTATCTAAGTTCGCTGATAAAACCTCTGAGTAAGAACTTGACCAGAGTTTGTGTTGTTTAAATAGCTATAATACTTATTTGTAATCCCTTGATCACTTTGGAAGCTGGTAACAGTTCAAAAGTAAGCATTGTTTTTGTATGAAAAGATGATTCATGTTAATTTTCCCTTTCAATATATTTCAATATGTTCACAGCCAAAGGAACCGTCTAAGCTCAGTTTTTCATTGATTACCCAAATACATGCATTTGCTTAGTCTCTGCCCATAAGGGAAGCGACGAGGAGAGTGACCTGTTTGGGTCGATTCTGCAAAATATATACACAACACACCCAGGATGATATTGAGAATCGTAGAATGAAATTCACAATCGATATGATAACATAAAATAAATGAATAATTTATAACATGAGTTTTGAAATAATTTTTGCTTCAATACCACACTTCGATGTCTTCTTAACTATGTAGAAGTTTACAGGAAAACAATAAATCGTTAGAAAATTCTGACCACATCAAAACGTGACAGGGTTTATATATTTTCAGATCATTAAATGAAAATCACTTTATATCTTGTTTCTCTGCTTATTACGCATAATAGGTGAATAAATATGAATCTAAAATATATGAAACTTGCATAAGACCTACTCAGAAATCATTCTATTAATTGATTGATAATAAAAGACAAGCAATTGATTATCAAAATAAATCCATGGATGAACTGGCGGTATAAAAACTGACTACTCATATTGCTAAAGATTTCGTAGTATTGTT
Organism: Typopeltis vanoorti; assembly: GCF_054136105.1. Taxonomy (NCBI): domain Eukaryota; kingdom Metazoa; phylum Arthropoda; class Arachnida; order Uropygi; family Thelyphonidae; genus Typopeltis; species Typopeltis vanoorti. The sequence goes on along the minus strand of NC_143565.1, from coordinate 72,344,317 downwards.
TGAGTGAAAATACTGAAAATATGTTCGCTACTTTGACTAAAACTTCACAGATGTTTCTAATTGTTTATTTATTTTTTTCTAGCAAGCCAAACAGAAGTAAATAAAAATATAGGAACAAACTTTAGGGAAAAAAAAAATATTGACCTAGTCAGTTGAACTGTCATTACAGTTATTCACCAATCTAGATTGGCCTCTGGCTAACAAACAGTTGGCCAACCTAATTTAAACCTCCCTTTGACCTCGGGGAGAGCTCCGATTTGGAGGAAAGAATTATCACTGAGATCTCGAAGGAGGAATGCATTCTCGTGCTGAATTATAAGGAGGTTAACTTCCCTTAAAATGCATCTGGATTTTTCAACCGTTCAGAAAGCTTAGAACTCATCGATATCATTATAATTTCTACAACTTTTCTTTAAACGTCTTTATTTACACATCTTATTTAGCCAAGATATATTTTAATGATTACCTAGATCTTTCCACCCCCCCTCTTAATGTAGCCCTAAAAATTATCAAGTCCTATAGAAGTTATTTCGGCGACATACAATAACCAAAAATTCCGCCCAAGTAGCTGTTCTGGTCATCTTCAAATAGCTGGTTCGAATTTCTTCTAATATTTTAGTTAAATATTAGTTAAAATATGATAATTAATAAATAAAAAAAAATTTGAATTCTCCAAATATATTAAATATTTACATAATATTTGATAATAATATCAATAATAAATAAGATGAATGTTTAGATGAAGTTCGTATGTTGATCTGGTCTGGCTTGAAATTCGAATAGTGAGACCCAGGGTAACGGATGGCAATGCTGTAGCCAATGAAGTTTTAACTGAGGCTCGGCTATTGCCGTTACCCAGCCATGACTAGAGCTTTTTACCTCAATAACACCCCATCCACACAGAGTTTTTCAATTAGATGAAGGGGTAAAGAATCAAGGACTCGATCCATCTCTCCCCCAAAAATGTTTGTATGTTTTATGGGTTTAAATTATAAATTGTAATAATTATAACATCTTCTATCTATATTTAGAATATTTAATTTAATAGGTTATATAAGTTATATTAATTAAATATTTATGTACATCTTAGATCATCTTTTGATATGTCATTATTAAGCTTAATAGTAATTTATTTCTTAATAATTTTTGATCGCTTTTAGTTTCCAGTTAATAGCAGGCGTTCATAAGAATTAAAATAACCAGACTTGTTTAAAGTTATAGAAAATATCACAACATTCCTCGAAAGATATCTTTCAACATTGGTAGGAGCTACTGAAGTATGTAGAATTGCCATTTCCTTGGAATGTTTTCAACTCTAATTGGAATCTAGTCTGAGGACAGCAGGATAAACCTCTTCGGTCGGAGAACTCGTAGAGTGCAACCGCCAGATAACTTTAGCAATTAAGCCGTAGGGAAAACATCTCAAAAACACCATAAATATAAGGATCGTTCAAGTCACCCTCGAGCTAGATTACGTAAATTAAGCTCTGTCTTTTGATTTGACAAGAGTCTGAACTCCACTTTATTCTCTCCCTAAATATGCAAATTAATCTCCAGAGAAATAGTACTTTCAATCAAACTGTATTGGGGCTTCGAACACGGCTGTAGATTCATGTTATAGATCATTCGTTGCCATTTCTGTAATGAATAATAGCTAACAACAGCTGAAAGAATTGTTCTGAACTGGCCTGCAATAACACTTGATTTCATTCCGTCAAGTCTCCTTATTTGACAGTAGCAATCTTTTATTCGATTTGCTTATTAGAAATTTTCATTCGGGGTTTTCGTTTTTAAACCAAAGCACATGTTCTAAATACAACGGTTACAGTTTTCGGTAAAAATTGTTCACATTTGAATTGCAGACAAAAACAGAAGTGAATTTATCTGAATTTAAACCTCTGGTTTCGAAAACTGATGTTGCTGAGTGTTTTATCACCAGCCACAAATATAAAAAAAAAAATAATTAAAAAATAGCTCGTGATTATTTTCGAACGTGATTAAAAGAGAAAAATAGGTCCATCATGGGTCCAGTTATTGTGTTCCAATAACATTGACACAGACATTAAGATTCGTAGACATAGACATTCTCTACAGACAAATCAGAAAAAAAAAGGAAAAAACAAACAAACACTGAATTGCATATAAAGTCAGATTCTGTTGGATAAATTCACCAACGATGTTATATTCAATAATAAATGTTAAGTTTCTTTCATGCACTAAAATCATTCTCCTAACTTTACCAGCACAAATGTTTTTATCTGGAGATTCTTTCTTATTGCTGACTTCTTCCAGGTATTCAGTGATTAAGCAATCTACATTCTGATCAAACATCATGCGTTCGTTATAGTAAGATCAACTGATTTGAAGAAAGGAAGAAGGTTTGATTGGTCGGCTATTTATGCTTTTGCGAAGACAAAATGAATGTCAATCGCAGCCAGCAAATTCTGGATCTAATTCCACAGTTTAAAACTACTAACCCAGAATATGGCATATCGAAAATACAAATGCAATATCAGTCTTGAAGGAAGGTCTCTTATTTTGATCCAGATTTACAATAATAGTATTTTAGATATTATTGTTTCTTCCCAATATGGAGTAAAGTATCCATTTGCAAGAGAAGCTTCCATTTAACAAGTGGTGCATGATAAAAATATTCTTGTAAGACGACTCTGGCTAGAGTATTTTATTTATTCATTCTAGCTTTAATATTCCTCTAATGAGTTGTTCTAATATCATTACCTATTTACGTTAGGCTTTTCTCTTCTATTCAAAAACAATTTATTTTATTTATTTAATTTTTAATGAAAATTAACCAATTATCAAATTAGCTCTGCGAATATTCTAGCTTTCGTTCGTTGTCTGCATTATCCTTACTACATCTTTCTGACCTTCGCTTTTCTATGGACGACAGGTGCAAGCCTGCAACATTGTCATAATATATGCAACAGCACATAAACATCAGAATGAATCTACGATTTAGAGTGGCACACGACGTGCAGGTATCCAGTATTTTATCAAACTAGTCAGCTAGCCTGTCACCCTTTCGCTTCAGACGGCCATGTTACTCACACACCTGGCCTATATGCCAGGTGTGCTCAATGCTTTCCTAATATAAAATGCTTTCTGCGGTAAAATAAAGTAGTCATTAATTTGGGAACAATTAAAAAAACTTAATTATGTCGAAAAATAAACTTGAACATAAGAAATGCGTTTGTATTAGGTATAATATAATAGAAAATATGGAAATAATATTAAAAGTTTAGACCTGTTTGAGTGCATGTTCATATTAAAATCAGGAATTCTATTACTTGGTAATGCAGCCTTGTTGTACATTTACATATATTATAATTTCATTTAATGCTTGTTTTCCTGCGTGAGATAGTCTGGTACTAGTAAGCAACAAAAACAGATTCATTGAATCGAAATTAAATTTTCGCCTTCAGAATCCTAACTAGCCATACATGCATTTTGTTGATGTTTAGCTTCTTGGATATGTGCTAACTTATTCTGAAGGTGTTGGCAGAGTTGAACCCGATGAACTATAGATGGTGGTCAGTTTACAGGTCTCATACGGAAATAGAAGAGATGTTCCAACAACAACAACAAAAAAAAAAAAAAAATTAACCAGAAAAACACAAAAAATTAATTGACCTAATACACTGGTTTCATTGTCTTAGTTGATTCGTTCTTAACTACACAACAACAACATCTTATCTCATGGGGCAACTGCGAAGTCCTTTGTCTTCGGTGACTTGGATTCGAATTCCGTCTAGGAAGCGAAGAATCTTTATAAGGTCTCTTTTTTTATTATTTTTCTTCTTTACATGTGAACTAACCGGTCTTATGCAGAGGTGACAAAGTTTTTCATTCATCAAACCTACCCAGTCCGAATATGAGCGATTTACACCCATAAAATAATTTCAGTGAATAAGATGCTAGCGAATAATACCAAGACTGGCTTAAGATGATGGCCATCACATGTTAATTAATGATTTAAAAAGATTTATTTATTAATTATTTATTTATGGACTGGTGGTTCACAATATAAGGCTTTTACCAGCCAAATCAATCCCACTTTCCCGTGGTATGGCCGGTTTCCGCACAGGACTCTTGGAAAGGCAAATATCGTCACCTCATAAACATATTTTCCCTAGTCTGAGGAATAACAACTAGAACTCTTGGTGGCAGATGACTTTCACTCTCAGCAAAACACCACCTTTTTATTTATTGGAGGAATGAAGCGGCTATTTAATGCCTATCATATTTCGTCTTCAGAGCAGGATTTCCAGTTTCTGCTCTACCCTTTCTTCACACACAGTACTGGAGATGGCCTTGGTTATACTCTCCGCAACGCCATAGTCAATTAACTAGAGAGTCAGCATCTCCTAAATTCGAGAGCGCACCCATAATTCGGAAACCTGTCGCCAAGATAGTACACGGAGACGAAGCAGTTCGTAACGCTTCGGGTTGCTGATCAGCTGACGAATAATCCTACTGCTGCTGCTTGCCAGAGTGTGCGCCTAGAGGGAATCTCGAGTGCAGGACACTGTCGAGACAATGCCTTGGTTCTGGGCACTGCCTGTGTAGAAGTCCCCCCCCCCCCCCCCACACACACACTGCAGTCCCCGTCCTGTCCAGTGCGACCTCCATCTAGGAGGTTGCCTATTATGGATATCAATCTATTTCGGTTTTGGCCTGCTCTCTGCATGGATCAGACCCAGCTAGTCCTTGATGTTCTTGAACTATGTGTGTGTTGCTGTCTTTCTTTCTTTGGCTTATATGTGTATGTGTGTGCGCGTGTGCTCTCTCTCACACAGAGACATCAAAAAATAAATTGATTAAAATAAATATTCACTCATCCAGTAAAAATGTCATGGATAGATTTCTAGATATTTTAGCCAGTCCAACGCTTCAAAATGGAAGACCTGAACATCTCTCATGCGAAAGTTTAGGTCTTCCATTTTGAAGTGTTGTTTTCATTCCCAACTTCTATTTGCAACTTTTCAAAGATCTCTTACGCAGTTTACTGAGATTTTAACAAAACTTGATGCAATTTTTTTTGTTTTATTATTATTTATTTCTATAACAGCAGAATACAATAAACAACCGAGCAATTAAAACCATATTTACTTGAAACCTTCGCAAGTTAATATAGCGATATTGAACGATCTAGCTCATAAAGTACCAGTGTAGCATACATCTGCCGGCAGACTAGCCAGGGATGATAGATCATAGTTGAACACCAAGCTGCAGGCATGTATTCTTTGTGCGTGATCATAAGCAATTCTTGAAAGATGCCTTCAGATGAATCCCTCAAAAATGTGGATTGATTTCAGGAATTCCTCATTCAAATAGCAGGTACTCCCTTCTTTGGGAGTGAGGAGTTCCTCACTCCCAAAGACTGAACAGATTGAGCCTCATCCATTTGCAATAAAAAAGGAATTCCAATTGACGTCCTTCACACATATCACAAATGCAAAGTTACATCAATGCCTTTTAGTTTTTGCAATATTTTCATTAAGAAGAATCTATTTCGCTGCAGATATCAACGGAGTCTTTCAATATTACCGGAGTTTAAGAGCTTTCATCCATTCTTTATTCCTGGACAAGTGGCTTAGAATCAGTTCGAAACACTTTTGGTTTCCTTTAAATTGATAGAGAATTTATTCAAAGCTTTGATAATATTACCCAATCTGTGAATTAAGATTCTGTATTATTCACGCAATATTCAATTAATACTGAATATTATAGCATTCCGCATTTTCATTTAACAGATGTAAGTTGAAATAAGAAAGTATTTAAAATCATGTACATTCCTATAAAAATAAAATAAAATAAAATAAAGCTTTTTAATCTATTCATATTGTACTACACTTGGATTTGCTGTATAATTTTTTCAGATATACTAAAAATAGAAAAGAAGCTTTTTATGTAATTAAATGCAGACTCCGCAACTGTTTGTGTTGTCTTCATTTATGGGAACATTTCTTCATTGACAGCATTACCAAACACGACATGTTTGTAATACAAAAAGGAAGATGTGTGATAGCAAACTGTCACTAAAGAAAAGTATGCCATCATTTATCATTAAATAAACTACGTTTGAAATTGCTGGTTGTTAGCATACAAAAGCTGTTACCTATGCAAAGTCACCCACGTTGCATTTTTCATTAATTGTACGTTTAAAAACTGTCAAGATTTGTGTTTGCCAACAATATGCTGATTAAATTCTTCCAGTCACTATGCAATTATATGTTACACAGCAAAATTCGTGGAACCATTTTGTAAACGACTACTACTGTTTGTTGTGCATGTATTTTAAGGATCCATAATCAGTAAGCAGTTTTAATTTGTTTGTTTTTTTCTTGGATTAAATATATTCATATATTATTCATTTGAATAATATATGAATAACTGTCATGGTCTTTTCCATAAAATCAAAGCTAAATCTTACTATTTCTTTTAGACCACACAGCATACTTCAACTCCCACGATGCCCACGAATGTGCTACCTGTGGAACCAGAACCAGCAACTTTTGGCGAAGAGATGGAAATGGTACTTACTTGTGTAACGCATGCGGTCTATGCAAGACAAATGGAGCCATTACACCTATGTTACGTCAGACGAAACGGCCGGTAAATAAAAATTTACTTTAAAATAACATTTACGAGAAGATTAACAATATTACTTCTGTTTTTATAATCTCAAATGATATATTTCTTATTTACAAAACATTCCACTGTTCGAAAATCCATATAATTACTTTGGAATCAAATAAAATGATCCTTGGAAAATCCTAATGAATGCATATTTACAGTTTACTGTTTAGTTTTCTAAACTCTCATTAGAATTCACGGAGATAAATTAAAAGTCTTATTGACAGAGAATGTGATTTAATATTGCTAACACAATAAATAAATTATAATAGAAATAATCCTTATCCTAAAGTTCGCTGAAGGAAACGTAGGTTCTTGCTTTCCAAGTACACGTGTAGACGGTACCACTGAGTTCGCCTTTAGAAGGAAATATCCCCATGGCCCTCCTTAATAATCAGCGTGAGATTATTAGATAATGTCAATAATTAATTACATGTCAAAACCAATACTGGGAGATCATTAGGTACCCTTTGGCAATGCTAAGAAATGACAGCACAATGAGAGAGAGAGAGAGAAAATAGAAATGGGTCAAATTAAGCAGATCGGATTTCTGTTAGGGGTAATGACGTGGAAATTTACAGTAAGTACTATTTTTTTTAAAGAAATAGTCATTTGTTAGAGAACACTCGCCATCCACGTTTTACCTTTATTATTTTCCTTGGATAATAATACATAATAACAGAGCTAGATATTCAACTGAAGCTGATTCTAAAAATGTTTTTTTTTTTTTGTGTGGGTGTGTTGTTATGTACTGGAAAAATATGGATACGATATCATAATGTTCGATTCATCAAACGATTGTTGGCTTTTAGTATTGTTACCATGACAACATTGCACTCATAAAAATGAATGTAAAAAATAAAACCAATCGACTTCATTGTTGAAACTTTTCTTTTTCAGATATAAGAAAGAATTACGGTCATTGTTAATCTGTTTGCATGTAATAGACACTCCTTTCATAGAACTGCATGAAATAAGTAACGATCCGAAACGAAGTAAGAGACAATATATAAATATAAATGAAGAAAGAAGATAAACTCAGATAAACACAAGTAATAGGAAATAAATGAAAATAACAGGAGGAAATACCAGCAGCACAATCATGCATAATACAAACTATCATCATCTATAAAGATAAACTTATAATTGTGGATTCCTCAAACGACCATTGAGAAGAGGGATTATAATAACGATTCGCTCTACAGAGGGATTACTGATTTACATCGACTTTAGCCTTTAAATTCAAAACCGTATTAAATGAATACTAAAAAAATAGTCTTTTCAGCACAACAAATGAGAAACCAAATTCGTTTTCTTATGATATCCTTCATTCTGTTTTTTCTATTATTTATTGTTTCATTTTCCCCCTCTTCATTCTCTCAGAAATAACTGCTAATGTTTGGATGATCCCCTGAGTATGTGGGCGTGCATAAAATTGCTTTCTAGCTGCTTCTAGCATTATGGGTGTTTGTCATTGTGATGAATCACCGTTGGTCGCTACCGTCATAACTTGTTTAGATATATTTTTCTTGAGTTAATTTATAAGCATGGGGTTATGTCCTATCTTATTTTTTTTTTATTGTTGTCGTTTTTCTTAGTTTCTTTAGACAGCATCATATATACATGCTGATCACTATAAAAATAAAAATAAAAAGGCTAAAAAAAACCAGTATAAAATTCAACAATATAAAGTTGATTTGAAACAAAAAATATCCTTATTTAAAATGAAAATAGAGTAAAACATTGTTTCAAAAAAGTCATGCATAGACGATTTTAATTGTTATTGATACAACAATGAAAAGTATTAAAATAAACTGACTTATTTTCCTTGAATATCAAACCACTACAAATTCGAACAATAGAAATGCTTTATCCATCTTCTAAAGATACATTTCAACGGACCTCAGCTCAATCCATTTATTTACTTTAACAGATAAAATTGAGGTTCATATTAATAGATAGCATATCAGAATATCTAAGATCTACTGATACAAATGACTTCTAAATCGAACGTCGGCAATTTTCCTTTAAGATGCCTGATCCCCGTGACGTTTCACTTAAAAGTAACTTAAGAATGATTTCCCCCTTTTCCCCTACTCCAGTCCCTGGTAAACAACAACCAAGCCGAAAGAAAACTCCTTGTTTCCGACTTCGAAGACCCTAACATCGATAGGGCTCCGTAATGAAACAGCGGGAGATAGCGATGTAGACTTCGTGACTTGACGGAGAGATAAACGTCCCGTGTTATCAGTCAGGATGCTCATGACCGCTTTCTGTCCGGAGACTTAAGAGACACAAGAGTTGGAGATCAATCTTGGGGAAGGATTGACCTTAACTGCAGTTAAATAATATATAAATTTTATTTTATAAAAACATCATCCTATTATTGAGCTTAGTGTTGTCGCTGTTGACATATATGGTACATATACGTATGCATAGATGGATTATGTATACATGCACATTGTGAATTCAGCTGAGTTTACTTTGGATCGAAAAATAACAGTTAGGGCTAGCTTAAAGTATGCGCTTTATGGCAGCGTACACTTTATTTTTGCTCTTTCCTTAGACTAATTGCATTTATAAATCATATATTAGTTTGTTGATGTCTTACGAATCGAAAATATTCCCACAAGTGATGAAAAGGAAATGGTCAGAATTTATTATTGTTGTTAGAGCTAATGGTTGATAAAGCCTAATTTATTAACAGAGGAAATATTCCAATTTAGAAGAAACATATTCGAAGTAATATATATATATATATATATATATATATATGATGCGACTGAAGACCGAAACTGAAACGTAATTGTTAACATTACCGAAGATACTAATGATAAGGTTGTACCTATCTATTTATCATTTTCACGAGTGTCTGAGTGAAGCTATCGAAATTACAGGCATTCTGTTACAAATTTAGTATATATATATACATTACTCCCAAGGTAAAAAAACTGATTTACATCTATATCTCCTCCAGAGATTCTTATTCAAAATAAAAACACCTTGTAGCAACTTGTATAGGTAGAGTTGATACGGCTCTGTATTACTAAAATCTTGGTATTTAGGATCTAGCTACTCACTGAGAGACCTCAAAAAAAGATTGAAACCGGTGAGGGCCATTATGAGTTCGCTCTCTTAAGGTTTTTGGCTTAAGGGAGCAATTTGATTCTCCGGGGAAAGTGTTCTCCTGCACGGCCCGCAGAGGGGCTTTGTCGATGAATGCTTTTCTTCGGAATATGAGTGGTTCTGCTCGGTGGTGGTGGTGGGTGGAAGGCCATCACGGAGTGGAGCCAACTCCGAGATGGGCGGTCTTTCGTCCACAATTGAGTGGCCTAGGGATCGTCCGAATTTTTAGAGACGGCTTTACTTATTCATGAGGTTGAAACCGGTCTGGGTAGTGACCCCACCCATAATGTATTGCAGTATACATCTCTTAGTGAGATGTGCTTTACATCATAGAAAATACTAAGAATAGTGATCAGAGCTTTACCCATCTTTACAATGAGTTGCCCTGGTGTTGCACCACCTTTAGACATGAACTACGTTCAGGCGCAAACTTAAATGTTTGCTTATTTGGAATATTAGGAGTAAAATAACCAAGTTTATAAAATTACTTGGTAACCCTAATATACATTACCCAAAGTAAAAAAAACTTATTTACATATATATATATATACATTCTGTTACAAATTTATTCGTATATATTTACTTTAATTCCATAGAAAAGATCTTACCAATCATTCCATAGAACGATTAGCCTTCGACATTTTTCAAATTATTTTATATATACTTCTCACATCTCAGTTATAAACAAGTGTGTAATTTACAGATAAATAAATATATACAGATAGAATGAAAGAACTGGATGTTTGTATATAAAATTATACTTCATTTACAGCTTACTAACAGTAAAAAATGTTCAAAAATATACCTTCGAAAGGAAATGGAAAACACACTGAAATTTTTAGCGTGGCTTTTGTTAGCAACTTTATCAGTGTCTTTTTATGAAAAAGCGCAGATGGAAAGTGTCCTCGACACTACTTTAATCAAGTCTACTTAAAGAGAGGAAAAACAGACAGCTGGGGTAAGAGAAGGGAGAGAAAGAGAGTGGTGATGGATAATTGATGTCTGAAGGACCAATTTCTTGTACTTCCTTACTTTCTGCCTTAAATAAGTGATGCAAAATTTCCATTGAGAATATGGCAACGTGCACAGACGGAGTGAAGTGCATTAAGTGGAAGGTTTCTTTGCTACTGCAAAGGTCACCATTATCAAATAACGAAGGAACGCTCTCAGTTTTTACCTGAGTAGCGTGTCCGGTAGGTGGAGAATGCCAGTACACCCTCGGACACCCTGGGAACGGACCACTTTAGCACGCTTGTCACACACACTAGGTGGGCCAAGGCTGGCACAGAGGTCAGTTGTTTTCACGACAGATGTGACAGTCCGTTGTGCGCCTCTCCTTCATTCGTTACTTATCTACACCCCGGAGGCCTCCGACACAATGCCGCCACGTCCTCTGTCTAATTTATGGACTGCGGCCATGTAAATAATGAATCAGTGGGCAGTGTCGGTAGAAACGACTCCCTTGACCTCTGCATTTTCTAGCGGAGCGAGTGGTGAGCACCCGTCATTGTTCTGCGGTCTGCTACAGGTGATATTCCTCCCAGGGTGAACAGGCAGCTATTAACACTAAATTGGATACCACACAGTGAGCTAAGGATAATTAATTATTTATAGACACTTCGCTAACGAAAGAAATTTTTTTTTGCCCTTTCTGGTAATCTGTCATAATTTACATTTCATCATTGCAAGATGGATGTTTGCAAAAGAGCTTTCTTTTATAAGATGGCTCCAAGGCATCCTGGATCGGAGATCATTTCATGGTATCTTTAGGGTGTTGATTCCATTGCTTCGGAGACAATCTTTAATTTCAGTGAAATGAATCCTGGTACACGAAACTCGCTTGAGATACTTTATTTGTCCTTTGTTAATCATTATTGATAAGGTCATGCGTTTTTACGTTTTGTTGACGTCTGATTCTTATAAATGTCGTTACTCAAATACAAGATATAACCCTCTGTAACGGTAGCAAGTTTAAAGTCATATTTTACTAATTCATCCATTAATAGGTTATTTAAATAAGAACGCATTTATTTGTTAAATACACTAAATTAATTAATTTTATAAAATTAAATTATTTTTCTTAGCAGTATCTTATATTTAAATATTCTTCTATATATATTCTATTATAGATAAGACATAATTAAAATATATAATATATAATTTAGAATTCATCTTATGAATTTGAAGTATATCAATATAAAAATATTTAATGTAAGTTGCATAGATAAATTTGGAAACTGTAATTAGTATTTGTTAATTTTTTAAGTACTTAATATTAAATCTAAAAATGAGATGAGCCAATACCAAATTTCGAATTGACGACTACTGACGTTAATGGCTTTAGGGGTGAAGCAAGATGCGTTTCATATTCCCCGCTATCTGTTAGGGATACAGTGAGGGAAAAATTTTATGAGCAGTTTGCTCCCTCTGACTGGGCATGGAGATTGAGTATCGCTACAGGAAATTAAAATGCCTTTTGGTCTTTTATGTTTGAATAGATCCTTTGCATTAGGATTCAGCTTGCTGAACCAGATCATTGGGTGTATAGACGTTTTTAGGGAAAACTTTGTTGCTAAAGATTGTAGGAATGAGAAGATAGAAGGAATGTTTGTATCTCGATGAAGTTGATTGTTTCTAACGAACTATGGAGCGTTTAGAATCATTCATAAGCACTTGTTTTGTACACGTTGGAATTTGAGAATATTGGTATTGGAGGTATGACTCCAGGCTGGAGAGGCGTAAGTGATTATGGGACGAATCATCAGCTGATATAAAAGCAATTTGATTCTGATGTTTAGCTTGCTGTTCCTGTTAAATAGTGGGTAGATCTGTGTGATAGCTTTAGATGCCTTTGCACACGTAGTCTTGATGTGCTGGTGAAAAGTTAATTTTTTGTTGATCACTACACCAAGGTATTTTCTTTCTGTCTGCCAGGAAATTTTAATATTCAATAGTAAGAGGTCTTCTGAAGGAGATATCTATCTTTTCGCGAATAGAATGACTGTGCCCTTTTGGGGATTTACTTGTAGTCTCCGTCTGGAGAATCATTTCTCTAACTTTAGAAGTTTTTTTTTAGTAACAAGGTGTAGCCGAAGAGATCTGGCTAATAATGCTGTATATTTGCATACAGGGCCATGATGGACGACAATGGGGTGTGCGGAATGTCTGATATGTATATAGAGAACAGTAATGGAGCCAGTACGGATCCTTGCCAAGATATGGCGCTGGGCTGAAATTGTATCATTTATTTTGACTTGAATACTTCTATTCTGTAGATGTGATCTAATTAGGTGTATCATTTTCGATGAGATAAGTTTCTGTAGCAATCCAAAGTGCTAAATTTTGTCAAATGCTTTGGATAAATCAAGAAAAACAGCTCCAGTGTATTGATATCAGTTCTAGCTGGTGATGATATATTTATTTATTCAACTATTCTAAGAATTTGTTGAGTAGTACTATGGTATACATACATACATGGTATTTCAAGTAGTTCTTAAAAGAATTGGGCGATGGACTGAGTCCTTCACTCTTTATCCCATCATCTGAATGCAGAAAATCTGTGTGGATAAGGTGTTATTGAGCTAAAAGCTCTAGTCATGGCTGGATAACGGCAATAGCCGAGCCTCAGTTAAAACTTCATTGGCTACAGCATTGCCATTTGTACCCTGGAAGTGCTAAAAAGACTTTAGATTGTGAAGGGTCTTCAATTAGAAGCTGGTGTCTCTCTTATATTAACTTTTATATAAAATTGATGCTTTATTTAATTAGGTGTATTAATATCTTTTATTCAAAATAAAAATTGTCCTAAAGTTAAGTAATGTTTCATTTAAATTTTCTATATTATAAGAAATAAAATACGTTTCTATAGCAAATATAAAATTTTACCCAATAACAAGGATATTAAAAAGAAATTTAAACATATGCAAGTGCATTTCTTCTCAGGAAAATTATGACATTAACGGATAGTAAATTCAACTGTTTTCAGTTTCACACGAGAAAATGAGAGATCAGAAACAATGGTGCAAGTATCTAGATGTAGCGCTTGTTTCCTCTCTATCTCTCTCTCTCTCTCTCTCTCTCTCTCTCTCTCTGCTAATCTGCCATAATTTACATTTCATCATTACAAGATGAATATTTACAAAAGAGCTTTCTTTTCTTAGATCGCTACAAGCCATCTTGGATTACAAAACATTTCAGTATCTTTAGGATGTTGATTCAATTTCTTCGGAAACAATGTTTAATTCTGGGGAAACAAATTCTGCTAATCTAACCTTGCTTGTGAAACGTTATTTGTCTTTTTCAAATTGTTATTTTTGACACGTCATGTGCTTCATAATGTTTTGTTGTCGTCTTATTCTTAGACAAGTCGTTAGACAAATAGAAGTATTACCCTCTAAAACACACAATAACATTCAGCAAATGGCAAGTTTAATATAATTTCTCACTATTTCAACATTTTCACTGAAGTAAAAATAACATATTTATTAAGTAAATGAATTAATTACATAAGTGTAATGAAATATTTTTGAATCATCGTAATATTTTTAAATATTCTAAAATATATTTTGGAATGATTACAACACCATTAAAAATATACAATATATAATTTATAATTAAATTTTTGAAATGGGTTTATTCGAGTGGATTGGGTGATTGATTCATTCAATCCAATACCCTTGGAGGGTAATGGATAGCAATGCTGTAGCCAATGAAGTTCTAACTGAGGCTATTGCTGTTACCCTCCTGCCATGATCAGAGCTTTAATAGCTCAATAACACCTTATCCATATCCATACACTGTCCTCTACAGATAACGGGGAGGATGAAAAGCATTCTTGATTCGTCCCTTTAAGCCAGTCCTTATAAGGTTTATTCGAGTGGGCAGCGTTTCTCGTAGCTCTTGGAATTTCTGGACGTTGTCTTTCAAAAAATAAATATGTTATTATGCTTGGGGTAATTACAGTTTGATCTTATGCTTCAAAACACAAAAGGGGAAAAATTTGAAGTTGTTGATACTTTTCTGGATCTCAAGCAAGCATTTAAGATCTTACTATAACAGTTATTATTGGAGTCAGTTCAAACTGTAATGGACTTAAAAGTCCTGACTTGCAGACTTCATTTGCCATAATAATGATGATAACAAATGCATTATTTGTGTTATCCAAGATAAAATGAACTTGGAGGTGTCACGAATAATAAGAATTTTTCAGTGTGCTCCTAGTTTCAAGTTACAATCTGATGTGACAGAAGACGGAGATTTTTCTTTATTAGAGGGTTGCTAATCTGAAGTGTGGTTTGTGTGTTGTGGAATTATATTTATTTTAGTACTAAATTTAGTTACCTTTCATTGAAATGTGGAACGGATATAAAAGATAGAAATAGTTATCTCTTGGATGAGAAAAATAGGTACATGCAGTGTTTTCTTTCTCATCTCCACCCCTCCAAGGAAAAAAAAAACATTGTGATAGTAGATTAGTTCTGCTGTGTCATATAACTAATAGTCTTGCCTGTAATGAGTTAGTGTTTTAAATATATCACATTTCCTGCATAATGGCGTAATTGTTTATGTATCATCCAGATTGTGTGTGTGTGTGTGTGTGTTTTGGTTCAAAACGATAATGAATGATTTGAAAGATGCGTGAAAACTTATCACAAAAGCAATAAATTTCTATAGCGAGTATAAAAACTTTTACCAATAAAAAAGGGAAGTAAAAAATTTTAAAATTCTTAATGGAAGTTTTAGAGATATACTTATCTCGATAACTGACAAAAGTGTTCAGATCATGTTTTGTTCACCTTCGTGTCTCTGTGAAGAGCGAGAGAGAGATCAACAAGTAAATTCATTTTTTTTGCACTTTTTTTTGGGTGGGGGATATTTCTAACATTCTATTTGCATGTTAAGACGCAATTGTGAGATCACTTAATTTACAATACAACTACTCACTCCACTTCTCACAATTTTTTTTCTCACAATCCTTAAGTCCTTAAAAGGACTGGCTTAAAGGGACGAAGCAAGAATGGTTCTCATCTTCCCAGTTATCTGTAGAGGACAGTGTAGGGATAAGGTGTTATTGAGCTATTAAAACTCTGATCATGGCAGGAGGGTAACAGCAATAGCTGAGCCTCAGTTAAAACTTCATTGGCTACAGCATTGCCATCCATTACCCTCCAAGGTTATTAATCACCGCATCTTACGGTCGATTATTCTCGTTCCACCTTTCTCACAATTGACAATTGACATTTATGTCTTTAGGGGTGAAGCAAGATGCTTTTCATATTTCCCGCTATCTGTTGTGGTTACAGTGAAGGTAAAATTTATGAGCAGATTGCTCGCCCTGAATGGGCATGGAGATTATGCATCGCTAAAGGAGGCTAATATAGCTTTTGGTCTTCTATATTTGAATATGTCCGTTGGATCGCATGCTGCAGCTTGCTGAACTAGATCGTTGGGGTGTGTGGACGTCTTTAGGAAAAACCTTGGTTGCTAAGGATCGTAGAAAAGAGAAAATATAGGGAATATTTGTGTCTCTGTGGTGTTGATTGTTTCTAACATACCACGGGGCGTTCAGAATCATTCTCAAGAATTCTGCACTCGCTGTATTTTGATAATGTTAGCATTAGAGGTGTGGCACCAGGCCGGAGAGGCATAGGTGATTATAGGACGAATCGTCATCTGGTATAGTTGCAATTTGATTCTGTTGCTGAGCTTGCTATTTCTATTAATTAGCGGATAGATCTGAGCTATGGCTTTAGATGCCTTTGTGCACGCAGACTTGGTGTGCTGATTGAAAGATAGCTTTTTGTCGAGAATTACACCCAGGTAATTTGTTTCTGTCTGCCAGGGAATTTTAGTATTGAATAGTAACACATCTCCTGCAGGAGACATTGGCGTTTTTGAGAAAAGAACGGCTGAGCTTTTCCGGAGGTTAACTTCCAATCTCCACTTAGAGAACCAACCCTTCAGCTTTGTCATATGCTAGAAATATTTCTATTTAGTGTAACAAACGCTTCTAGCTTAATAAGCTTTTAAATATCTCCATTTCTCTTTAGGATCTTTTGTGTTTTGCATAAGTGATTGCGGAAATTATTTGGTTGGTGATGATTTTCATTAGCAGGAATCCCGATAATAGAAGCCTGCAATCACTGAAAAAAAAAAAAAAAAAAAAAAAAAAAAAAAAACGTTTAATCCCTAGAGTTCGGTTTTCGGATTATCTAACCTTAGCACACCACAGTATTACTACACCATTGGTTTACGATCTAATGTAGGTGAAAATATCCTAAAAGAAAAAAAAAAGCAAACATACCACCAAAAAGATTCTTGGCCTTCAAGAACAACAGAAAGGTGTATAAGCACACTGCACGTTCTTCAATGAACACTGTGGGCAATTTTCACGTGTTTTAGCTTGATTCAAATACCAAAACCAGTACTTTATTTGTTAAGACAAATGGGTCGCTAATACATCCTCAAGTTTTCATCCGCCACTTTGTTGATGCGATGAACCAACAAATAAATAATGTAGCCTCTCATGGCACTTTTCCTCATTTTGTATAGAAAAAAAAAATTTTTTGTATATTATTCAGAGGACGTATGCATTTCACAGACACAGTCGCTTTGACCCTAATTCCAACCGTTCTAATCAAAATGGAATTTGGAAAGGAAACCTTTTAGGACGATGTTTCGAATCCTCGTTTGAAGAAAAGGTAAAATCACTTTTTTTTAACAACTTGTGATCATATGGAAACGGATTTTGACATCCTGCTCGAGCTCTTGCGTTCTCTGTGGTATTTTTGTTATCATCCTTCCTATTTTACGCGTAAACCCACACCGTATTGTGCAGGTGTTCGAAACTATGTCCGACGGAATAAGATGGTTAAGCCTTATTCCGATAGTCTTGTCCTATGTCTTACATTGCGTATGATTTGCTGGCTGGTTTGCATGATTTAAAAAAAAATATATATATATAGTTTTCCGGAAAAAAATCCCTGTCATCACAGTATGAGACCAGCAAACTCATCTTCACTTGAAGAACCCTAAAAAGGTTCTCTGCATAGTGAACGGGATTCGAATCAATATCTTTACAACTTAAGGAAACAGTCGAAACTGATTGAGCTACGAATGTTCTTCTTTCCATACTGTTTTTTAATTAAAAGCGCTTCTGGGTTCTAAAATAGCATCAAGTCCTTCTACGTACATTTTGAATAATTTTTCTACGATTCCATTCCTTTTCTCTACAATCTCATCCCCCATCACAAGTGATCACTATTATTTGTCTTGACCGTATCCTGTCTATGAATTATTATATTTCTGGCAAGGACTACTCACGATGGGGACGGAACATCGCTCTTTCCATGTATACTTGTTCAATTCGTCTTAGATCTCATCTCCTTATTTTCAATATACTTCATTTATTTTTTTAATATTCTATACGTGTTCATTTTCACTCGCAGCGTATAAGAAATATGCAGTCTTTAAAGATCTGATTTCTCCAATAAGTGAACCGAACGAACTTAATTTTCTTCATTATTTTTAAAGCTTTCTTACGATGACGTGGAGTGCGATTTATCGCCAGGGTTTCTTCTAGCATAAGATCTTTCATATTCTTATACTTTCCTTCTTGTTTCTGTCATTTCTGCGCCATTTCCTAAACATGTGACGTTTATTCCATCGATTTTTCAGCTGCTAATGAAGGATGATAATGCCTGCTTTCTCACACTTATTTATCTTGATTTAGTCCCGGTGTCTTACACGTGCTTAATGAAAAGATTCAAAGCGCAGTTTAAGAAGTGATCTGTGATTAATATTATTAGGTATATCCATAACCGAAAAGTATTGTAATAAAACAAATATCGCTGTAGTCCTTTTAAAAGCTGTTTAACAACAGGGAGATGCTATTGAAGACCAAAAATAAATAAATAAATAATAATAATAATAATCCACTTAATTTAGTTTGTTCCAGTGTTTGCACTTTGGCGCCAACAGGCTGTGCATCCGAATCCCGCTGTGCGATGGATTCATAAGAAAATCTAAAAGTCTGAAGTGACTTGAAAAAAAAATCTGCTGCTTCTATTCTTCTTCCTGCCATCGTTGGAAGAATAATGGGTGCGTTACGCCCTTCGCTTGAAAAGATCTTACTTCGATTCTCATTATGACGAGAGGAATCTTTATATAGTTTTTATTTTCAGTTGAAGGCAAGTTAGCTAATCCCATATGGAGTTAGAAGGGTTTTTTTCCTCCCTCCGGAAAATAGAGTTTTTCATCTCGCATACAGAGAACACATGTTTACAGGCAGCAACAACAACAACAAAAAGCAGCTATTATCCAGCGGTAGATGGTGCTAGTGGTGTTGTAGATGGAGAATTAAATAGTGTGGAAGGTGAGTTGTATGGAGTGCCCTCCCTCAATGAGTCTGATCAGCTTGTTGAAAATATCAAGTAATAATAATATTTCTATTATTTAGTAACAAAAAACATTACAGGAATGTAACGTTATTTCTCATTCTGCATATCCAAATTATAAATATCTTTTCATTCAGTAGTTAACTATCGAGATATTATTCATAAACTACTGGTCACTTTTTTTTTTGTCATTGGATTTCCAATTCGCTCACTTGAAGGGTGTCGTGACAGATTACTTTCTTCCCTCAGATTTCTGCACCAATGCTGGACTACTTTCAGATTACTGTACTTAACCCTTTCATTCTATTCATTAATGATCAATCCTCACTAATCTATTCATACTTCTATTGATGCTA
The DNA here is from genome assembly GCF_054136105.1 of Typopeltis vanoorti. Classification (NCBI taxonomy): domain Eukaryota; kingdom Metazoa; phylum Arthropoda; class Arachnida; order Uropygi; family Thelyphonidae; genus Typopeltis; species Typopeltis vanoorti. The sequence continues at coordinate 72,324,783 of NC_143565.1, read as the reverse complement.
GTACTTTCCATTTCTCTTTTTTCATTTTGGGATTTTGGGATTAATCATTATATTAATCCCAAATCTGTCGAACCTTAGAATACTAAAAAGAGGGTAGTCCGCTTAATAGATGACTCCTTTTTCACAGATTCGCTCCAGATACTTTCTAATAGATGTTCTGTTTTTGTCTTATACATCTCTGGGTATTTACGCATGCGCTGTCTTGCTGAACTAACTACTACCACTTTTCCACTTTGTATAAAGCCCTGTAAACACATAAGCAGTTGACCTAACCTAACCTAACCTCCAAATTTTTCAAATCGACTTCTGATTCTTCCATTTCATTCCACATATTTATTCTTTAGAAAAGCCTTTTTCCTTCTGACCATTTTCTCGACGCACTACAACCTTCATTTGTTGAAAAGAAAGCGTATCAACCGTTTACGTATTTCTTCTTCTTCTTCACCACTTACCCATACACAGCATTGATGTACTGCACAAGTCGCCTCCTCAAGTCCATGGAGTTTATATACGAAGCAAACAAAAAAAAGTTAGAAAGTTATTCCTTTATTAGAATCTTTCTAACTTTTTTAGTTTGCTTCGTACGGGATCTCGCCATCCCTTTACATTAGTAACTGTATCTAATTTCTTCATAAATGAAGTCATCATCTATTAGTAAGATAATGTCTTGTTCTTTCTACATTGTAGACGATTTCAAGTGCAGAGTTCCTTCACATGTTATGCAGTTCATTTGACTGTTCTTGTTTGCTCTGATTTAAAAAATGCCATTTAATTTCACAGATGTTCTCTCTCTGAAGAATTTTGCCCTGAAATTGTGCACATGCGACGGGTATTAGGAAACATTATCATCAAAGACAATTTATGAAATCACAAAAGGGTTCATTTGCTGAAATATGGACATCCTATGCACAAAACGTTGCACACCTGTAGACCATTTAATAATAGTGGACGAAGTAATTCTTAGATAATTCGGTTTCTCTTAGTTAGCAACCAAGCAAGGAAGTTTTTGAAGCCAATTTAGTCATTCATACAGCCATCGAAAGATACCAAAAAAAAAAAAAAAAAAAATAGTTCAGCTGAATTAAGATATTACAATTTGTACTTCATCGCATCGCTGTTGCCTAAGAATTTAGTCATCCAGACACTTCTTGTTCGGAGAATAATAGAAATAGAACATAGTGAGCTTCATCACTAAAGTATTTTAAAACATTTTCCATGACTTCTGTGAATAAAATAGGCTGCCATATTATCAAGTAATGGCTACACATGATTTCAATATGCACCGACTTTAAAACTACAAATTGTTATTTCATATTATACAAATTGTTCTGAATACATATATAATGAAAAAAATTACAGTTATTCGGGACTTTGCATTTATTTAATGTTATTTTATTTATTGAGATGGTATGCATTGCCATGTTTATTCATTTTTCAAATTAAAGATTATCATCTTTAAGTAGCTTTACCTTCTTAAGTAGAAGACCATTCTGAATAACCAGATCGATTTTTGTTTTATTTGAATCCCACCACAAAAAGTTATGAACTGTAGTGTATTATTAGTACAGTTTGGAGACCGAATATGAAACCTTTTCCCAGATGCTTCAAGCATCTAGCAAACAGGGTGATCGTAGTCTCACACACATTGCATTGAAATTCAATTACTATCTAAAGATTCACAAAACATCATGCCCCTAGTTGTATTCGAATCCAGGACCTATAAGACCAGAAGTGTTATTTACTTGGCCAATTAGGTCAAAAAAACTGAATAAATTCCAGCAAATGAAACTTATCCCTCACACACTCTTTTAGCTATTTCTAAAGTAACTAAAACATCGTAAACTGCAGACCAAAACGTTGTCTTTGATGTTTGAAGGTTTAAAGACTACTGCGTAATTTATTATCAACTTTTTTTTCTTTTCAGATTGAAAATTTAAATATCTACACGAATTAAAAGATCAGTGATTGTAAGAAAAATATTTTTACATCGTTATTTTTAGCCATTAAGGGCAACACCTAAAATTAATGAGATCAGTGATAAATCAATGCGTTAATATAGTTCTGAACCACCCTAAGTGGGGCGTACCGTCCATTCTCCTCTCCACTCATGGCATTACTATAAATTGAAACCAAGTTTGATTCATGACTCGCATTACAGGTACCGAAGTATAAATACACCACCACCGCCATGCTGCAATGTCCAATTGCGAGTATGGGGAGTTTGCGTGAGTAAGGATAATATTCTTACCACGCTCATAATTAGTTATCCCGACCAAGGTTAAGTTAAATATTTCTTCAATGTTTCCATTTGTTATCTGCACTTTTTTTAAGTCCCCAGCTATATATTAACATCGTACTGTTCAGTTTCAACCGTTAATGTAATGGTCATATACTTTTAATGGATTACTTTGGGCCGGTTTTCAATCAGATAATCAATAATGTTCTTCTACTGTGTGAATGAACCAAACCATCTCTCACTGTCGTACGTAGCTGAATTATTATTTCAATAAAATCTGTTACCATAGAGACCACACGTAGACAAAACTACATGGCAGAGAAGAATGAACTCGAACAATGAATTTTGCTCTGCAGTTCGCTACAAAAAATATAACTGCTATATTATATATGAGTATAATTTCATTGAATATTAAATCGTATTATTACTATTATTATTATTTTGGTAGCTGAATGGATACGTAAATATTGACGAACATTTCCTCCTTACTGACATCATTCTTTTAGGTGTGATTGACAAAATGCAACTTATAATATATTTTTGTCCTTCCTTACGCATGTGATCTTTCTTATTTAGCCACGAATGTCTTTGAAAATTCCTTATTCCGGATCTTTTCTAGACTTTTTGAGAAATCGTAATTAAGACTTCAATCCACAAATAATAATAATAATATTATTATTATTAATTGTATATCTCCAGTACAAGTCAAAACGACTCGAGATTCAATTGTTATAGTAATGGATGACATCATAATTTTTATGGTGATACCCAACAATGTCAGTTGTTGATCCGAATTGAGAATGGCGATTACTTGGTTGACAGTACAATGTTGATGATACTGAAATGTGCTCATTCCATTTATTGTTACGTTTAATCAAATTATTTTTTTATATATATTTTATTATTAACAGTGAGAAAAGCTGAATTCTGCAAGTTGCATAAAACATTCAATTGCAGAAAAAAACTATAAGATTATCGTTGTAATACTAATGATGGTTTTAGCATGATTATTATTAACATGATCATTTGTTAGTAATTACGTCAAAAAATCGCTCCCTTTTGTGTCTTTGCGGTCTGGTAATTTCTACAGCCTTTGTTTTATTTAATTTTTGATCCCATTCCTCTAAAGTCACGTGTCTCTTATGTTTTGTATAGTGACAGGCAAAATAGCGCAAGAGGTTCTTTAGGCATTTCATTGTTTCCTAATTTATTCTTGCAGAATAATAGCCGGCGTGCTGGTATGACATGCTCCAACTGTTCCACTACCGACACCACCCTCTGGAGGAGGAATAATCAAGGGGAGCCAGTATGCAACGCCTGCGGGCTGTATTACAAACTTCATGGAGTAAGTATAGCTGTGAGTTTTGATTGGTTGTCTTAGGTAGGATTTCTTTTTGAAAGCGAATCAGACTTGCATTCACACTTATTGAATAAACGATGACTTATAGCAGTTAGATCAAGCTAACTTCATTAGGGGGGGGGGAAATATGACTTTTTTTTTTCTTTAAAAATTTCGGAAGAATGCGTTTTTGGTATGCAGCACCGACCTTACCTTCAACAAGCAATCACAATGCTTTGTTCCACAAGAATGATTGTTTTGAACAGTAATTGTCAACCACCGAAAATACTGACTTAAAAGGGTAGACTGTACATCTAAAATGCAATTTATTTGATATTTGGGAATATCCAGCATGTTGCATAAATAGTACGTCAGATCTTACAATGGATCTGTATCCAGTGGTTATTTAATCATTATAGCAGCGACTTGTATTGTTCGACGTTCTTTGTTACATTATTATGTTATTAAAAAGCCTTAATTGTTGCAATTATCAATTCGTTATAACTAAAAGGCTTCAATTTAAATATTTCAGCTATTAATTTTATTATAGATTACATTATTAAGCAGATATTAATTATAACCATGGTACATACACCAACATCTTCTAAATGAATAATATTTAGATGAAGGTGTACATCGTCCATCATATCCAAAACACTAAATTTCATGAGAAAAGATTGCATGTTAATACTAGTTTAAATTTCGCCTATGATTACGCTAGAATGCTATTTTGTAGAGTGGATAAACATCTCCTAAAATAAGCGCTTAAAATAACATGTTTTTTTGAGGTACCTAAAGTTAAAATTGCTTTCAACAAACAATATGATAGCGAATGGCATTTGTTACAAAGATGAATGAATGGAAAAAAAAAAAAGAAGAAAAACAAAAACAACATCAGGAAGAGACAATTGTTTACAGAATCAACTAACGACAAAAGCAGTAAAGAAAATATAAAAGAAAGAATTGCGTCAATCAAGAAAATTACAGTGATTATTAGCAATTATTTTAAACAAGGAAGAGGAAAACTATTAAATGGAATGACTCGAAAATTATTTCACAAATAGTAAAAAGACAAAATTTGCTGTGTCTTTTGCTCAAAGTTCTGCATGAATAACTCAGATAAGTACCCTGTAAAAGTACAGATATTTGTCGAACGATCTTATACACAGAATGTTGAGGAGATTTGAATGAATAGAATAGCAATAGCTGATTGGCTTTATTCGTTTAAAATAAGCTTCTACAATGGTTCGTCTGTGCAAAAGTTGTCATTTTTTAAAAAAATTAAAATATGTAAAGTAATATTACTGTTTACATTTCGTAAAAAAAATACGTTATAATAGGATAGCATATAATAAGCAAAAGAATACACTTATTAATTTTTTAATTGTTTTTATTGACATAAAAAAGATATCTTTACATACTTTAAAATATCTAAAGGTGATAATAAACATAAGCTCTCCAGCTTCGCTAGAATGACAACGATTCATCTACTCTACAAACCAATAATTTCCTATCTAAATACAGATTTTTTTTTTCGAAAAAAAAAAAAAAAACTGGAATAAATTTCGTCTTAATAATAAAGCCTTGAAGCAAAATGATAGGAGAGGTCATTAAGTCTTTGAAAATCTTCCCGGTGTTTGCTGTTTTACTCGTGATGAACTAGCCAGAGACTTGACGATCGTTTTATTTCGAATGTGGCATGAAGCCATTGCCAATACGACAAACCAGGAAATCTCAACCTGTCTTTGTGTGGCTGACAATAGATGAGTCCTTCTTATCACTGTAAATACAGCTGCTTATCATTTGGTTTCTTGATAAAGTCCATTGTTAGTGAACTCTAGTGGAAACCATCCCACGACAGCTCCAAAATATCGCCACATCTCCATTGTTCAAAATGGACCACAAATAAAATGCAACGAACAACTTCCTCTTCCGGAAAGTGGTTTATATTTCCAAGACTCAACTTCCTTCGCAGAGCAGAAATATTTCCATTTATAACTACTAAAGAGAAGGGATTATAATCTATATTGTCATATTAATTCTATTTGAATTCAGTGGTAATCAAATATTCAAGGTCTCTTCTTCCGTAAGGTCCTTTTATTAAACACCTACTGCCAACCTCATCGCACATGTAGCTTAGCATATCCTCCCCAAAAAAAGTTTTTCTTCCTTCTCCTAGAAATGATGTCTTCTTATACAACTGAATTCTCTACAGATCACCTTCTATTCAATAATATTCCCAAATTTCGCTTTAATATAATATGCAGAAATGCAAGTATATAATGTAACAGTTCGATTCCCAACAATGAACATAGCTTGATTTATTAACACAAAATTAACAACAATATAGTGATCAAATATAGCAATCATTGTAATCATTATAGTTATGATACTTATATGCCTATATAGTTAATCAAATTTTTATATTCAGTTATGTACATAAATGCGTATCAGTTAGGTATCCTGTATAAGAATTTTATTTCAATATTTCTTATATTTTCTATAAATCGAAAAAATCTGGCTCCACATAATTCCAACGATTCTTTCCTTATTTTAGTATTATTATACTCTATATTCTAGTTTGGATAAGCATTATTAGATGTAGTTATGTAATCTATGTGTCGTATATTTACAGCTGTTATCACATCGTAGATTAAATCGAAGTTCCTCTGCATTTTTTTTGTGTTGGCATAATAACGTTTAGCTAAAAAGAACTGATACAATGCACCACACAGTAAAATTTTAAAAATATCTATTTGAACTTGTATATGCTTATGGGTTATTTTTCCATGCTGCTACCGCCTACCTCATCAAGGTGGACGTAGGCGGTACAAGACGGACGGATTTCTAGATGAGTTTCGGTCATGGATAATGTATCTTTTCCTCATTCCAAATTTTATCACATTCCACATCTTGTGAACTGCCAATGTACCAACTACTGCTGCAATTATGGATGCCCCTCTCCTGCGAAGACTTGTTCTTAAATGTTGGTAAATTGATTTCAGTACTTTTTTTTTGGTTACTTCTCTTCAATAATGACAGTCATTTTCGTCAGTACATCAATTGATGCTCTATTGGCTCAAAACTGGGACTTTCAAAAGCCTAATATTTGAACTTCCATATCCCCAAAGCCAGGCAGCCACAGACTAGTATACGCAACACATACTGTCAATACGACTTTCATTGCTCATTTTTCTCATCAGTTAGGATCTTAGACAATATCAGGAGCATCAGTCTCACGTTACAACATCACACCCATCACACTTAGCAAGTTGTTTGATACACTCTGTTCCATAACGTTTTCCGGTAGCTAAACACATCCAACTGCTTCGAAGTACTTGCGCCACTCCATTGCTTTATAATCGGAGACCTACTCTCCAATCACAGGTAGATCCCGAACACTAGTGTTCAGCATCATGTTTTCCTTATACGCAACAGTCTTTCCATGGAAACCGAGACTATGAAATTCATTATCTAATTATTTTGACACAAATCTCTGAACCGAACCCTAGATGAGAAAAATTTCTGACGCAACATTCATTTTCAGCACTCTGGTCTCTTTTCCATTAGTTTATGTTGTTTGCTTGCTTATCGGATTTATTTTCATCATCACATTATATCTTTTGATGATGTCAGCTAATTATTATGATAGCCAATGATGACACCTCCATATCAGTTGGTTAATTGTAGACGATCTTCCTGTTTCTACCCTAGATTTTGTTAACAAATTCGCCCACCAAATGTAAAACATTGTAAATTAGTACAGTAGGTAAGGTACTGGTCCAAACAATCCAGAAATCCTGTCGTATTAACCAAACATGGACTTTTTTTTCCCAAGTCACTTCAGTTCTTCTGTAAGCAGGGTGGAAGTCTAGCAATGGGTTGTTGTGCTAGTATCTTTCTGCAAACAAAGAACAGAAGGTGTGTAGCATGCGCGCACAAAACAATGTTTTATTAGCAATTATAAGCGTTTTTTTTTCTTTTTTGTGTTAAGTGATAAATCCTCTGAATTCTGGAGATAATAGTATATTTTTTTAACAAGATCACTAATATAAAACTCTCGAGCTCGTTAACATTCGAAATTATTTTTTAGTCATTTTATTATTTTTTTTAAATATTTTATTGCCATTTAATTATAATTTTTATGTGAATCCCATTCCTAAAAAAGACTCTTAGCCTATAGTGCATTATTCCTGTGAGTGGACAAAAGACGGGATGCCTGCTCTGCAGACTAATCTCTGTGGTCTCACAAAGAGGGATGCTAAATTTAAAAAAATATATATAAGTAGGTATATTTATTCAGTGTAACATGGAAGGGAAAATGACTTCTCTAGTATTCTGTAATCATAATTTTGGATTGAAATAGTCGTAAGCCTAAATATATCGTTTTCTATGAAAATTGAGTACATTCTCCTGGTCGGTTTGCCTAACTGCGGGATGAAAAAAAAAAAAGAAAAGAAAAAATGAATTTCCTGGAAAAAGCCTACGATCTCTGTATGAGACCTGATAATTCACCTTGAGGCGAAAAGCCTTGATATCGTCAAGACGGGACTTTTAAATGTAAATATTTTTAAGAGCGACTTTAATGCGTTAAATAATTTTCAACTCTATGACATATAATTTTGAACTTTCAGCAATACAGTGTTAAAGTCGCTCTTAAAAATATTTTAAAATACTCGTTTTTAAAAGGGAAAAAATAAAACAAAGATAGAGAAACCACGGAGAAGTATTCATTTATTGGCTTAAACAGCGCTTCGACGTTTCAACCTGCCGATCGAAAATTAGAATTTCACAGTGGTATGAATATTTGCGAAAAGTCACAGATTATTTGCATCGCCTTGTTTATATTGCTCCAAAAAAGAGTGAATTTTCTTGTAAATATCAAGGAATCTCATAATAATCAACAATATGTAACAATTTATGATGGGCAATTGAATTTTGCTATATTTTACTTAAAACAATAGCACCTACTATGAATAACGATATGCATGTCACACAAAAATAAAGTGCATGTTACCCGTGATCGGTATATCTAAGATTACCGATCTCTTCTCTTTATTTGGGGGGGGGGGGTCCCAGTGTTCGACTCTTTAATATCGGTTATCATTGTAAATGTCACTTATATCTAAACTGTGTGCGTCTAAACTGCTCAATGAGGTTGATTGCAACAAGGGCTTGATCATAGGCGTAACCCGAATTTCGTAAATTTTAGGACAGTAGATAATACACCTATACTTAAACATTTTATACGAATATTCGTATTTCATGCAGTGTACAATTAGTAATATAAATATAATTTTGCAACTTTTCCGAAAATATAAATAAACGTAGTTGACCACATGGCTTGGTTTACGCTACCTGATATGTAACTCCATACACAAAAGCAAATTAAATTACTTTACTTACTTTTTTATCTAATTTTATTTTACTCTTTTATTTAATTTTATCTCTTCTTTTACATGCTTCACTAGCAAATAATCTAGCTGTTTCTGTCTATTTCTTTTAATCCTAGAAGCTGAATTAAAAACAACATAAGAGAGAGAGAGAGAGAGAGGGATTAGGAAATATTCTGTTTCTCTTATTGTTTTCTAGATTATAGTGGTACAGCATTCTTTTAATACTAGGTGTGATGGAAGAAAGAGATCGTTAATGATAGGGTGACTGTCCTTATTCCCACCAGAAGAACTACAAAATAATAAAAAATATAAATGCTATCAATGAAGGAAGAACCTGCTTATTATCAATAATGATAGTTTCTCTTCCTCTCCCATCCCTCAATCAAGAACGGTCTTAGCAGCAACAAATGCAGTCCAAGAAACTCTTGTATATTTTTATTTCTATAACTAGATAGTAACAGCCATCGAAAGCATAATCTTAAGAAGAGAAGCGAAAAAAAAAATCCTTTCTTAGGGAATGTTGACCCTCCTTACGAATAAAGTACTTAAACATCCGGGTATGCAGATTAATTACATCAAAGTCTGGAATTTTTCAGTTGTACAAACATGTGTTTAAATTCTGTTTCTTCATCAAAGATTTTTATCTTGCAAACCAAATATTGCTTAATTAAATACATGTGCCCTATAAAGCAAATGATTTTCTAACTGATGATTGTAATGTTGCTGTTCACTATTTCAGTATTTTTCTGACTCAAATACTAGCAATATATCATTGAACTACACGTTAAATACTTGGCGTCACTTGTCTGTGATAAACCAGACATTGTCGGACAACTAGATCCATAATTTAAGATTCTCTCGTCGTTAGTATCAACCAAATAGCTTTTAACGTCCTCTCACCTATAAAAATGCAGTCATAAATCGAAAGGAGAAACCACGGCTTAATATCTGTCGGTTACACAATAATAACTTTTCTTGTCCTGTCTTTCATCAACAACCAACTCCAAGAAAGGCCAAAGAACACGTTTTCTTCTGTCACTAGCGATCTTTAGAATTATGTGTCCATACATCCAACCGACTTCACAGAAATACACTTCAAATAGGTGGAAAGATTAAATCTGGCATACTCAGTGAAGGCAAAGTCACTTTCTAAAATACTCAAGGAGCCCGTCTTCCACAATACTAGAATAAGGAGCTCTACCATAGACAGGAAGATCTTTCCTGTATAGAGCAAGCATGGTGTGAAATTCGCTTAATCACATCGTATCCATAGCAACCTTGGGAATGTAGGAATAAACTGAAAGAGATGGTCAGTGATCAAATCTGCTCTTCAAATGGCCATGCTACAAATGCAGTCGAAACAGAGCTTCAACAACTAACCGAATGCCAACATATCTCTTACAATATCTCGCTGGCACTCAACTCCTGTAGTAAGGTGTACTCAGTAGTAATCTAACGGGAACAATAAGCACCTTCACCAGAGAATCCTTCATTATCTCAGCAAACAACTTAAATTGAATCTAATTTACTGGACTGGAACCATCAACGCTAACGCTAATGTGGGAAAGTGTCCTTTCCATTCCTACGTTCATAACAGTTTTCATCCAGATGTATCGGACTCTTCTGTGAGACATCGAAGATGTTTCACTTATACCATTAACACTCTAAAGAGAGATATTTATTCATGATTTAACAGGACAGCAGCAACTTTAAAATCCACTTTTCAACCAACCTGCGATATTACATTAAAAAAATGCATTTTCTTACCTACATAACGGAGTAGCAGCGTGTAGAAAAATGAACGAGCCTAGAATTTGCATTTCGTTTTCAATCATGTAGCTGTTATTGTGCGAAATCGGTGCACATGTAAACGCTTTACATTTTGTTTATTTCGTATGATGATAACAATGGCCCCATTCTTTACCAGAATGCATAGAATGCGTATAAATTATTGATCATTGATTTTTGTGTATGGACAGGGATAATAAAGAGATTGTGATAATCAGTGAGTGCTTTTATTATGTTGATGCCTGAATCTTTCTAAATATTCTCACAGTACGATATTTCTCAGTAAGCATTCTTACATCGAGGAAGTGCTTTTTTTTTTCTTTCATAAATCTAAATTGCTTTAATAACTTTGTAAAGCATGGGCGCTACTTCTAATTTCGTCCTATACTGATATCACAGGAGCTTCCGTAACTCAGTGGGTTACGACGAAACCTTATGTTTGGAAAGACCTAGGTTCGAATACTGTCTACGACGTGCAAAACCTTTATAGGAGCTTTTCAGTTGAAGTTGGGTTAGTCAGTCTCAAACGGAAGTGGCAGTATATTTCTTCCCGGAAACTCTGGTTTATCCTGCTCCACCAAAATACGCCGAGTATACACAATTTACAGAAGAACGTATATTTAAACAGGCGTAAGACTAACAACTTTTTCCTAAAAAGTATAATTACGAAGCCAATCCGGGCCACGTAACCATAATATTAAGGTTTCGCAACTTAAGGGCCTGTTATTGCCGCGGATTGTTATTATTATGAAAGGAAGGTTACGCAGTCTCAAATCCAAACATACTCCCCAGCAGATCTCGAATATGATCGGATGATTCATATACCATAATGAACAGATAGTAATCTGTTCATTATCGTATTATTTCCCAAAAATGGGAATTGGAGCTTACAACCTTTATTTTGTTCCTCCATACACAAAAAGCTCTTTCCTGGTTGAATCAGTTTTGTATTTGTACTTTTTATTAAAATGTGTTGAGTGATCACAACTTTGATTTACGTTAAACTACTTTTCTTCCAAAATGATACAAAATATACTTTAAATATGGCAATAAATAAACGATTTACACTACATAATGCCAAAAAACGGCTGCGAGTTTACTTCTTTTGATAATGAATAATTATATGTTACTACGAGAAAGTTATTGCGAACTCCACTTTTTATGAGTGTCTGTGATCTTTCCCATATTTGTTTTATTCTTAATAATATAAAACAGTTTTCCAAAGTTTCTAAAAGCTGTAGGGTTGATGTTTATAAACTGTCTTCTTGAAAACAACTCAACAGTATCCACCCTTCAAACAGTACTTAATGTTGCTTTTTAATGTTTGTTTTCTGGCCATTTAATGATTTTTTATTCTTTTACTAGGTGGCTAGACCTCTGGCCATGAGAAAGGACTCCATTCAGACTCGTAAAAGAAAGCCAAAAGGATCGAGCCAACCCTCAAGTAAAAGGAGTTCATCATCGTCATCAAGTAATGCTTCATCTGGTGAGTAGAACTGAATAATTCCATGCGAAAAAAAAAAAAAGGTACAAATTTAATATCTCCTTGAAGAATATCGAAATATATGATACAAATTATTACAGTCATGGTGTTTGTGAACAAATCAGACTCGTCAAAAATATTGCTGTCAATCGCTGTGTGTGTGTGTGTGTGTGTGTGTGTGTGTGTGTGTGTGTGTGTGTGTGTGTGTGTGTGTGTGTGTGTGTGTGTGTGTGTGTGTGTGTGTGTGTGTGTGTGGCTAGCTACTCAGCTGTGAGTAGCTGGTTAGCAGTGACAGCAATAGTTAAGTTTGTCTAGAACCTACATGCACACGTGATCTTTAATTCTTTTCATTGTTTATAATTTGGCACCACTCCAAATAGAAGTATAATCCTACATCATCTGTATTTAATCATTCTACATATTTGTACCACAAGAACACTTTCTTCCTTATCTACCTGTCGTTTTGGTTTAGAATTTCACTCGATGGTTTGGTTTATTCAAATATCATGATCAACATTTTGTATAATCGATTGTATGTTTATATAAGTTGTGCCTGTTGCAGCTGTCTCTCTTAAGTGAGAGTCTTCTGTACATGTACTCAAAGTTTTGGAAATTTGCTACCTATATGTAGGTACGCGGGAGGAGCACATTTCCAAAATCGTGAGTCCGAGCTTACATTGTATCAGATGTACATTGAGTATACTTTTATCCATGTGGGCACGTTACGTTATAAGTGATCGGTACTATAGTATGTCCACAGATACGACACTTCTGCTCATGGACAATCCATTCCGCTAATAGGGTAATCAATCCGTATTGTGGGATGAGTGTTTATTATTACACGTCGGAAAATTAACTTCTCTTTGATTATCATTGTAGTTTTTAAAGTGGTAACTATTTTGCCTGTAACAGTTGGAAAATTTTACCTATAAAGCACGTGATTTCGCGTGTTGGTGACCAATTCGTACATCCCTTTATTTCTTTCTCCCCTTCAATATGAATTGACTCGTCTTGGCAGTCTGCCAACGACAGCTCTCTAAAGTGTGGGCGTACTATAATACTAATATCGGCTAATGTAAATATAACAAAGGCTAACCTTTTAGACTACTGTAGAGTATACTTCAAGTGAAAAGTGATCCGGGACCGTTTTATCCATATCCAATGAGAACGTGTTGGTAGTGAGTATCGAAAGAAATTAGCAATAAAATAATCATGATAGAAAACAGAATGATTAATATAAGTTATATTGAAAGATATCAACATTTAGCTATGTATTAATTAACTACCTATTGCCATTGCGTACATATCAATGCATTGTTTCCGATTAAATATTTGCTATTTTTTTAAATCGGAGTTTACTATATATAACATACAATTTGCCAAAAACTGAATAAGGTTGTCTAATTATGTTTCACATTTTAGATTTCTTTCAATTTCAAACCACATTAAAGGAAAAAAGCAAGTACACATAAATGAACAACACAAATATTCTCTGCCTTGTTCAATAATTATAAATTTTTAAAAAATTATGATTATATGAAAAACTTTTTCACATACTTCCATCTATCACTGTGTATAGTTGCAATCAGAATACGATATTTATTCTTCAACTTTCTGAACTTCATTATTGGAGTATATTTTTACTTTTCAATATCAATACATTTTTAACTTATATTTTTTAGCGATATTAAAGTACATAAAATTTCTAAAGTAGATTCCAAATGCAAAAATCACTGCTAACATTTACCTCTTGAGTTCATGGTCTTTATTATCTTTAACATGATATGTTGAGAACTTAATGTCAACAAATACTAAAGTTTTGGACTTCGTTGAAAGTATCAAAGTCGCCCTTCAAAACAGATAAAAAAAGGTAAAAAATATAATGGCATTATCAGCAAAATAGAAGCGCTGATTTATCCACTGAATAGTATCATTCTTTTTAAAGCTTCTCTTTGACATTAACAAAAGCACAAAAAAATCATTGTTTATTAGATGGCGGTGATTTAAATTACAATACATAAGCCTAAACTGATAACTAATTTTTCATTAATAAATCAAGGATTTTTCCATTTACATTCATTTTATTTCGTTCCCTGTAACTTGTGCCCCTCATTATTTAGGTCTGTAATTAAAATTTAAAATAAAAAATTTAGGTCTGTATTTTGAAACAATTGAATGTTATCGAATGTTATTTTATTTTTGTGAGAATTAAGTTTCTTATTAGGATTGTTTTGTGTTTTAATCAAAACACAAAAGAAAGACTTTTTTGCTACAATTGTTAATTGGCAACATAATCACTCCGCTTACAATTTTCTCGTGAAACCTGAAACCTCTAGTGGAATGATTATTTAGATATAGGTTAAAGTGTTTTTGTCCTTGTCCCATTAATTGAAGGAATTCAACATTGTCACTTAATACAATTACGCATGCGCAATGGACTGCATATTTCAGATAAAAGTACATGGATTTCCATTCGCTTCGTTTTTATGTTTTTATAATTACGGTGACTTACTTGCTTGAGATTCATGAATATTTCAATTAATGCAAAGGAGTTTTTGAACTGTGATAACTTTATATGTATAGTCTGTGTGTGTGCGTGTGTGTGTGTTAATAATCACTCTTTTTAAATTTAAGTTATTTTATTTTTTTTTTTATGGTCAGATTTCCTATTTACACTAGTTTCATACAAACAAATAATATAAATTATACAAAAAGAATAACTATTAATATAATTGGCTTATTTATTGCAAGTAGGACATAAACTAAGGGGTTTATAATCTACAATGCATATAAAATTATTAGTGACATCTTTTTTAACATGTGATCAACACTTACTTGGAAAAAATATGAAATATTTACACAAAAGCTGTTATGCTAGGTGAGATATCACATAAGCATATCTCTCGAGATCTCTTAAATAAACAGAAAAATCACAGCACGTATATTAGTTATAAATTATCACCATGGAAACTAGTGATACAAATATCATGGTAATTGAATATTTTATCCATTTTATCACTTGTTCATAGATGGCGCCACGTTCATAAAGGTTGTTTACTCATTTTTCAATATTCAGTATTGTATTACATTAATTTCATATAAAAATGTCGAAATCATAATAAACTTTACTGATCATTTTCCTTTTTTTTCTTCTCCCTTTCCATTGTCCTCATTCAGCTATCACAACAACGACAACCCCCACCTATACACCCCAGTGTGTCATTAGCGGTCGTTCTGACCCCAACTCCAACTTAAGTGACAGTGACATAGTAACAGGAAGTCCCGGATCGGGAGGTCGACCCATCAGTTCACCTTTCACCCCATCATCTGTCACTCTGACCCGTCAACTGCAAGGTCTGGCGCCGCTGGACCAGCCAGGAGGGAGCCCCACCGCTATGACTACTGTTTATCCCACTGGTACTAGCGGCATTCCCCATGACGTGTCCGTTATCTCTTCGGTAGTGAGCGGCGCAGGGGTTGTCGACAGCACGACCAGGGTCATCACTTCTGTTCAGCTGACTGGAATAAAGTCGTCTCCCTGATTGACCAATGGGAAGCTGCTGCAGATTAATGTATATCCATGTCACCAATCGATGTACAGATAATATATGTATCCATATATATGTTTTTACCTATGCATATACATATAAGCATGCATATGCATATAAGTCCATGCATAAATCTACACGCATATATATGGATAGGCACTGAGGCTCTCTTGTTCTTGTTATATAAATATATATATATATATATATATAAACTGCTTGTTTATTTTGCCCTTGTTGATTGGTAAGTGATATAATAATCAGGCTGTATACTCTTTTTCTTGTATTGTTTCGTCAAATAGATCATCCTATAAATATATGAAATATTCACTGAAAATATATTGAAACACACACACACACACACACACACACACACACACACACACACACACACACACACACACACACACACACACACACAGTAATCATTCTACTTATCATTGAATGAACATCTAAAATAAAATATTTTTTTCACCCATCACTAGTCTAAGTACAAATTATTATAATTGAGGTATTATGGTATGTATTTATTAGCTTTCAATTTTTTTTGTTTGTTTGTATATCTGTCATATTTCTATCGCACACAATCATCACTACATCCCAAATGCTTCATTTGCTTTCATTAAATTCAGATTTTTAAAAAATAATCAAATTAAAAAAAAATACTTTTAGACACGTCGTAGGAAATTAAAAATGTAAACCTTATATGGACTGAGTTATTTATTAGAGGAGAAGCAGAAACATTCCTAGAAAATTTGTAGAATGCTTCTGAAGGGCTACTAGCTAGGGATTTCTAAACAGGTGGTTTAAAAAGCCTTCGTTAAGTTTTATTGTAAATCAGTTATGTACATATCACACGTATAATTCTAAAAATAAATGTATTCTTCAGTTCCTTCTTTTGGTTTTCAGTTAGTCTTCATAGCATTTCATAAATACTATAACAAAATACACTATTCAGATAAAATTTTAACAAATATGCTTGTCCCAGTGTGTATTAAAAAATAAAAACTGGGAGAAGTCTGTATAAAAGTTCACTAAAATAGCATATTATGTCAGTATTATTAGTAATATCATCTTAGGTTCCAACACGATGTATTTGTCATCATTTTATTCTACAGAAGACTAAATGCAATGGGATATGCAATTGTTTTTGTTTCTTAGATCTTCGATTTAAAATGTAAATTTATTCATTCAAATAATCTCGACATACGTCACTGTAGAATTATGTAAGAATTAGCTTAGCTTGTACATAAACCTTAAAGTGTGGTAGAATAATAGCCGTATTTAAAGTTCAAAATACTTAGTTTTAGATAGCAAATAGTTAACCTCATACAACAAAACCGCGAAATGTATGACAATAAATGGAAATCGAAAAAAAAAAGTACACCAACAATGAAATCTCAATAATTATGGAAAACAATACTTTGTAGAAAACTCATATTCATACCAATAATCTGTATAAAATGTTATCTTCGAGTAGTTTTTATACCATTTCAAAATTCAATGTTCAATATGATGCACTTCTAACAGGCTCACATGCTGCTTACAAACGTAGATATAAATAGCATTTTTGAAAAAATTTTTGGATTCAATGTATTAATAACATTAAAAAGTGAGTGAAATAACGAAAATCAATCATGACTGATTATAAATGTTAGAGTCCTCATTAATTATCCACGAATTCCATAAGAATTATATCACATCAAGGACTGTGATGAGTTACTACTCTTCAAGTACCGAAGTATGATTTTCCTTCTTGGAATTCCGATTAAATATTTCATATTTGCCACATCATTATATGAGATTTTGTTTTAATTCTTCTGTTTAAAGTAAGTAAATGAACAAGATGTTTCATTTAAAAAAAGAGAAGTAAGAATTACTAAGATAAAGATTTTTCTTTATAGATAAAAAAAGCCTAATAATTTATAAATCGGTTCTTTTCCAGATTTGTTGTAGCATGTTGTTACCATAAGGTTTATAAGTTTAACAACGATCACAAGTTATTAACAACCGTACAACAACATGCTGACAACAATGCAGTTATAGTATCAAGTCAATGTTGGCAACAATGCGACTAAATGTCAATTAATTATTGGCAACAATGCGATAAAAATTGAATGTTGACAACAATGCTCTTAAAAGTCAATTGAATATTGGCAACAATGCTGTTAAAAGTCAATTGAATATTGGCAACAATGCTGTTAAAAGTCAATTGAATACTGGCAACAATGTAATCAAAGTCAACTGAATGTGACAACAATGATTAAAAGTCAGCAACTGAATGTTGGCTACAATAATGCATTATTTTTAATATATTTTTCTTGAACTAAATTGGCATTAGCAGGACCACAACATCAAACGAATTATATGACATTATAATCTCGTTTGAGTTTTGCTTGAAGCTGTTGTCAGAGTATAATTAAATTGTTGCTAGCACAATAAACAAGGTTTATAAAATTTATTATTTCGGATAATGTATGCAACGGAAGCATATATATATATATATATATATATATATATATATAAATTATCGAAAAATTAAAAAATAACATGTATTATAACTGCTTAGAAAACATCATCAATAATTTTTCATGCATGATATAAAATTCAAACAAAAGTTCTATCTGTCCTCTACAATTTGAAGATATCATTTGAAAATGACAGTAGAAAATTTTCTCTATTACAAGACGATTTTATTTTAGATAAGGAAAAAGTAACATCCATACTTAGTTAACTCCAAATTTACATGGAATTTAATTATTGTGATTTCTAAGACTTCCGTTGCTCTTATGAAATTCAATTCTATTTTCTAAACATGTATAAATAATAATTATTAAATAAAAAAGCATTGTCATTTATGGAATAATTTAGTTTTGTCTTTCAAATAAACTTTTATGCTGTATAGTTGGGGCTTTGATGTTGATTTCATTGATTATTTTGGATGTATAAACGTTGCTTCATTTAGATTATGTTGGTGTAAACTGTATGTTGTCTCATACACACCTTCGGACAACTGTTGAGTAGCACAAAAGACGTTATGTAGAATGCTTTCATTGTCTATAAGATGAAGGAAATGGAAAATAAAACAGAATGTGACAAAATTGTGAAATAAAGATTCTAACACATGGAAGGTGTAGTCATATTTTTTCCCTTAATATAATATTTTTTTAATAAATAAACCACAAATGAACACGTAATAATACTTAAAGTTAGACCTCAGATGGTCATAATAGTAATCGAAAGAAGTCAACATAATTGCATCTGAACCATGACATAAGTAGAAATCAAACAGGAATATATCGGCTTTAGAGTAGAGAACCGCCATCTTATGGGTCGCATTCCACCCAGAGAATCAAATTTTTTCTCTGGTTCTTCACTATGCGTCATTGTCAATGGGTTCTCTAATCAGATTTTGTCACCAGAGCTTCCGGAGATCAGTTGACAATGAAGATCCTATGGTTTGAATGATCTAAGTTCGACTCCTCTTCAGGAGCGAAGAAACGTGATAAAAGCTTTTCAACTGAAAGTAGGTTATCATGGTTTTTCTGTCAGAAAGGCAGAAAAATCAACTAGATAATGCACGTAGTTTACACCCATGGTGGACATTGCACATAGGATTAACCTTCCTGAAATAACATTAAGACAGAGAGAGATAAGATGAGATGAGATTTCACAGGTAGTGCAAGAGTTCCCCAAGGCTCTGTTTTATTGCAAGACCTGGTTCTATTACATCTGTGGGAGAATGGCCTTCTCCCACAGACGAATCCATACAGCAAGATGAATCTTGCTGATAATGATTCACGCCATTCCTCCTGTTCATTTCACCAACCTTGAAGTGCACGAACATTCCAAGATTTAAAATCTTATCCAACCAATGCCTTAACATAGATTTTCATCCTATTCTTTGATTGAGTCAGATTAACTCAGTCATCATCAATGTTACCAAAACACTCCTCTTTTTTATGCAAAAACAATCGCGTTTGAATTCCCCTTACACTTGATAATATCAGACTGTCACAAAGGATCAGCTCTCTTTTCAAGAACACCTGTCCTAGAAGATAAAAAATGTGACACCTATCATACATTCTACAATAAATCTATCACATACATCTTTTTCATCCTTCAAGAAAACTTCATAAATATTGCGTTCTCCTGCCATACTTAAATGCTGTCTCGAATAGGAATTGGCTAATCTCTCTCTCTCTCTCTCTCTCTCTCTCTCTCTCTCTCTCTCTCTTATTGACTTACTATGTTATCTCCCAGACGGTCTTCTGGCTTTTTGCCTTTTCTGCAGGTACTTATACAGACGCTGCTCCACTGAACTATCGGCTATTAT
The DNA here is from genome assembly GCF_054136105.1 of Typopeltis vanoorti. NCBI lineage: Eukaryota > Metazoa > Arthropoda > Arachnida > Uropygi > Thelyphonidae > Typopeltis > Typopeltis vanoorti. Next base: position 72,304,660 of record NC_143565.1, on the reverse strand, counting down.
TTCTACATTTTACTGTAAGCATATAATGACACGCGAAGCAGCAGCAGCCCAACATTTATTCATAGTCTAAATAGAAATCTACTGAAGTAAGATCTGAGATCCATTGTCTTTCTATCGTGTGTTTCGGGACGGCTTCGTAATTAACGTTCCTCGAGGATTACAACCTCCAGCTGTTGGAACAGAGCAGCACTATACGTTCCGCAGACTCTCTCGTGTGTGTGTGTGTGTGTGTGTGTGTGTGTGTGTGTGTGTGTGTGTGTGTGTGTGTGTGTGTGTGTGTGTGTGTGTGTGTGTGTGTGTGTGTGTGTGTGTGTGTGTGTGTGTGTGTGTGTGTGTGTGTGTGTGTGTGTGTGTGTGGAATTAATATAAAACCATTAAAAATCAGCTAGCAACTGAACATATATGTCCGTTTTTCATAGAATAAATCTTTCCAAATGAACTGTATAAACACACAGAATAAAATGGCGTTACGTGATTATTATTCTTTGCCTTCGCTTTCCTTCTTTACATTAATCATGATGTAAATCAGTCCATTTACATGCGTAATATATGAATATGTGAATATGAAATAAGTAAGAAGAATAGAGAATAGTTTACTAATCATTAACCACATCACACATAAGAATTCGCTGTCGATATATATTTATCGGATGCCTTTTATCACCCCTATTTACAACTGATAAGACTCATCTAGCAAAGTTATAAAATAGCAAGACATGAAAATGTTATTTAACTGATATTTGCATACATTAGCACTTATCTTATAGTAAATTTGTCCTTTAATTCATGAATACTAAATTCATAAAATGGAAAATAACACTAAATTCACTGAAGTATTTAGAACAAAATTCAATGTAAGTAGGAAATAATCACTGATATCCATCAAAAAAGTATTAATACTAATGAGTTGATTTATCAATTAATAAATATTCGACACGTATTAAATTTCATTGATTATATTAATTCTTGGTTTGTTCAAGAAGCTTCTCTCAAATGTCGAAATAAAAATTTGTTTGTGATCCCCGATCGCATTCTTTACTGATGTCACCAAATGGGTGCTTGGCACTAGCGATATTTGCTGAATCGATATCATTATTGTGGGTACGTATAATGCTAAATTGGATGATAAAAACTTGAATCTGATTCCTTTTACTAACGATGAATTGTTTCTTTTGTACATGAATTAATAAAATAAATATTGAGTATATAATGGAGTACAACAAGGTTTTTTAATACTAAACGCATTCCCTTATAGCAGGGATTGGCAACTTTTTCAGACTCGCGGGCCACATTCAACTTTTATGTTTAATAATCGGGCCGCAAGCGTTAAATTAAGAGAAAATAGTGAGTGAAAAAATAATTAAGTTATCAATTTTTATTATATAAACTTTAAAAAACAAACAAAAAAACACAGAAATATTTAAAGTACGAGATATGAAACAAGCATGAAAAGGAAATTCCGTGAAAAATTATCGCATAAAAACAAATTAATAGAGTTTATGCATCACAATATGTGTGTCTCCAAGTTTAATGTGACCTTTGTGATTGTATTCCCGAAAGTATCTAGATCCACTTTATAACCTGAGGTGCAAATTAGAATCGAAGCATGCAAAGTTCATCAGTCAAGTCTAGAAGAAAATTTATTTTTTCTAAAACTCATGGCAGAAAATGCTTATTCGCAAATGCATGTACTTCCAAATGTGACTATGATCTTCTTTGCGAAACTGATTAATCCTTCAAATTATTTTGGTAAGCATCGATACAATTTTTGGATATTTTCTAACGAAAATGCGTTCTTTAATGTTTCGTTGTGTTCAAAAATTCCATCCGTACTTGGTGTGGTAAGTCATCAATGTCGACATTAAAAGAGTTCAAACATAATCGCCTTTCGATGCTATTTTTATGAAAATCAACAAATCCTGTTGATTTTCATAAAAATCAACAAGATTTGTTGCACGGGCGATGTCACGAAATATAGGTATAAAACGATTTTTAATTTATGATTCATATTATAAAATGCATTATTTAAATAATTCAACATACGTGCTACATGCCATGTAGTATGGTCAACCTTTTATGGGCCGCCAAAAATGCACGTTTGGGCAGCATTCGGGTTCGCCGGTTGCCGACCCTTGCCTTATAGTATTAAAAACATGAAAAGTCCACATAGTTTCTCAAAACATTTAAGATTAGTAATAAAAATAATTATAATAATAAATTATGCTTACGGGATACTTCCTTTCATATTCTTAAGACAGACAAAGAAATTTTTTGGCTTTGGAAATCATCAAGTATGTCCAGTGAAAGCTCAATTAGCCCGTTCTCAAACAGAGGAATTTCAGTTTTCCATCCTTCTTTAATTTTCTAATAATTTTCTTGATTCTTCCTAGAACTTATTGCATTATTAGTTAATTACTTAGTGAATCAATCGAACATATTTTATTATCAGGAGACAATCTCACGATATAAAGGTGAAAATGTTCCCATTCACTCACTATTTTTAAACCCTCCATTAATTATCTATTATTAATACAAGCCATTGTTGTATTATAATCTTTGATTATAATACAACAGTGGCTTGCCTAACGAATAAAATGACTGTGACGTCAAATAGCATGCAGCACAAAACATGATTTTTCATTATCATCAGGTGATTATTCGTTATTTTCTTTCTTAATAAAAATAATGAAAATAATGGATTCAGAAAATAATCTTAAAGACAACTATATATTTTATGATAATATGTCAGTGAAAATAAGTGTGATAACTGCAATCATTTGAATCTAGAAATCAAGATATAAAAAAATACAAGAAATATACACATGTCTAGAGTTATAATTATATTATAACTCTAGGTTAAAACAACAGAAGGAAGACAAAAACAAGTGTAATATTTCTGTTTACAGTTAAATAGATCTGATCGCCATAAGATATTCCATCTTATCATCCTTCACGTATTAGGCTTAATTGATCTATCACGGCTAAGTAATTTGGAGCCTTCAAACCAAATTTTGGCAATGATAGGTTGATTAGTTATATCTCTAAAATCTATTATGTCTGTCAATGCGTGTGCTTACTGGTTGTGTCTATTTTGAAGAAGAAGGAACAAAACTAGCTGAAATCAAATTCCTTTCAATTCTGAATGAATCAGCTAACTCACCTTCAGTTGAAATGACTTATAACGGTTCCTCTCTATAGCATACGAGATTCGAAGTCAGGTGTTTTCAACCTTTGGTTGAAAACACGCTACGAAAAGCTAAATGGACGCGTCATCGAATTAAGGGAAAACAGAATAAGAAAAATTGCTCCAGATGAACATCGAAGAGCACCAAGAAATGGCTTTTTAAGTTAGTGTCAGGATTTGGGGACGTTTTTCTTTATTTCTTTTCATTCGTACTCTTCTGGTCAAATATCTCCAGACGTTTCTGTCCATTAGAAAGATTTGGGGTGCCTTCTAAAGACATTAAAGCAATTATTTGAAGTCAAATATTAATAAGAATTTCGGGAAAAAAAAATCTGAAATGTTCATAATTTTGTGTTACATAACTTTGTAACAATAATTTTTTTTCTAAAATAACTTAAGATACATTATACAAATCATATGTATTAGCTAACAATTGCACACTACACTCCTGTTGTTAAATCATTTGTTTATCAAAATACATTTACAAGAATTTAGATCTGTAAATGTATTTTGTATTCTGTATATAATCTGCATATAAATAAAAATAAATTAAAAAAAAATGAAATGAAAAGAAAATATTTATCGGATATTTGTTAATGAATGATAACAGCTATTAATATTATTAAATTAATGTTAATGTTTCTCGTATACTAAAAAAAGTTTTATATCACTCTTCTATAAAAAATATTCGAATTAATTGATTGCAATGAGGATTATTTTCCTAGTCAGGAAAAATCCACCACACCCTTGGAGGGTAATGGATGGCAATGCTGTAGCCAATGAAGTTCTAACTGAGGCTCGGCTATTGCTGTTACTCTCCTGCCATGATCAGAGCTTTAATAGCTCAATAACCTTATCCCTACACTGTCCTCTAGAGATAATGGGGAAGATGAAACGCATTCTTGCTTCACCCCTTTAAGCCAGTCCTTATAAGGATAAGGGTTGCAATGACCTTTTTATGCTAACAGCATTCCTATACATTCTCTATACTGCGAATGCTGGGTAAACATAAAGTATTCACGCAGCTATTTCCCAGAATGCATCTTAATGATTATAATATAACAATGGCTTGCCTAACGAATAAAATGACTGTGGCTTCAAATTGCATGCAGCACAAAACATTACTGGCAATAACATTATATTATTGGATGAAATTCTGTCAATTCTTTGTAACACCCACGTCGTGTCCGCTAACCTTGTAACAGAATGTGACCCTGAAAAGACATAATCAGTCTACCGGTATACGAATGATAAAAAAGACAATGCAGTGGATATCGCATTGGGATGGGTGGTAAGAATATCAGTGAGCAGTGCGGTTTCACATAGTATAGAACGTAAGCCACACGTGTGAATCACAATGGCGTCTATAATGCATTATGAAGGATCGCTTGAGTCATAGTCAGAACCCATGAGGTGCACTGATGACCAACTCAGATAAGTTCCGAATGCATAGAAATAACATGGCCTCGTCATTCATTCTAAATGTGTTCACTCAAATGAGGAAGATCAAAAAAGACCTTGTAAAGTCAGGATGTGGAAACCATTTTTGTGAATATTTAGCTTTCCATTAGGGTAGATCGCTTGTCCAGTGAATTCTGTTTAACTCCAATATAGTCAGTATTTATTCTCCTTGTAAAGGTGAGAACTGACTCTGATTAGAATCTGACCTAGAATAAGATGTTTTTCTTATTCTACATCTTAGCTTTATCAGACTGCAGTAATCTTTACTGATTGAGGTGAAATAAAATAATAAATAAATAAATAATGATTTACAGATTACTATTTAAGAGGCAAAACAGCCAAATATTTTTTGTAGTAGTAAGAGGAAGAGGAGAAGCTGCTACCAGTTTAATTCCTGATGAAGGAAGATGGGATCGTTTATAAACCCATTTAGCATGTAGCAGAAGTAATGTAATGATACTGTTAATTCCGATCATTGCAAAAATAGCCAGAAAATCTTGCTACCATGTTAATATTTTAAAGATTTTAAGTCTTCAACAGAAATTTTAATTAAAATATTCATTCTTCTTTTAACGGTTCAAAGAAATGAATCAATGTATTTCAAACTTGACACAGCGGTAGATTGAGAAGCAAAAGTCGCAAGTTAAGCTTCCGAATTCAATCAGTACCGACGAAGTATCTTTTGGTGGAAAAGATTCGTACGCGAAGAATCTTTATAAAGGGATATATACTGAAGGTGAGTTAGCAAACAATATATTATGGAGGTGGCAGAATTTTCCTCTGCAAGAAAAACAGATTTCAGAGCACACACAGTTGCGCTTATAAGGACTCAGCAGAGGAATGAAAAGCTGACAGCATTAAAATGTCTGGGAAGTCAAACGAGAGCACTTGGCCATCCTTGTACGGAGGAGATGAGAGAAAGAGAGAGAGACAGGAGGGAGAGACCTAAGACTTCTGTTTCTAACGTCTATTCAGCACCGTGTAGTTTGAAGGTGCTTAGAGATTTTTATCTATTATATATATATATATATATACATCATGAAAAGTTTTCATGGGGGGAAAATGGGGAAAAGTACCTCATATGTGACGAAGGAGCCAATCATTGATAAAGTAGAAATCTGACTGCAATAAGAGCGACTACGTTGCTGAAATTATTATTAGGGATGTTGTAGCTAATGTTAGTTTTGTTTCTGAATTTTAACCATAGCGAGAGAGATTGAGAGAGAGAGAGAGAGAGAGAGAGAGAGAGGTTTTTAAATTCTAATCAACTTAAATAGGATTAAATCAGTCAAGTGAACTCTTCTAAACTATAGCTGACTTCCTGTTTTTCAGTACTTGACTCACTTTTTTTTACAGATAAGATATTGTGTATGAGATGTCATTTTTTTTCTTTTAAAATTATTCATTAATAACTGTTTGAAATATTGAATGATGTGATTTATAACGCTGTCAGTGACAGTTTAGTTTCTTCCTCATCCATTATAAGCCTCTTCAACTTAGAGTACGAGTGTGCAGACATTTTCAATGTCTAATACTATTTCCAAATTATGTGAAAATGGATTAAACAGTGTGACCTGGAGAAGTATATGCGAAGATAGATGAGAAGAAAATGAAACAACATAATCATAATTGAAAAAAAAATTCTCTAGGCCTTACATTGAATGCATAATGTTTCAGAGTATGCATATCCTGTAGAATAGAATAAATAATATTCGACATGGAGCTGGAGTTACAACAAGTCAAATTTTGGCCCTGTTTATTCTTGTAATAAGTATTCAGTGGTTTACTATAGCTTAAGGATCGCTGAGGACATTCTCGATATCTGGTTAAGTTATAGCATTAACAAAAAACAAGTGGAGAATCTAATGACGTCTACAAATTTGAAAACGCTGTCCCTAACCACATCGAGTCCTATTTCGGAAATTATATGATTATGTTTTAAAAATGAGAACTGGTTATAAATTCCGTAATAGGTTACGGAAATTACGGTATTAATTAGATGAATTAAGTAAAGTTAGTCATTTATGAATAAATTGAGATGATCAGCAGCTGCTCTTTGTAATGTATTTTAATAATATATTTTTTACAAGTTGACAGCATATTTGCTCTCTCTCTCTCTCTCTCTCTCTCTCTCTCTCTCTCTCCCCGAGCAAGACGCTATAGGATCGAATCCCACTATATTTCGGATGTTTGTGAACGACTAAGATATTTTCGTCACCGTACTGAATGTTTTCGGATTATTTAACATTTTTTCTTACTCTCATTTACGAATATACAATAGGTTTGCAATCTTTCGTTTATGGCAGTTACATAAAAATAAAAAAACAGAATTCTCTTCAAGAAAAATATTTCGTTATGATCTATGAAAACAGCATGTTTTATTGAATCTTTAAAAACTCTTGAACTTAAAACTCATCAGTTCTATGCTGTCTTTTCTTGTGATTTTAAATATAGTAAACTGACGTTTACGTGTTTATGTATAAATATCACTGAAGTGTTAAGTGTGTGTAGGACGGCATTGCTAACTGATTTGGCTGAAAACAAAATGATCGCAGTAAAAACTTGTTGGAGATTTTTTTGTTTTTAAGATAATCCAAACCACCCTCTCTTTCTTTCTTTCTCTGTCTTTCAACAAGCATAATGCTGACTTGTTAATCTACAATTAAAGAGTTCATTGAATAATTAATTATAGATTAACAATTACTATAATATAGACTATGCTAACTAATTAATAAATATATAATAAATAATTATTTTGTATTTATTTTAAATTAGTTCCATTTGTGATTGTTTGTGATAACAGCCATCATCATTCAGCATACAGTATTTGCTTTTGTTTTTCTGTATGGGAACTTTCTTAAAGTAGTTTAAGAAAGTTCCCGTACTTTAAGAACTTTCTTAAAGTAGTTTAAGAAAGTTCCCCGTGCATTAGCACCGAATGGGAGTCTCATCAGAGAAGGGTGATCTCGCCACTTAGGTAGAGCTACTGATGCCAAAATGACACACTAACAGAATCTTGTTTTGGCAAACTAGGTGGAAGTCTCGAATTTGAGTTATAGCGCTTGGATAGTCTGCAATATCATCTGGGGTTGCATTGCCTCTAAAATAGGTAAGAGAAATAAATTACTTGTAACCAGACAACAGTCCTTCTTATATCCTTCTTTGGATGAGGAGTCACAGAAGTGAATCTCATAAATCACAAAAATCTGCTAATCAAAGAATTCATCGATCAATCCGGTTTCTTATACAATTTGTTGGAATGTAGTTTTCTTATTTTTCTTCAGATCAAATGAATATTTCTGTATAATCAGCCGAAATAAGTCGACTTTTTACTGTTATAATCAGTTATTCCTCTACTGAACTGGAATAAATAAGAAAGAAAGTGGGGAGATGGTTGGAATATAGAAGTAGCTACATCATTGACGTTAAGAATGTGATATCCCCACAATATCAGAAACACAATAACGTCATCAATTAAGAGTACTTTATAAAAACACTAACAGAAATAATATCAGAAGGATAATTGTTTTCTTAGAAGTTATATTTCAGCTAATCGACTTTTTTTAATTTTAAATTTATGACAATAAGGGGCTTGAAGCATTCACATGACTGTTAATGAGCATGTTGTTTGGTTGGATTTTCAGTTAAAATATGGATAATTCCGCAGACATCTGTTGGTTTTGTTCCTGTGAATGCAGATACATTACATGAAAGAGCATAGATATTGAATTTAATGCAATTAATTGAAAAACAGTAATGTCACTTCACAAATGAAACCAGTATATATGTATATAGTAAATTTAACGACAAGTACAAAACTCAATTTAGCAATCAATGCTTAATACTACATGAGTTATTAAATTAAATAATATTAATTTACCCTTAAAAATAAATCTAAATTAAAATAATTTTTCTTGAAATATCTTTAAATCTGGATATTTAATATAAAATTCCAAAACACCATTTTCTTATTAAAATAATAAGAAATAAATACTCTGAAATAAAGGGGTAAATTAATATTGATAGAGAGGTGGGAGAGAATCGACTGCTCCACCAGCAGAGATTGACATCTTGGAATAGGAGGTGAATAAGGCTATAAAACATCTCAAGAACAGCAAGAGTCCTGGAGACGACAACATAATAGGCGAGATGCTAAAATATAGGGGAATCTCAGTTGTAAAAGAAATGCATAAGCTATGTAATGAAATGTGGAGATCGGGGTATAAAGATACAAACTAAACTGAGCATTGTGGAAACCTGTATCTTCAGCAGCATGGTCTATGGATGTGAGGCATGGGCACTCCTGAGAGAATCTGAAAGGAGAATATTAGCATTTGAGAGGAAGTGCTATAGATAGATCTTGAGAATAAGCTGTATCCAGAAAGTGAACAATGAGGAAATATACAGTCGAATACAACCAAAAGAAAACCTGATCCAGAAAATTATCAAAAGGAAACTACGTCTCTTTGGCCATATATGTAGAATGAACGATCAGAGAAAAATAAAAATGCTGCTGTTTGAGATGATTGAAGGAAAGAACAAAAAAGGAAGACCAAACAGAGAATGGGCGATGACATTGTCAAATGGTGCGGAAACTCTATACACAAACTGAGTCATTTTGCTCAAAATGGAATGCAATGGAAGAATCATATCAAGATGGCATCAGACACCTACGGGTATTGGACCCATGGTTGTTGTTGATGATGATGAATGTTATCAAAGTAACCCATATGACGGCTAATCCAATTTGCATAGTTTGTTGTTTGTTATATATGCTTGTTGTTTGTTATATGTATGTATTCTCTGGTTGTGTTGCTTGTCTAACGTGATGAATAATCCGAGTTTCTCTGAGGAAAAGCCCCGGTAAATATTATTTATTTATATATAGTAAATAATATTTAAATATTATCCACCCAGTTTAATGTGACGACTCTGCACTTGGTTACTAAGGTCAACGAATAGATATGAAATTTGGAATAGTTTATTAAGATCAAAATCTAGTGTATCGAAAGAAAGAAATTCGCTCATTTATTAGATTTTGATGCTAAAACAAATGAAGTGCAGTTGTTCGAATTCATCTCTACGGATGCCAAGTGCTCATCGCTAAAGAGGTATCGGTGAGGCCTAACCTCTCTCTTTCTATCAATCTCGTGTGCTCTTTGACCTTACGAAGCATTCTTTATATCTTCATTATACGAAGGATAATGGAGAAGTGACCTCTTTAGAATTAAGTCGTAAAGCGAACACGACACAGGAGAGGGGAAAAAAAAAACTTCTCGGTTCCCTTTCGAAATCTCTGCGAACCTCGCGCGTGGTAACGTCACGGAACCGAGATGGCTCTCGCGGCCCCGTGTTACAGTTTCCAATTATCTCCTAATGACGGATCTCACCGAGAGAAATACGTAATTGCAGTTATTAAACGGTTGCTACAATTGGCATTTTACGGTCTCAATTGGACTGCAGTTACATTCACCCCGAGGTCTCCTCGGACCTACCGCTGCCCGACGTTCGGAGAATCGCACACAAATATACCCGATCAACGCAGACAACTGAAGGAGAGAGAGAGAGAGAGAGAGAGAGAAGATAAAAGTGATGACACAATACGTCTGTTATTGTATCATTGCAGTAAACGTAGTTGGCCGAAACGAGTGGACAAAGCGTGGAAAATTCGGTTGGTGTGGGCTAGAATTTGTCTAGTCGTTTATCTTGACCACAATCAGAGGGATCTGTGTGGTCTTGACAGGTCTAATATCCGTTTGGGATAGAAGTATGGAGGAAGAACGTTTTACCAGCAATCATCTTCATATATTTCGTTTATTCTACTGTGACATCTCGATCCTAGGAAACACGGATCCTCTGCAAAAGAAATTGGTTATAATCACATCCATAATAACAATTGGCATCTTTTGTGCTATCGAATTCCTACTGTGGACTTTGTTTGTAATTTCTTTGACGAAATAGCAGATTTCATTTCAGAGAGTTTAACATCTAAAACCAATTCTTCCTCTTTTATTTTATTTTCTGAGAAATTTGGAAAATTTTTCCAATCGTTAAGGTTTGAAATATACTGCTCTTTAACAGGGAGAAAAAAAATAACCGATTTACTACAGGAAAAAAAAAAACAGCATAATTCATGCTCTTTTTTTTTTTAAAGGGTAGCATGAATTTTATGATAGTATGTTGGGAAAAGAGGGAAGATACTTTTGGTAATGATAAACTGCGGGGAAAAAATAATGGAAAAATATTTATTCTAGACAACTTTTTTTCGAAAAGTTGGCTAAAAAAGAACTCGAAACTACTTTTATTAGAGCTTGTCAAAGAAGATTATATTTTAATGTATTAATTTGATGTTATAAAATAACTATCTTATTTTAATTATATTAAATGCTAATACTAATAATACTATAATACTAATAATATTAATTTATAGCCACTCTTTATTTTATCATCTTAGTTTCCTGATGCTTTATTCATGTACCCCTAAAACGCTTAAATAGTCATCAATTGAATATAAATAGCGACGGATAGCAATAGGTAAGTGATTTTCGGAGAGTTTTAGTAATGGTGGCTCGCGTATTAGTATTTCGTGTATTATTGATGGTAAATTGTGAATTTGATTGGTATGTTTTTTAGCGATTTATGCTTATTCATTAGCAATAGTAGTTAATTGCTTGCTACCGTAAACAGATGGTTTATCCAGGTAAGTCAATTGAAATTACAAGGACGATACGCTAGGTCTACTGCCGCTAGTATCGCCATTGTTTCATATCTTGTAATCATAAGCAACTGTCTATTTGCTATCGTGAGAAGGGCAAGGCATGTCCTGCCCGCAGAACAGACTTTGGGGCCAGTCATGGAGACACCATATGAAAAACTACATTTCAAAGAACTTCTGGCTATCTCAAGCATGTAGGCAATCTACTGCACACTAAATGGCCAGATAAAGTCGTAATTCATCAAATAGAAGAGGTTGATTCAGATGACCCTCAACTCTCTGAACTTCTTCCCAGTATCCATCAAAATAGCACCAACGTAATAGAAACAACTGCTGATGACAATTCCATTGCAGATCACAGCGATTATCAGGAGGTTCGACAGTCCGGGTCAGGACAAGAAGACAGTCCTGACCCGGACTCTCCTACCTCCTCAAGGGAAAAGATACCTCCGATTATTCTGCGAGAAAAGAAAAAAAATTGATGTCCCTAAAGACTATGATGTCCAATTTAAAGATTTCATGCAGTCAAGCAAAGAATGTCACAGAAAGTCTTAAAATACAGCCCTGCTCAGTGATGGATTATCGAAGGTTGACTGGTGAATTGGATGCCAAAGGTATAGAGTATCATCACACCTTTTCACTAGGATCAGAAAGAAAACTCAAGGTAGTAATCAGAGATGTCTCGTAAGATGTATCCATAGAAGAAGTGGTTGCGGATCTTCACCACCAAGACCTACCACCCGTTCAGTAGAATGACCAAAAAAGACAAGACTCCAATGCCACTGGTTCTAATTGAGATCAGTCAAGCTTATAAGCACATATATGATCTGACATCCATCTGTGGACTAAAAATTCTATAGAACGACTAAGAAAAAGAGCTTCAACAGGGCAGTGCCACAGATATCAAAGATTTGGCCATGCCCAGAAGATGTGCAGGGCTGAATTCAGATGTCTAAAATGTGGGGGACGCCCACCCAACAAATACATGCACTAAACCAAAATCTACCCCGGCTAAATGTGCCAATTACAAAGGATGCGCTCACAATCCAAGAAATAGAAAATCAGAAGCAGAAACATTTTCTTCTTCACTCAGCACACCTATGCCAGAGACTACTTCACAGTTTCCTCAAGTTCAATATAAAAGTCAGACACCCTTCAGACGAAGCCAGGGGTTCCCAAAAGAGTAACTCCGCAACAACAATCTAGGACTTATGCGGATGTAACTCGTCCTAAACAGTTATTTTTCTAAACCTCTTCTCTCACAAATATGCTGTTGGATTTTAGCAGATTCAACCCTTCACAAAGTTCTACTAACAGATTTCTAAAGGACACACAAGCCATTATTTCAGCGCTCACTAATGAACAGTAACAAAGTAAAACCAGAATCTCTAGAGATCATTGCGTGGAACGCGAACAGCCTGAGGAGTAAGATTTTAGATCTTCAAAATTTCGTCCAAAGACATCCGCCAAATGTCCTTTTACTAAATGAGACGCACCTAAGACCTTCAGGTAACCCCAAAATTTGTGGAAACCACCTGTACAGAGCTGATAGACTATCCCACAGAGGAGGAGGAGGCACGGCAATTTTCATTAAAAATTTCATCTCTCATCACTCCATAAACATCCCTCCTACCACCAACCTCGAGGTCACCGGCTTGAGATTCTCACGAGTTCTGTCGGCAAATTAAAAATCTTCGCAGCATATCATCCTCCACAAAAATCATTACTCTGCTCGGATTTGAACGCCTTATTCGATACCGGAGAGCCTATCATTGTGGCAAGTGATTTAAATGCCAAGCATTCAACCTGGAATAGCCGTTCCACCAACAAAAATGGACAGATACTACAAAACTATGCTGATTTCAACAACCTTCATGTAATAGGTCCCGCTGACCCCACCCATCACAACACTTATGGTCGGGCTGATGTGCTGGACATAGCCATATTGCAGCACATCAGACTCCAATACAATTTAATGACGACTAAAGATCTGTCATTAGACCATAATCCAATACGGTTAAAATTGGGAAACCTTGAAAAATTATCCCCCCCTCTCACTCATTCATTCCTTGGGAAAAGCTCTCCAAGGTACTTCCGAAATATATTGGTTCTGTTCCTATCATTAAATCAAAAGAGGAAACTGAAACAGCTGTTAAAAATCTAACAGAACAGATTAAAGCAGCCTGTGCAGCAGTTACTACCCGCAAATCCAACCACTTGCCAGAAGATATTATGAATCTGATTAGAGAAAAAAATAAGGCAAGAAAAAGATACCACAACACCAGGGCTCTGCAAGACAAACGGATCTTGAACAGGTTCAACTCTGCAGTGAGAGATGCCCTCGCAGCCCATAGAACTCAACTCTGTGAAGAAAAACTAACCTCCATCTCTACTGATAACCACTCCATATAGAATCTCAACCGAAAAATTGAAAACAGAAATAAACCTCTTCCCCCCTCCAAACAGATGCAGATCTCATCCACACTGATGCTGATAAAGCTGAAGCAATAGCAAATCATCTTGGAAAAACAATGTAAACCTGCATACGATCACCTCGATTTTAACCATATATACAAGATCCACCGTAACGTCAGGTATTCACTCAATTCTGCTCTCACATATTCCACTCAAATTGCACCCACCTCACCTGCTGAAATATATGCTATTATTAAGAAGTTCAAGAACAAAAAGGCTCCTGGACCCGATGGTATCTCTAACAAAGTAATAAAGCTTCCACCATAGAGCTATTGTCCATCTGAAAAATATAATTGACTCCATCTTTCACTACAAACATTTCCCTTCCTACTGGAAATTGGCGGTAATAATAATACCGATCCATAAACCTGGAAAGGATCCCAGATTGCCTCAAAATTACAGCCCAATCAGCCTCATCTCAAATCTCGGCAAAATTGCCGAGAAGGTAATTCTTACCAGACTCCAAGATTCAGTACTCCGACTAAATATCCTGCCTGAGGAGCAGTTTGGCTTCCGACAATCGCATAGCACCACGTAACAAATACACAGATTAGTGGAACACATCATCACGGGTTTTAACTAGCGTCAATGCACTGGGGCTGTTTTCCTTGACATAGCCAGTGCATTTGACAAGGTTTGGCATTATGGTTTGCTATACAAACTGATATCATCTGGTGTACCAATCGGAATTATTCATCTTATAAAGGCATATCTCTAGGCTAGGCGCATGCCAGTCAGGATGTGGGGGGGGGGGGTAGTCTCGACACAAAAACGCATCTTGGATGGAGTTCCACAACGATCCTTACTAGCACCAATCCTATTCTCCTTATACTTGTATGATATACCGCACAACCCATTATCTTCAATTAAAGCTCTATACGCTGATGATATAGCGATATCATCAGCGTATAGAGCTTTAAAGCCTCACCTAGCCATCAAGAAACTGCAAGACAACTTACTGCTAATCGAACAATATTTCTCCAAATGGCGACTCCAAATGAATCCCTCTGAAATGCGTAGCCGTCCTATTCTCTAGAAGATCAGTGCTTCCTAAAGAAGATATTCTCCTTTTCAACACTAAAATTCCCTGGAAAACTGAGATCAAATATCTTGGTGTAATACTGGACAGAAAACTGACTTTCAGCTCCCATGTGAAGACTCTCTGTGCAAACACATCAAAAACCATAGCCGAGCTCTACCCGCTAATTAAGCTGAGCACCAGAATCAAACTTCTCATATACAAACTGATAGTTCGTCCAGTACTTCCCTACGCTTCACCGGCCTGGAGTCATACTTCAAATACTAATATTCTCAAATTACAACGTATCCATAATAAATGTCTCAGAATGATCCTGGGCGCCCCATGGTTCAACCGAACTGTCCAGCTACATCGGGACACAAATGCCCCCTATATTTACACTTTCATGCAGACTATAGCAATCAAATTCTTCTCAAAAGCATCTGTGCACCCTAACAAACTGATCCAACTGGCTGCAGATTATGACGCAATGGATTATTCAAACATAAAAGACCTAAAGCCATCCTAAGCTTCAACACCGAGGACTAATCTCCTAGTCCATTCAGTGCGAGCAATTAGCTCGTAAACTTTTTCCACTCACAGTTTCTCTCAAGATAGCCGGGAATATGAAAAGCTTTTGCTTCACCCCTTAGGTCAGTAAAGTTGATAGTTGATAGTATCGATAGGTTCATTATGCAGTTCAAAGTGAATTCTGGTTTGATGCTGACATTTTACACTTGAGGCAATAATTAACATATTTTTTTACTGTTTTCTGCAGGCGTGAAGTGCTTGAAAGTATTCAATGACTACTTAAAAGTGTCATATGTATTTTATAGTAAAATGCGTTTGGCATTCTTGAGCAGTACATTCTGAGATGAATTAAGACTTGTAATATTACTTTTTCCCCTGTTTTAGAGAGTATTAGCAAATTATTTTATTTGTTGTTTATTGTGAATATAATTTATATCCCAATTTTGTTTAGACTGCGAATATCAGCTTGTAATGCAGATCTTTTATATGCAAATTAGCTAAAAGTAATGTATTGGGATGTTCGTAACACACGCTGTTTCCAGTCAAAGTCATTAAACTCGCGTTAAGTGCTTATTTTTTTTTTAAATAATAATAAAATATTTATAAAAAACGAGCCGTATAAAATAACAGGTATTCAATGCCGGTCATTCTAATGTAGAAGAGTGTGTACTAGACATAAGAGTGTGTACTAGATATAAGAATATGAGAAATAATTCTTGAACTTATTTCCCACAAATCGTTTCAAAATTACAGGATACTTCCCACACTTCTCGCAAAAGCTTTACATAATCGATCATTCCTTAGTATTAAAATATTTCCAATAATTAATTTATTTTAATTCTAGATACATAAATGTGGTATTGATCAAGTGCAATGCCGAAAAACATTATAAATAAATGGCATAAAATAAAATAAATCCGAATAATGCAGTCTTTCTTAAATACGTACTGAAAAGCATAGCAATAACAGGTATACGACGATGAATCAATAATCCCAGTTTTGCTACTTTTAATATTGCTTGTAATGAACTATCAAATATACAATGTCGGAATGCATTGCGTTCCATCCAGTCAGCGTAATTCAGGACTTGCTTGTGTTTATTAACCGAAATTCACACTTCTGCATTTAAGTATTGTCAACTATAAAAGTTATATATACTTAACTATATAACTTATAACTTTATGATCTTACTATAATCTTGCTACAGTTTTTTCTTTTCAAATGACATAGTTTATTTGCGAATTTCAGTTGTTTCCTGCAATCATTTAAATAAAGGATATAAATTTTCTAATAAGGTGTATTATATATTTATATCACTTTTGAATGCTTTGCTCCATCGTATTTTAAAAAAAATTAAGCAAGACAGCTAATATACATAGCCTTTCGTTAATCATCACGGTATACAAGTTGCCTTAACATGGAGTTTTCTCTCTTTCTTTATAAAATTATAAAATTTAGAACGAATGTTCGTTATTCGGAATGGTCAACATAAAAACAAACTTCTCTAACTTATAATTTGGACAACTGTTTCAAACTCGCGGTTACATTAAGTCCCGCAGTGATTTCTGTGTAGACCTCCGGTTATTCAGAAAAAAATCCCTTCATAATTCTGGGAAATTTTTCTAAAAAAATTAAAAAAAATCTGACTCCCGCAGAGTCACAAGGCAGTAAATGTCTCGATGATGTTTGATTCGGGAGATGACTAAACTTGAACCTAGCACATTTTGAATCCCCCATTATCAGGGCTACTGTACCGTATTTCTCGAATTAATCCAGTATGCTACGGAGAAGAAAAAAACATGATACGGGTTAATGAAATGAAAACCTAAGAACTTTATTTCATCATCATCATCATCGTCTTGTCTTTTAAATAAAATACAAGGTTCGTTAACTCTAGACGTTATAAAAATTTGTTCAGAGCAGCCTTTTTTTTTTTGCAACACTCATGTCTTATTAAAGACCTTGAAATCTAATCATGCCGTCACTTTTGACAACCGAGTATGAAATCAAAATGAGTAACAGTCGGTAATTTAATTTATCTCTTTGTGGTATTTAAGTTTTAAAGGCGATCGCTATAAAAACCCAAATACGACAACATTTTCGCATTTGCTATCAAAATTAGTGAACATTCCTGAACACGTAAGAGAATGCTGAATAGCATATTCTTACATATGATAGTAATATTACAAAAAAAATCACTTACATAATATTATATTGGAAATATTCGATAATATGTTGCTTACCAGTACGAATCAAATGCAAATTTTAATTTCAAACAGAATTCGATTATTGGAGAATGGCGTATTCGATATTATCCTGTGATACCGACTGTCATACTTTTTATTTTTTTAACTTTTATTTTAATTGAATGTAATTAATTAATATTTTCTTGTTTTGACCTATTGTCATTTAACTCATTTCTATTGTTGATTGACATTAGTAATGAGAAGTCGATACGAAGTACAAAACAGCACAGAAAATTTTAAGCTTCACGTGATTTATAAGATCCTCTTTTAACAAATAGGTTCGATCGCATCCCTAATTGTTGTTTATTCGCGCTAGTTAGAAACTTCTGAAATGTTCATATTTTGATCCAATTAACTATGGTCGTCATAATCTTATCAAAGTAAACTTTGGTCAATGTTTAAAAAAACTTTTGTTCAAAAAATACCGTTAGGATTATATCTTAATATCATTATTAAGGGGTTATGTTAATTGGAATACACCCTAGCATCCATACTGTTAATATTAAGGTGGCATTCTACTCATAGTGTATACAAATTCCGGGGGTGGGACATGAAAGTAATCGATGCCCTTTTTATCGTTTTGCTACCTTCCAATGAAATCAGTCAGATATAGGTAAACATGACTAATTACCTAAAAAGGTTAAAATCAAGTTGATTAACAAAAGTAAAATATAATCCTAAAGGTACATCATGAAAATTATGGAAAAAACTACCGTTTTTAAAGATGTTTGATGCATGATGAGTAGTTATATTACGATGGTAAGCAAATATTTAGGTAGGTATCCATAACGAAGTTAGCCGGTTTCCTACATTATAATTAAATGAAAATGCATGCGGTTTAATAATAGGCAATGACAAAAACAAACGATTTGTTTGCATGTTTCTTGATTTTCTTAAACGTTGTCACATTGGTTGGCGTTTGGCTGTCGTTGCCGTACTAAATTAGTGCTTCTGTGACACCCGCACTTGTCTTTGCTCAGTTGCTATCGAAGAAGTCCCCTTGGTCGGAAAAACGTGGGTTTAGATACCGTCTAAGGCGTGAAGAAATCTTTATAAGGATTTTTCATTTGACGGTGAAATAGTTTTATGTAGAGATGGAAGAATAGAATTTTTCCTCCGTGAAGGTCGGATTATTTCTTAAAGCAAGCAAACAGGCCACACACACACACACACACACACACACACACACACACACACACACACACACACACACACACACACACACACACACACACACCAATCAACAAACATAATACACTCTCCTCATAGCTTTAGTATTAACAGCAAACACCACCACCACATCAACAACCCGTGTTTAATGTGGTAACCATTGTAATCCACAGCGGTTTTTGGTTAAATACCACTATCAGTCATTTAAATGTCTAGGTCAGAATGAGAATTTAAGTTATCAGGAAAGAAGAATGGGAATTATTATTTATTTATTTGATGTGAATCCCTTCCATGAAGACTGTAATTAGTACATTCAGTATACAATGGGAATAGCTAAGGGATTGATAATGAAAACAAACCCCCTCTTCTAGAGACTAAATATGTAAATTAAATATATTTTATTATATTAATATAACTGTAGCTAACTTTTAACAGTAAAAAAATTAAATGAGCAAGTAAGTCACTTGTGGAAGACTTAGGATAGAAGGGAACCTAATTACAGGTTATCAAGAGTTATCTGGTTATTCTACCATATTAATTGTGATGTATTGATTCTTTTACCATTAATGTAAATAATACAGATTTAATGCAAACTTTTCCCTATTCAACTCGACCCATTCATAGAGAATATCATCATCATCAACAGCGTTCTTCAGTCCACTACTGGACGAATGTCTATCCATGTTTTTCCATTTGGTCCGATCTTATGCACCATAAATGTCCATAATATGTTTTTATTTATCTCATCTCATTTTACCGGTGTCAACCTTGTTTCCGATAACCAAAGAGTGCATCAACGCGAAAAGTCTGATTATTTAAGCCATTACTTGATGCTAAGAAAACTTGACTAAGTAAAATTGACCACCGGTAAGATAAGATGATGAGATAAATGAAAAGATATTATGGACATTTATGGTGGCGAGATGCATAAGATTGGCATAATTATGCATGAGATGCATAATTTTGTGTACAACTTCAAGCACACTTTCCATCACATATACTTTTCATTTGCTTATTAAATGGTAAGTTGAAGTATTATTTAAATATAATATTATTTAATATAAATATTTAAATAATACTCAACTTAGAATTTAATAATCAAATGAAAAGTACATGTGATGGAAAGTGTGCTTGGAGTTTACAGAAAACTGGACCCTATCGACAACATAGATGTCTTCGTATATAGCAGCCAATATATCTCACTGAAATGCGCAAGATCATCAACATTCTCATTTGTCTGCTATACTGCTTGTTTGCACACCTCATTAATTCTATAATTAATCATAAACAGGGAAATTCGACAGGGAATATCTACTGCCATTTAGCGTGTTAGTTTAACAAGATTACAAATTTATTTGCGCCAAGTCGTGCAGGCATCATTAACATACCGATACAAAACTAATAACAGAACCTGTTTCGTTTAACCACGGGAAAATATCAGTCTTTTTAACTCCTCATTACCTTTCATTATGAAGAAAAACACTTCTAGGAATGAGCTGTAGTGACAGTTTGTGCAAGTGAGATAATCCATTTCAAGTTACTCAAGTGTAAATTATCGCTATTAGCCTCAGAAAGGATTGAGTTAATGGTGTACCAACCTCAACATTAACCAAATGAATATTTAAAGAGTTGTATGCATTGTTTGTATTCCTGATTACTGAAAAATAACTAGGAATTCTTATATTAAGATTTCAGTCATTTTGAAATACAATTAAGTGGATCTCATGTGACCGAACTATGGAAAAAAATTATCGACAACAGAACCAGAGTGACCTCTCAATGTCATCGAATTGTATTTAGGAGAAAATATTGACTAATGACATCCACACTATCTCCCCTCTTCATGGATGATAAGAGACAGACATGAACCGCACAGATAACTATAGAAACCCTCGAGTTCCTCCATTCATGAAACCTTCCCTCATTGTTGTTTCGACAAATTAACTAAACACACCTGGACTCTAATTACAATGGTCCATTCATCAATTGTTGCTGCTGCTGTGGAAGCCCTTAAAATTAGTTCCATTGTTTCTTTCTTTGTATTCGTCCACAGAAAACGTCATTTCGAAATATCAGCAGCCTAAACGGTAAGTACTTCTCTGTGCCGATAAGTTTGTTAAATTTTGATCAGATTTTCTTATTAGTACTGCAGAATATTAAACACAGACTTGAATATTTCACTGCAAAATATTCCGATGGCAGGTTTTAATGTTTGGAGAAAGGCAACTTCTTAAAGAAATTTGCGAAATGTATTAAAAGAACAAAAGAATTGTATTGTTGCGACGATTCCGTAATTATTTTTCTTTCCTTTTCTTATTCTAGTTCTCCTTCTCTCTCTCTCTCTCTCTCTCTGTTTTGTCTTCAAAACGAGAGAGAGAAACAATAAAACAATCACAGAATAAGTGATTGTTTATTCTCGTTGTGTCTTCCTTTTTCTTGATTTCTGACATTATTTCTCTGTAACTGTTTGTCTATCTTTGTCTGTATTTCTTTTTTTATCTATCTATTTCTACGCATCTGTGTTTTTGCTTATGTTCGTGCCTATGCCTCTGAGTACTCTCACTTTTTATGCGTGTTCTCATTTTCTTCTTGCTTTCTCTTTATGTTTCTCTCATTATTATGTATTTGTCTATCTTCCTCTCTATATTTGTGTCTATTCCTCTTTCGTTATTTCTGTGTATTTGTTTAGTTGTGCATATTAAATGATTACTAAAGAAATTAAGAATATTTTCGGATATATAGTTAAAGAATCGGGGTAAATACAGTATTCGAATTTCATTACGATGCTACCAGTAGGATAACAACACGTCTGTAGCCGCAACCCTTTAAATGAGTTTTAGTTAATTCACGATGGCTCAGAATTCTTCTCTTAAACAGAAAAACCTTATTAGTAATATCTTCCTTAGTACAAAGTATTCGGAATATATTCCCTTGGAAACTAAGTTGTTGCTTTGCTATTGCAAGAATTTCATTATTTTTATAGCGAATCCAAACATAATGATTATGTTCCCAAACGGATATGCACGGATATGTTACTGGGAAGAACACATTTTCGTCGGCATAATGCGGTATCAAATGAAATGTGTACGGAGATAACCAGCGTAGTGCGGCTGTTTTACCCGAACCGCAGTATCAAAGAAAGAGATATTTTATAGACCGTAAAACTTAAAGGGGATTGTAGCATCCCTAAAAGCTCACGCTAAAGGTGAGATTTTCTTTTCGTGTGTTATCTTTCTTAGAACTCGTGACCGGAATTCATTACAGAAACAAAACAAAGGAGCTTCATCCACGTACTCAATAGAAAAGCCTCGAGCACGCCGTTGGATTTTATGACACAAGGGCACACACTTGGGGAATGCACCGAAATCACCAGTAGGAGTCACGAATCCAGTCAATAGCTTCGCGTAATTAAGTTTTTAATTTTTATAAGAAAATTATACGTAGATTATTTGGAAATCAAACTTTGCCTAAATAGAAACCTTAATGATTCTATTCGGGAAGGCATTTCTTTATCACCAATTCCTACAGTTACTTTTGTTTAATATTTTGAGTCCATGTATACAGTTTATTCAATTTATTTATATAAGAAATAATAATATATATTATATTATACTTAAAATTTATTCTATAAAATTTTATATAAAAAATTTGTTTCAAATTTCTTAAGATACTAATACACCTTTAAATATTCTATATCGCAATATTCCAATTAAATTTTGGCAAACAATTTTGTTTTGTATATGTATTATACTATATATACTGTATGTGTGAATGGGAAATCTCCTGTATGAATAATAATAGATATGATATGATAAATTACTGCATTTAATATTTTGTATATGTATATTAAAATGACTGCATTTATTGTGCAAAGAAAAACATTAGGATTTTTAATATGTTTTATTCGTTAAGAATGTGTGTTCTAATTCTTGTTCTTTCAGGAAGTGTTGAACAGTTTGAGAAGAATAAAAGCGCATAAGCTTAAATTAGGAATATAACTTGGTACTTAACATGAATTTATAATTAATATTTGCTTTGTGAATGTTGTGTCCTTGTGCTATGCAAAGTGACGATGCTGATTAACTACTCAAATTCGTAATTAAGAAACGATCTCATTAGTGCTTATATATGTTGGACATCATTACGAATTCTTTATCATCTTTCACTGGGAAATTACGACCGAAAATTATCAAACATAATGAAACTAAATATCCTGGCAGATAGGAATTTAATCATAAAAGTTTGCGTGATGTGCATTTTACGTATATAAAGAATTAGTTACTAATTGAGACTCAGAAAGGAAACAGTAGCTTCTGTTTGTAATTTTAACCTGATTTCGTGTAGCAATAATGACACACTTTTCTCATTATTTCTACAGCGAAGACAATCATAGTCAGTTCCATGAAGATACTGTTTCCTTGTGTTTACACTGAGTCATGTAACCTTGTAACCTTTGTTATTTCACGAGGCAATCATACAACCGAATAACCCCAGGTTCCACTTTCCGCATAGACATCGTCCAAGAAAGCGGAACCTGAGGTCAGTCGTTGCAGAGAAATTTTCGAATTATCTTTCGTGGAAACTTCAATGTTTCTCAATAAGACTGACAAGCGAATTAAGAGAACTTAAAAATGTAGAAACAACGTTCAGAATAAACCAAGATCACTTTTGGAGATTGCCAAAATTTAATTGTTCACAAAAAAAAAAAAAAAAAAAAAAACAATATTACGTTAAGATTTTTTGTCATATTACAGTTTGATTGTTGAAGCGATGCAAGATCCAAATGAATGAGAAATATTATGATTTTCATGAGAAATATTATGATTTTCATGAGAAATATCCTATAAGAAAGCCTTCGTACCTCAATCGCTATTGACGATACCCTTCGATTGGAAAGACGTGGGTTCGAATTCCATTTCTGATTTGAAAACCCTTTATCAGATCTTTGCAACTGAAGGTGAGTTAGCCAGTCTCGTATGGATCGTGTAGGCTTCTTGATTCGCGAAGAATATGTCTTCCTTTTACGAAACAAGAAAAATAAGGAATAAAACTGCAAACAATATAATCTCGTAAAGTATTGTTATACTATGATGTTTCTTATATTGTTGTAAATGCAAAAAGAAAAACTGACTGATTTTAAACAATGTTACTTTCAAACGTTTTAAAATAATTGTTTTAAAAAAGTATATCAGTGGTGTATTAAACTGATGCCTGCTGCTTTTAAGAAAATCCATTTACTCAATAAGTATGCATTAAAGTTAAACAGATCCTTTAAAATGTTACCGATTCCTTGATTACATTGGATTATTAGTTTTTAGACTTTCATATACCATTTCCAGAGTTTTGACATAATTATCGTCTGAACAATGGCGAAGTACGAACTTAATTTATTAAAAGTCGTCTGTTTGTCTAACGGTTACCACGGTAAATTTCGTATATGGCTGACGCGGATTGTAGTTGTAGTATAAGACATGATTTAGACCATAGGTGATTAACAAAAAAGATTTCGCTTCAAATTCCTTATTATTTTTAAGGAAAAAGAAACATTTAAATTTAAACAAAGATATAAACGAAGCAGAAATTATGGACATCGGATTAAAAGTCCAATGAAAAGATGACATCGCAGACTTCAATAGCACGTTTTAGGAAATAAAGTTATGAAAATAGATGACTAACGATTATTTAAAGATATACGATATTTCAAGTGTTATAAAATTATGAAATTTACTTACAAATGAAAGTTCTTTTGGAAAAATGATTCATTAAAATGTAGACAAAAGCTCAAAGGAATGCGATCCTGAAAGTGCTTTCATACAGTAGATATATTAGACGAAACTGCAATGATTTGGACATTTCTTGTAAGACGATAGCCAATATTATAAGAAAACTCTATTACTTACTGCATAAGTTTCAAAATTATTGGAATAAAATTTAGCTCTTTAGGTGATTTTAAAATATCCCAAATCAACGAGACTTCTGTTGCGCCACCTGCTGGCTTATTATTGAAGTAAAGTAAATAAAGACCATGACTTCTTCGCCTTCTTTATCTTCGTTCACCAAAAGAAATATTTTCTCAGGATGCGAGACATTAATCCTTCATTGTAAAAACGACCACCACAGTTATTTCAATGAATTCCTCCTTTAAGACATTAGCGTCTTAATTCTCTGTGACATCGGATGTTTCTGTAAACGTGCCCACCTACGCAATGAGCTCTCTTCCGACACCCGTGAGTAGCTCCCCCCAACATATAAAGGGTAAGTAAACTCGCCTTGAGGGTCAACTTGGGGATATCTCTAACCATACGAGTCACGACAGCTGGAACGCACTAAGGCCGTCCGTTAGGAGTCAATATCTGACGGCAGATACGATTATCCCTACGTTGTCTGTCACGGTGACCGAAGAGAAGCAGGAGACAGGGTGAGGCCATATCTAAAAGCACGCTCTTTAAAACAGCTCCCGAATGGATAGGACGACTATCTGGGCTATCTACTAGAGATTACAGCAAGCAAGGAACGAAATACTGCAGTCTGGGTTCCCCTTGAAAAATGAGAACGTTGTCTTTTCAAATGTCTGCTCTTAAACTGCATCTTCCCTACCCTTTTCCTCTGACAGCTATCAAACCAGCTTTCCATGCGATAATACATTCATAATCTGGCATTTACTAGTACGATGTTAATATCAAAACATCAATACAGCGTCGATAAGAAATGTCTTAATTTTAAATCCTTATAAGGACTGGCTTAAAGGGGCGAAGCAAGAATGGTTTTCATCTTCCCCGTTATCTGTAGAGGACAGTGTAGGTATAAGGTATTATTGAGCTATTAAAGCTGTGATCATGGCAGGAGGGTAACAGCAATAGCCGAGCCTCCGTTAGAACTTCATTGGCTACAGCATTGCCATCCATTACTCTCCAAGAGTATTAATCAACTCATCTCACGGTCGATTCCTTCATTTTAATTTTAAATTGACAGTTATGTCTTTACGGATGAAGCAAAATTCTTTTCATATTCCCCGCTATTTGTTATGGTTACAGTGAGGGTAAAATTTACGATTTACGAGCAGTTTTCTCGCCCTGAATGGGCATGGAGATTATGCATCGTTATAGGAGGCTAATATAGCTTCTGGTCTTCTATATTTGAATATATCCGTTGCCTCGTATGCTGCAGCTTGTTGAACCAAATCGTCGGGATGTGTGGACGTCTTTAGTCCTTATAAGGACTGGATTAAAGGGGCGAAGCAGAATGCTTTTCATCTTCCCCTTTGAGCAATTAAAGCTCTGATCATGGCAGGAGGGTAACAGCAATAGCCGAGCCTCAGTCAGAACTTCACTGGCTACAGCATTGCCATCCATTACCCTCCAAGGGTATTGGATTGAATGAATCAATCACCGCATCTCATGGTCGATTGATTCCTACTACCGGACGTCTTTAGGTTAATTTTAAATAATATATATATATTACATTATTTTCAAAAAGTGATGGAAACGTAAAAACCTTTACTTTTTTTAATAAAAAGAAAATTCAGTTTTTTTTTCTTAAATTTTATTAAATTTAACAGAAGATTATTAACAAAAAATCAAAATTAATTATTAAAGAAGAGTTAGTTAAAATGTTAATTAGGCTTATACTTATATGAACTATTTGTCTTGTAGAATGTCATATGCACTGCATGACAATTAAAAGTTACGCGTTTAGAATTAAGTTTAAGAATTTAAGCATTTAACATTTTTCGAGTCCAATGTTAATAAATGTATTCTTTCTGCCTATACAAGGTGCATTATAGAGTGAATAGTACAACATGCGGCCATTGAGTACAAAATACGTGAATTCGAATATCATTGTCATAAAAAAAGGTGGAAACGTTTTTTTTTCATATCATCTTCTAAAAGAGGCAAACTGGCTTAAGAACATGCATTAAAGAAAGCCAAATCATCGGAGAGATTTTGAGATCAGCAACGGATGCCTTTGATGCAGGGAACTAGGAATGTTTAGTTTGGGAGATTAGGAAGAAAATTTAGGATTGTTTTGTAAATTTAGGAAAATTTTGAAAATTATTGCTTAAAGCGAAAACCATGATTCGCGAATTGAAAGTATTGAGAACTGAGATTAATAGAGGCTACACATGTAGGTATAGCATCCTTCTCCTGTAAACAACTAACCAACAAACCTTTTAGCCGATCACCTGTTAATGCTTTTTATTTGTTTTTTAGTCGACAAAACACTTCGCCAATGAAAATGCAACATTTGCCGCTTAGTTACAAAGACGTAGGTCAGAATTTCATCTAGACGCAAGATACTTTTAAGTGAAGGTTTGTTATTCTCGTACAAAGATGGAACTTGCATTTTTTTTTTTATTTCAGAAGTGAGATTTTTCATCCCTTCCCGAAAAACAAACAAACCAGCTATAGAACACAGGGTTAACGGATAAAATCAACTGTCCTCATAGTATTCACTCCTTCAGTAATCCCAATCAACCCAACTCCGCCACTGCGCTGACAACTACTGAATTTCTTGGATTCGGCATTCTGTTTCTTTTCATTGCTTCAGTTATTCGTTCTATACAAGAAACTGATTGAATTAAATCGTCGATAACAATTACACTTCTTAGTTAACTACCAAAATTCCTGTATGTCTTCGATTTGAAATTCCTGTCCTTCAGCTGGTATGTACAATAAAGGGATTTTCAGAAGTCCTTCTAAAATAATAATAATATAAAATATTCTATAATGGAATATCCTTTTGAAATGAATATTGTATTAATTCTATCAATGTACATACAATGCACATTCTGTGATTCGAATGCTATCAAAACTGTAAGGAATTTTTTTCTGAAACTTCTTCAAGTGAGGCTAACTGACTTCGTCATTTAGCCTTTCTCCAAAGGAGATTTGGCAGGTTTTTCTTTTGTACGAGATTTGCTTCTTAAAAATAGAACAACTAGTCTAAGGATATAGACAGTAAACATACTAATTCATGATTACTATAGTTCTATCCATTTATTCCATCATGAAATAGCAACGAAATATCATAAGAAAACGTGCACAGAAATAAACTGTTTCCGTGGCTGAATTTTATTCTTCCAGTCGAAAAACCAAGCAGTTACGTTTCAAAGTATCCCCCTCATCTCACTTAAATGACAGAGCAATGGAAATCGAGTTTTTAAGTAAACGCACACAAATTATCTGTAATATGACAGTAATGAAAGATTTTAACGTCCCTTTGAAAATACTCTGTTTAGACACACAGTAGCATGTTTCAATGTTAGCATTTCATAATATAAAGGACCCTTTTATTGTGTATAATTTAAGCTGCAAATCTCTGACTTGACACTCTTTCTAGTAAAAGATTTTTTTTTCTTATTTGGCGGATATATTATTACTTAATAGCCAGTTGTAATTAAGAAATTAATGAGAAACATTTGGTATTGATGAAACTCTCATAACGGATATGTACTGCAGTCTGCGAATGTTTTAAATGGGAAAAAAAACCTACAAAGCCGAAGCAGAAATAAAATTCAGTTTGAGATGGAATAAGGATGGAGACACGAAAGTCCATCAGATAATTGGATGATCGATGCAGTTAAAGATTTTCGGGTGATCCTTAACCTTTTTGTAATAAGAGTTCGTCACGAGGCTTAGTTACCGAAAGTTAGTTACTAGAAAGAGCGCCATGAACGACATAACGTTAGGCAATCTGAAATTAAAATTTACGCCAGGCGCATTTTCCCTTTCCTCGCGAGGTCAGATTACAAAAACCCGTTTTTTTTTTGTTTTTTTTTCCAGAATGGGTTAATAAAATTAGCCGAATAATATTTACATTATTTTCATATTATTCATTATACTACAAAAAGTGCAGACCATTAAATGAAAGTTAAGATGTAGGATGTTTAACCAAAATTCCTGTTTCTTTATTTGTCTTTCACATCTTATATTGTGGGAATAGGATAAGGGTTTAAATAATCCGACACTGTTTTATAGACTGTACATGAAATGTTTTAAATTACGTTACGCTTTCTGTAAGCAAGTTACTGGTCTCACATCGGATGACTGGAATCGATATTTGTTTCCCATTTCACACAAGTTTTCCTGAGATAATACAGTCAAAATGATTAAATCACTGGAAAAAAATTAAATAAATCTTTCTGATAGAAAGAATGATTAAATCGTTTTCAATAGCTTCACTTACAAATTTCGTTATGCGAGAAATTATGAGTACTTTTTGTCGGGTGCACTTTTTTCAAACTCATTTTCAATCGAAGAATTTTTTTTTGAAAAAAGTGCGCGCAATACATATCACAATTACTCGGATAACGAAGTTTATACTTAAAAAGTGTAATAAAACAAGGAACGAATCGGGACTCTAAAACGTTTCATAAAAAAAAATTTTTTAGGACTCTAAAACTCTTGATACTTTTTTTTTTGGAAAAACTAAACTATTAAACAAAAGAAATTAGTGTGTGTGTTAGGGATAAGTACATCTCGCATCACAATCATTTGTATATAAGTATGATTAGAGTACTTTTCAAATAAGTATCAAGTACGATAGCGGTATAAACATTGTTGAGTTCAGTCTGTTTTTCTGAAACCATCACAACACGAAAATTGATCTCGTCACTTTTAAAAGTAAAAACTTCTTTGTAATAAAAGAAATTACATGCTTACGATTGTTCTTCAAATCCTACATTTAGTTCGAATGTTTATTAATCTGAATTTCAGAGTTGGGGTAACTTTCGTCCTATTTCAGATCATTGAGTGATCTTGGGAGAGGTTCATCTTTTCCAAATTTCGCTTCTCAGATTTGATAGCTGCGTATCGTTAGCAATCCCACGCCTTTTCTTCATGAGTAACTATTTTGTTTAACTGGATTAGTGGAAAACGTAATTCACTCTGTATAGTGTTAGAAATATTTATTGCATTCGATTAGGTATTCTTACGATATCCTGTATTTATATTTATGTATTTGTGTTGCCTTCAAACCTACTCTTAGGTTATTCATTTTATCATCATTTCATTTAATTATTTATTAATTTCTCCATAACTAACAGCAGTGTAAGATACCATAACAGGTGAGTATAACATTCGGATTAAGGTTTCTAAATCAAATTATTTTTGATAGAGTAGCGCAGTCGGTAGCAAAGACGACCGTTGCGTAGAAAGATTCAGATTTCGTTCCCTTCATAGATTATGAGAAGAACACATCTAGGGTCTTTTCAGTTAAATATTAGTTAAGTGGTCTCATATATAGATGGAAGTGTTTGCTTTTCTTCCCACTAAGTATTCAAAGCCTTCAAGGCACAAAACTTTAGAGGATAACACACTCACTTCTTACGTGTTTTATTACAATCTAATATAAAGGCATTCCTTGATAGATACTCCACATATCTGAGAGTAAGAGAAGACTCGACCAATACGAAAAGTATATATTTTTATTCGCAACGTCAAAAGTAGAATTTCTTCATTCTTCTTTCTGAGTACAATGCATTGTACTCAGCTTAACTGACTTTTTAAATGAAACTCTCCAACTGTAGTTTCAACAATTAAATTCTAATAATGAAGTTTTTTATGAGCTTAATAATTGTTGTTTTTATATTAATTGCTTAATAATTCTACAATGGAACTAATTTATAGAATTTAACTAATGAACGGTGTCAAGGCTCGAAATATCAAAGGTAAGAATCTCACTTATTTTTTTAAAAAATATTGATATGACGAGGTAATTAGCAACCAGAATACTGCGTTTATAATAGAGGAAAGAATCTCCCAAAATAAAAAAATAAAAAAATGGGGGGAGGGAACATTCTGTTTGCCAGTCTTTGTGTTGAAAGATAATGGAGAATTTCCTGTTTGCATGGCAGTGTAATTGCCAATCAATCACTTATCTTGGATATATGAATAGTCTCCCTGGAGATTAAAGCAATTTATTATTCCGTACGATATGATAAGGCCAGATAGCTAAGAAGCCTAAGGCGGAGCGCTAGAGGCAGGGAACCAATCGGATTGCAGTAGGAATCGTACTTAGAGACTCCACCTACACACCAGATGGTCGAAGTACCTGTCTCGTCAAGCTTAGAAATGATGTATGGTTGGAATCACGCAACACAGAATTGAATTTGTCACGTAAAAATATCATACGTTTGCACACACGCACCTACCAGATGACCTCGGTTTCATGGAACTTTTTTATTTACAGACTAAGTGCTGTTAATGCAACTACAGTGAACAAAGAAATACTTCATCATAGGAAACATCCCGTGTTCTTCAAAAGTATTGCGTTCTTCTCCCAGGAAGAGACTATTCTAAAAAGAGCCTTGAACAATGTAACTGTGATCGGAACGGGAGGGGGGGGAGGAATAGTTCCATTGTTTCGTAACGATGTGCAAAATAGTTTTGGTTAATGTATATTGTTGGCGAAAATATTTCTAAGAATACATTTTATTACGACGCTTGTATTTAATAATTGATAGACATTTAATTAACAAATATATGCCTGTTCAATTAGGGTAGCATTATTTAAACGCATTTTAATTTTAATGCAATTAAAATGTGTGTGTGTGTGTGTGTGTGTGTGTGGAGAGAGAGAGAAAGAATTTTTTTATCCGAAATAAGGCAACATAGGGCTATAAAAATTAACATTCTTCGTGATATTTTTAAGTGTGTAGCCTGTTTGAGAAGATAACGAAACGCACAAATTAGCAGCCTACTTTATGGTTAGCGGTTTCCAAATCATTTTAGTTCACAAACTAGAATAGCTCTTTAGTAAAGTCAGGGCCGAAGACCTTCTCTGGTGGTATTTTAACGAGCAGCCAAGGACTTGATTAAACCTTTTCGTACAGGCTGCAAATTCTTCAGGGTTTTTTTTTTTGAGGTTTTATTTTTTTAAATTATTTTTATTTATTGTTTTACTATACGCTCCTACTTCCTTAATCATTATATATTCATACAACTGCATGTTAGAATAAAATAGTTAACTTTAGAAATATGTTTTTAGGGCATATCCTGGTGTACTTAACGTAAAATTAATATTAAAACATCGTTTGAGAAGAAACGTTATTCCAAATTCTGACTACATTACACTCAAAGCCTAGTGTTTGGTCAGTTGCATGTTCTCCGTATAATATTACTGAATCCAAAGTTTGATTCACATCACAATTCGATGCTGGTGATTATAAGTGTTTCGTACTCTTGAATACTTCAAAATATTCCATCTAATCAAATATAATAAAACGTTAACATAACATTGTTAAAAACTTATCCTTATAAGGACTGGCTTAAAGGGGCGAAGCAAGAATGCTTTTCATCTTCCCCGTTATCTGTAGAGGACAGTGTAGGGATAAGGTGTTATTGAGCTATTAAAGCTCAGATCATGGCAAGAGGGTAACAGCAATAGCCGAGCCTCAGTTAGAACTTCATTGGCTACAGCACTGTCATCCATTACCCTCCAAGGGCATTGGATTGAATGAATCAATCACCGCATCTCACGGTCGATTTTCCTCTCCGTGTTAAAAACTTTCTTAAAAGAACTGGAAGATGGACTGAGTCCTTGACTCTTAATCCCGTCATCTGAATGAAGATAATCTGTGTGGATGAGGTGTTATTGAGCTAAAGCTCTGGTCATGGCTGGGTAACGGCAATAGCCGAGCCTCAGTTAAAGCTTCATTGGCTACAGCATTGCCATTCGTTACCCTGGAAGTCCAAAAAGGGACTTTTCTTCCTCCTTCCCCGTACCTCCCCTCGTGTTAATGTTAAAAACTATATTTTAAATGTTATTAATATTAATACTGACTAGTAATAAAAATATGGTGTATTATAAATAATACATAAGCTTTTTAAAACAATAACATTTAGTTTAATATAATTATTATTTAATGATTTATTTAATAATTAATTTATTTAATTTATTAAATTTATTTCATACATGAAAATACTAGCTGTAAACCTCTCGTGTATGGGAGTGATAAAAAATATTAGCCGTTCAATGTAAATTGTTTCCGTTAACGTTCTTGAAAATGCCGACAATGTATAATAATAAACGGCATCATCAGTTATGATTCTTTTTTCTAAAATTTTATATATTTCCTCTAAGAGAGCAAAATTCTTTCACAATTTCTTACGAACCCAATTTTAATCAGCGGTAAAAAGTAATAAACATTTTGTTTCATTGGAGAATTCTTTACTGAAATGATTAGAGACACAAATTCTTTATGTTTGCGAAATGGAAGATCAAAATCAGGTAACGTTTTTCCTGATCATCCGCCTCCTCCCAAAGAAAAGAACAATTAGGATAAAGAAGTCTTTTAGGATCCAGATCACGTAGCACGGGAACAATGCTAATGGCAGAGTAGGGGGGGGGGGTAAAAATAAGCAAAAAAACACGCTATGAAGAAACTAAACGACTTTTCTTTTCAAGATATGATCCTAAAGGTGTAATCCGGTTTATCTGAACCTTACATGTGTTCTCTAGGCAGGCACACACCCTACTGATCACTTTTATCTCTGTCCTCAACTACTTCCGGGGAGCTGTCTACTTCCGCAAAAGTCTGATTTCTTAAGGCCCATCACGTTCCTGGCAATCTGATAGAGGCCTATCACTTTCCACCTGACACTTATCTCAGATTCTTTCTCTGTAGCTCACTGATCCAGTCTATCTGCAGCTATCGGTGATTCTAGTTACCTGCCAAGTTGCGATTTCTCTTAGCCTTGTAATCGGTGAAAGTCACTGTCTCAAGATACGACGGATACTTTTTTTCCTCATATCTAATTCACTTACTGTTAACACTAGAAGATGGGCACATTCTCTGGCCGACTTTTTTCAGAAACAAATCGAAGTAAGTTTGTTCCTGATAAACGTATTTTGTCAATTTAAGTTAAAGAAAATGAGATGGCATTTCATTAAAGTAGGTTTCAGGCATGTATAAAATGACCTAGATGGTGCCACGCTCAGAATTTTCAGTGTGTCCATTATTCCAACAGTATCAATTAATTACAGTTATAGTTTTCCGTTTACAAGTAATTTTGTTCCCTAATCACAGTGCAAATTCATTTATGTCGTATTCATAATGTACTTTTTATTTATTTTTTTTGACAGACAACTATTAATTCTGTTAATCACAGTAATTTAAATTTTTTTGTTTTTTTGGCTAGATTGGTGAAGCAAGAATGCTTTTGATATTCCCTCTATTTGTAGAAGAAAATCTACGGATTAGGGTGTTATTGAGCTATATAAGCTCTGGTCATGGCAGGGTAATGGCAATAGCCGAGCCTCAGTTAAAACTTCATTGGCTACAGCATTTCCATCTGTTACCCTCTGAAGAACACCATCTAACTATTATTCAATTTTAACTTTATATCAACGAAAGTACTAAATATTTTTTAAATTATATTTTGTTTATGGTGTGTCAGTTTAACTTTATTTTCTTTTGTTTTATTAATTTTTCTAGTAAACTATTTTTACTTCAAGTACATATTATGCGCAGTAGATTACTATATCGAATTAACTTCATTCCTTAAAATATTCATTTTTGACAACAACAACAATAACAGGTAGTATGTTATTGTCAATATCCGCCAATGATTGTGTTTCGCTATCCAGTCTAACTATTTTACCAAAGTGTGAGAACGAGTTAGTCGTGAAGATGACCTTCCTAATGAGGTTACTAACTTATCTTCAAACTGAAAAGTCTTTATAATGTTTCTTGCGTGGCTGAATGATTAAGAATTCAAATATAGCTAAAAGTATTGTCATTCTATATTTTTATCACGTTTTTTCGTATTTACTCAAGCATCTCATTTCACCTTTTAAACATTTAGCTAAAATAACTATGCAAAATACAAACTGCAATTACCATTTAGATTATTTCCTTTATTTATTCAAGGTATTAATTTCAGCATGTTTGAATTAAAAATAGATTATTATAATTTTAATATGTTATAATATATTATAAAGCCTACAACCAAAAATCTATCATTATAATGCCTGACTATCAACAAAAATCATACGACTGTTGCTTTTTTTAGCTAGAGGGGGGTGAAGCAAGAATACTTTTCATATTCCCCGTAATCTATAGAAGGCCATGACCACAGGTTATTGAGCTATAACCTGTGGTCATGGCGGGGTAACGGCAATAGCCGAGCCTTA
Organism: Typopeltis vanoorti; assembly: GCF_054136105.1. Taxonomy (NCBI): domain Eukaryota; kingdom Metazoa; phylum Arthropoda; class Arachnida; order Uropygi; family Thelyphonidae; genus Typopeltis; species Typopeltis vanoorti. Next base: position 72,269,726 of record NC_143565.1, on the reverse strand, counting down.
TATCTAAGTAAAGCCGTCTCTAAAAATTCGGACGATCCCTAGACCACTCCATAGTGGACGAAAGACTGTCCAACTCAGCGGTGTCTCCCCCACCACCGAGCAGAACCGCTTATATTCCAGATAAAAGCATCCACCGACCAGCCCCTCACCGGAGACTCAAAATACTCTCTCTCAGGGCAAACCTCCCGAAATTATCAATCAAGCCCCCCTCAGTGGGAGCAAAATTCGGAAGAAACCTAAGAGAGCGAAACTCATAACAGCAACAGCCGAGCCTCAGTTAGAACTTCTTTGGCTATAGCATTGCCATCCATTACTCTCCTTGAGTACCAATTTTAGTCGCCTCGTACGACATGCATTAGCTACATTGGTGCTATTCTTATCCCAGCAACCACACGGGGAGTCTCTGTTGCTTAGTTCTTAAAAGAACTGGGAGATGGACTGAGTCCTTGACTCTTTATCCCGTCATCTGAATGAAGAAAATCTGTGTGGATGGGATGTTATTAAGCTAAAAGCTCTAGTCATAGCTGGGTAACGGCAATAGCTGAGTCTCAGTTAAAACTTCATTAGCTACAGCATTGCCATTCGTTATCTTGGAAGTCCTAAAAACGCCTCTGTTGCTTCCTTATATCCTGGAAGTCCTAAAAACGCCTCTGTTGCTTCCTTATAAGGACTGGCTTAAAGGAGGGGGGAAGCAGGAATGCTTTTTATTCTCCCCGTTATCTGTAAAGGACACTGTAGGGATAAGGTGTTATTGAGCTATTAAAGCTCTGATCATGACAGGAGGGTAACAGCAATAGCCGAGCCTCAGTTAGAACTTCATTGGCTACAGCATTGCCATCCATTACCCTCCAAGGGTATTCATCTATTCAAGCTGTTGCTTATCCTTATAGTTCTTATAAGGACTGGCTTAAAGGGGCGAAGCAAGAATGCTTTTCATCTTCCCTCTTATCTGTAGAGGACAGTGTAGTGATAAGGTGTTATTGAGCTATTAAAGCTGTGATCGTGGCAAGAGGGTAACAACAATAGCCGAGCCTCAGTTAGAACTTCATTGGCTACAGCATTACCATGGTGTAGGAAAGTATTTTGAATTTCTTAGGAAAATTTAGTTTTCTAATTAATATTAGAAACATCATTTATTTTGTTCATCGATTCAAATTTTAATATAAGAGAACATTTTTACTCTATGTTAATCGTTTTCTATGGTTTTAAGGAAAATCCAAACAGGGCATTTACTCGTATTATCGTAATTCGGGTACATAATGAATACATTGTGAGGATTGTGTTTTGGAATGTTTATTGTGATTACCTTGGTGCGATGTTCGTTATAAATAATTAATGTAAACTACATATGACGTTACGAAACATGAATTTACCCTTAAGTGAGTATATAAACTTTGGCCGTAACTGAAATTCAGAAGTATTCACACACGACATTCCAATTCCTCTCTGGTTACATCGTTTCTTGGTCTACAAATACAATGGCACGATGGCATTTAGATTCCAAACATCGCTATTGCAAGTGGATGTTGTATTTGCGATTCACCTTAATTCTACAAGTGGGCAAATTAACTCATTGGAATGAATGAATTGGGAAAGGGTATGCAGAAAATTCGCCGAAAGACAATGTCCCAAGAAAAAAAAAAAAAAAAGTAATCTGAAAATAATTCATCGACAGCAGTTAGTTAACCGAAAAACAATTTATTTAAAGGAATTTATTTCTTCAAAAACAAATTCGTTCGACAAAACACCGAAAACGTTGTTTTTGAAAGGCAAATCATCGAAATTGTAGAATTTATCGAAAAATCATAATTCCTCGAAATTACAAATCATCGAATAAGCACAACGAAAAAAATTTGTTTGATTAAAAAAAAAAAAAAATGTAAAGAACGTTGTTTTAATATTGGTTCTGAAAAGATCATATCCAATGGGAAAAAAAGAAAACACTGCACATTATTATTATTATTTTATCCCCCTCAACGACTTTATCCAGAACTTTGCCACAGTTTACGTAAAACAACCAGAGGGCAAATTTAATAATACTTCCAAGGAACAAATTACAAACTTAAGTCGAACTATACCCGATCTTGAAATGCCTAACACCAACACTATCCAGACACAAAATAACACTCTTTGGTTCACCCAGATAACACGGAAATATATAGATACGGATATCTCAAAAACTAACTTTTAAACATTTCTTGGATTTGATTTGATCAGATACGACCAAGGGCTATCAAACTGTACTATTCCACATTACGGTCAGTTATACTCAAATTGTTAAACTTACTATGTCAGAAATGTAAAATATCACAGGCCTAAAAACAGCAGTGAGAATTCCACTACATAAAAAGGAAAATCACATGGAATTAACAACTACAGGCCTATTTCCTCGCTGTCTGGGAAAATTCAATATAAAGGAATTTTTCATCTATTGAGAAATTCCTTTATATTAAGATATTGGTTCCTTAATGTATATTTTTTTATATTATATATAATATAAGAAAATATACATTAAGGAACCAATATCTTATTGGATGATCTCTGTGACATAAGTAAATCATCTCTGGACAAAAACCACTTTGTATTTGTAGTAGCTCTGGACTTCTCTAAGGCTTTCGACACAATAGAGCACACAATCCTTTAAAAAGAACTGGAAGCAGTAGGCATTAGAGGAAAACTTCACAACTGGTTCCAAGACTTTCTGAAAAAAAACAGAACCAACATTACAAAAAATAAATCGCACCTACAGCATGAAAATTATTATTATTATTATCATTATTATTATTATTATAGAGTATTTTCTTCAGTATGAAGAAGAAAATACTGGAAAAGCAACCCTTTGCATATCTGAAAAGAAATAGACTTTATATATATAAATAAGAAATTATATATAAGAAATATAAATTACAAAGGAGAAATTCTTTTTTAATTGTCGTGCTAACAGTTTCAAAAATAAACTATAATCTGAAATATCTGAAGTTTGAATAGGCTGTTAATACCTTCCCCTCAAGATATTGTCCAAAGTCCAAAGTTCAAAACGTCGTGATGAAATTTACGAAATCATCATGATCGTGGGATATTTCTCACTTTTAAATTTTCTTTCTCCCCTTCTTATCGGAATATCAGCGCCTGCCTTGCAATTGTTAAATACCTTAATATTAATCAGTGCCACATGGTTGAATGGCAACAAAATGTCGACCAGCTAATCTCTAATGGCAGCAAGATATTCCTGATTATTTTATTCGTGTGAGGTTCCTCCGTTCCTCGACCTCCCCTTAGGACTGGTTGAGCCCTCCTAATGAGGGATTAAGTACTATATCCTAGGACTGTAGCCTGTGTACACGGGGCTGGTTTGCCTGCTTGCGGATGAAAAATCCCAGATAAACTGGGGAGGGGGGAACCCTGCTGCCCACGCCCAAGACCGGCTAACTTGGCTATGGCTGAGGAAGATCCTTAAGCTCCTCACGTCGTCGACCGGAATCGAACCTAAGACACTCCTTCTCCAGGCATATGGTTGCGAAGCGCATAGCCACCAGGTTAACCGCGCGGACCAAACAAATAATAATAAGAAGAAATGAATTAGGTACATTTCAAAAATGAATTAGCATCTTTAATATTCATTTTGTCCAATTTGGCCATATCTAAAATATTTCTTACGAAATCCTGACTTTGCGAAAATTAATAATCTTTGGGATTTGGAAATCTACATAATTTAATTTTGGTTTAATGTCTTTTATTTCTTTAACTGGATAATTTTGATTTTAAAAAAGACCTGATACTCATAATTGCGCTTTTAATTGGATATAATCGATTTTTTTTTCTTTTCAGGACCTCTATTCAAATTTGTCAAATTTGATTTCGATCTGACCATTCGTTGTGCGAAAAGTAGGAAGACGAAAATTTATCTTAATTAAATCCAAATCTATGTTTTACACGATGAATCACCATCGACGCTATGAAGTAATGCATACATATTATAGATGAATGACGTCAATTACGAGAAAATAATACTAAAACTCTCGATGATCACCGACTTATGTTATTTGCTTGCTAGAAATGTTCTCGAAACCTATAAAATAATATTCAAGCAAGAAAAAAACTGCGTCAATGAATTATGAAACGAAATTCATAGAAAATTATAGGTGAATTCTTTTCTGATCAACTATTTTTTTTCGATGAATTGTTTTTTATAGACGAATTACTCTTTTCTTTTCATATTGCATGATGAAAATTCATTGAATCAAAACGTTTTTTTTTTATTTGGAACAATAACAAAAAAAATTATTCACCAACACCCTCAATGTTCCAACAAATTCTGAAGTATGCATTGAAGAAAATGTCACTAGCACTGTCTTCTTTATGCTTTTACTATAAACAAAGTCAGTCTCTTGCTTATTATTTTAAGTGACAGCCAGACTGATGGCAACTACAATCTGTTTTAACATAGCAGTGCTAAAGGATTATTCGATTTTACTTTTTTAATTTTTCATTCAATTGCATCCTCATTCTTTGGCATCACCACATTGTCATCTCTCTAGAAGTAAAATTCCCTGTAAGTTGGTGTGCTATCTCGGCATACACTAAACAGAAATTAAAATATGCCGATTTTTCATTGTAATATGAAAGACATTCCTAAAGTTCTTTCATTATTCGAAAGTGAGAAGCACTTTTTTAGTCCTAATGTTTTTCGGAAATCGGTGGGACTTCCGGTCTTCGAGTTTCAAAATCGCCACAGGTTAAGTGCACTTTCCTGTGGGTGCGAGATGAAGGGTTTGAAAATACCACATATAATTGTGGCCATGTTGTGGTCCTAATCATAACTAGTATTAGATATATATACGTACCATGCTTTTTCAATGGACAATTGCTTTCGAGGTGCAGGCTTAAAATACTTTCTTTCAAGAGAGGCTTAAAAATATAGATTTTGCTGCCACAAAGATCGACTGACTCAGGAATCGGCTTAAAAATATCCTAGATTTTTTTTTTTTTTTTTTTTTACTTGTTCGGCTATTACAATTGAACTTTTAAGAAGTTTTTTTCTGGTTGATCTAGCACTGGATGACCGCTGAAATACGCAGGTACTTGGTATGATAATATGCTGTAATAAATAATTTCAGACATGAAAGAATGAAATATTAATTATTTTCGTTCCTTATGTAATTCAAAATTTTCTTTTGATAAATTGGTGTTCATCGTGGAAAAAAAATAAATTCGGTGTATGCTGCTATATTCCAGTTTTAATCTTCTTGTTTAGAACGACTTTTGTTTTAATTTTTTATTTCTTACGTTTCAAAGAAACATCGCGCATAGTAGTTTCCTCTTGGGACATAACGAAATATCTCCCATCTATGATCATAGTGGCTCAGATAAGCGTAGTAGGATACAACGTTGCAGCCTGTACATATGGCTATAAATTCACACACAAACACACAGTTTCTTATAGCTTCAAACAGCGTGCATCACACAGAAGCTTTTGAAAAAGTGATTCGGTTTATCAGTTGCTCATCGCAGTCATAAACTTCAGCACATTACAGCGAATTAAACTTGAATTATGGAGATACCCCAGTAAGTCCTTTAAGATATATTGAAGACAGTCATGGAATAGAAATGATAGGAGATTTGCTGTTGTCATTGTATACCTCGTAATACAAATAGAAATAAATACAAACGCTGTTTAGTTTTTATTTATTTAGTTGGTTGTAGGTTTTCAGCAGCAGCTTCAATATTTAGGATAAAGTGAAACCATATATTTTAAATATCTATACTACGTATAATTAAATTAGTGATATAGACATTGCTGAATAAGACCAAGAGTGATTCAATATATATCGCATATCCCCCCCCGCAATCAAACAAAACCTATGAAAGGGTTAATCCGATACTTGAAATATCGGATTAACTTGAAAGATATGGGTTCAAATCCCGTCTATGGGCGAAGAAATTTTATCAGGGCTTTTTAATCAAAGATGAGTTAGCCCGTCTCATACGAAGATGGCGGATTTTTTTCCGAAAAGTCGGAGTTTCGTAACTCAAAAGCAAACCGGCCCGGATAACAAACACATACAGGCATAGAATGCTATTGGACAAGGGTGGCAAAGGGAAACCTCCTTGTTCTATAATAATTCGTAAATAAAGCAGCATTTATTGCTACCTCACCAACCACTAGGTTGAGGGAAAACACGCACACACATATAATAAACAAACGTCTGCATATTAAAGTGACAATCTTAATGTATGAAAAATGACAAGAAACCATTAGAAATATCTCCGTCCGAAAAAAAAAAAAAAAAAAAAGAAAAAAAAGATACTCAGAAAAATAATTAAAGAATTATGAATGCATTTTGCAAATTCTGGAAAACAATTTTGGAAAAGGGGAAGCGGCATATTATCAGAAATGCTTTTATCCTGTTGAGTGCTACCACGTGATCCCAAACGCGAGATTCAAAAATGTGGTGCACTCACGATTTCTACTCGAAATCGTCAGTTATATAAATTTCCACAAGCTGATTCGTCTGTATTTGTTTGTGGTTGCAATCTTTAGAGATAGTGTTCGTTCTTAGGTTTTGGACACCAGAGTATATCGTTCAAGGCTTATTCTTTTTCCTTCTCTAAAGGTTATGGCATGGACATTCTCTTTGGTTCTTTTTTTTTTTTTTCTGTTATTTGCAGAATACAGAAGTACTTGATTCTTCTATTACTTTTTTTTCTGCAATATATTCTTACTCTTTTTTTAATATGTTTAGTTAAATCTTATAGAATGCGTTTAACAAACATATTTCTTAGCAGTTTTTGCTATCTTATTTATTTCATTTTTATGAAATCAATAACAATGACTACTTTCTCATTTATCTCACGCAGATAATTCCACGAATACGTTATTTAGGAAATGACTTAGTATTTGCTTTCGCTCTCCGGAACTACTATGTTGTTTCTCTAATTTCCCATTGAACCCATCTTCATCAGCTAATTTTCTATTTTAATACTTTTTTTATTATTATTAAAAGAGGAATAAAAGCTTATGGCATTAATTCTATAAGCAAGAATAGGTTTGTGCATGGAATTGCAAAGAGCTTCCGATTTAGGTGATATATGAACAAAAAAAAAAAAAAAAAAAAGTGAAAAAAAGAAGAAAAAAAAAAAAGAAAAGAAACCTTCGGATGAACTACCGAAGTATCACACTATGTAAATGACATCAAGTCGTCCTATAAGTATGTGTCTTTTATTTTATTAGTGCACAATTGGGTCGAATAAAGATCCGTTATTTGGGGGACATGTAGAAATTTCCGATTCATTCATTCTCTCTCTCTCTCTCTCTCTCTCCTCTTGGTCTATATCTAACCATTTCTTTTGATAGGCGATATCTTTCCATCCTAAATAGATGTTCTTTCTATTTCTTTTCATATTCCTTAATCTTTTCAAATAAAGTGTAATAACCCAACTCTTTTCTTCAATTTTAAAAGTCCAGTTTTGTGCATCCTTTAATTGTTTTAATAATCTTATTTCTGCTGCCTGTATTTTGCTTTGATATTTCCTTTTAACAGTCTTTCTGAGTTATATAATAGAGTGTGAATGGCCATTTCTTCATAAGCTGGATTTCTTGACTTTTCTTTCATTCAGTGTTCTTTTAATTGTTCCAGGAATGTTCTGAAATTTATTTAACTTTTTATCTATATTCGTGTCTTTTAGATATGTTATTTTTTAATCCAAATAATAAGAAAAAAATTCATTGTTCTATTATTTTATCTTTTATGATTATTTTATCTAATATGATCTCTATCTTCAAATGTGCAATTTTTGTTTTCTTTTGTAAAATAATCTTTGAATTCTATTGTTCATTTATTTTCTTTTATTCATAAATTGATTTTTGTAGATCATCTTAACTGCCTTCTAATATAATCTGATCATTTGCATACACCACTGTATTGATAACAAGTCTGATTAACTGAATACCTTGCTTTAATGTTGTTTTCTATAGTTTTATACTTTGACTATATATACAGTATACTGAATAGAATTGGAGATAAACTACATTACTCTTATTCCTTGATTAATTTTGATCTCTTCTGTTTCTTTATTACCTAATTGTAACTTTAATTTTGAGTCTTTATCTGTATACATACTTTGTATAGTTTGTACTAAATGTAATCGATATCATTGTTTTTGCATTCTACTCCACAATATTTCTCTGTGTATGTGTATTTTTGCATTCTACTCCATAATATTTCTCTGTATATTTTGTCAGAGTTTTCTCATAATATTTTGCTTATGTTAAATATAAACAATAAAGAATTGCGCATTTCTAAAGTATATTATAAACTCATGAGATTTTTAAGTTGGTGTGTTTATAAACTTCAGATTAATTTAGTATTTGCTTTAAAAAACTTAATTTCTATAAATTGTAGAATAAAATTAAAGCATTATTTTTGATTTATATGCAAATTCTCTTCTTTTCCCTTTATCTCCAACTCTTAGTTATTTTATAGATAATAATTAGGAATTGATTGCAAGAGGTATCGTGCTGCCATCTCTCGGCAATAAAGATTATTAAGATAATTATTTAATAAAATAATTACCAAATTTAAAATTAAAAAAAAAAGGAAACATAAACTGATGACCTCATTTAGAAAGCTTCCTGAATAGGGAGTGGGGAAATTGACTGAGTAAATTAGTTTACACGAAGTGTATGGATTACGTAAACAAAGGAACTATCTTCAGCAGATGGTATTTAACTGATGAAATTCAAGTCACTTAGAAAAACGGATGTATGTAAAAAAAAAAAAAAGTATAATTACAAACAATTTTAATTAATTAGCCTGTAAAAAAATGTCGAAATCTTTTAGATAAATGATCATAAATCTTCGCAACTGTTCATAATAACAAAAGCAATAAACGGGAAATGATTTAGAGAAAAAAAAAAGACATCAAGTACACCGTTCACTATCTTCGAAACGAAAAAAAAAATTATGTTGTTAAAAAACATCTGCTGTTCAAAATCAAGTACAGTATAGTACGAACGATGTCGAACAAGAATAGAAAATGTAGCACCTGCAAACCTACTTAATATTAGCCAATAAAAGTGATTTATAACCATAATTCGTGCTGAGTTTTTCTGAATATTTATTTCTTTAACTAGTGAGATAAGGGTTGAGATAAACAGAGTTATCAGAAGAAAACATCAGACCTCAGGCGAGTGGTTCCTCAACCTACAGATGTTTGCCTTAAGGTGTGTTGAACGTTAAAACGGGTTGAGATATTACTAATAAAAGCAATCAACTTGAAATGATCTCTAAGATTGACTTAAATATGACTTAATAAATAATATTTTCCCGCTTCGAAGTGGTAGTCATAGTAACCATAATTCCCTTCCCATTCGTGAGTTAGAAAAAAAATAAAAAATAAAATCATAAATCGTAACAACTACTGAATAGTTGGAAAACCTAGGGTATTTCTTGTTTGTCTTTAATAATGAAAAATACTCGCAATTTATCCACTGCGATCTCAACAATGGTTTGCCATTGTTGAAACATAATTGAGAACACGACTGGCTATTTTTTAAATACACATTATTAGAGAATTCTAACAATGAAGTAGCATTATTACTTTTTTTTTCTTTATTTTAATTTATCTATATGGAGTATAAAAAACGTGAAAGAAATCCTTGAGAAATATCTTTCAAAGCAAACTTACATAACGCGCACATTCTATTTTTATGCAGTTCTTAGGTGGATACTAGAAAAAACATGGAAAAATTCTTGACAACAACAACAACAAAAAAGCAACTCACTATTAACTCATTTTCTAGAATATGGCGTCACATGTATTTGACTTTTTAGGAGTTTTGGGTATTCAAAACATGACCCTCAAGTAGTTCTGGAGCTTTGTCATTCCTCTTATTACTGTAATTTGTTTTTCAGATTTACGTTACTGTTTTTTTGTCTTATTTTTTATTTCTTAGACCACAGAGGGGAAAAAATGCGTAGAATTATTTAGTTTATAAGCATTAATTATATATTGTGATCCTCCAGAACATTAAATTTATATAAGTCTGTTGATTTCAATTACTGGTGAGAGTTTTTAAACGAAATCAACAAAGATTTTAGCTTACCATTAATAGAACACATAACTTTTTTGAAAGAAATCAAACAATGAATTTAGCTTACCGTTATTAGGATTTAACAGATTTTTTTTTTGTTGTTGTCGTTGTTTGTTTGAAGGAGCATTGTTAGAAATTTTCCACGATATAGAATAGGTAAAATTACGTTTGCGTCAAATGCTCAATAATATTATTTATGTTGGCATTATTAAAGATAACGTAATACATTTCTAAATAATTGTGTTTGAATAGGAGCATTGTGTATGTGCATTCTCATTCAAATATGTGCTGCGTATTTTTCTTCCATGGAATATATGTCACAAAGGTCACGAAAACGCATTGTTTCGGAGTTCATACTGAGGTGTTTACGTTCAACGATACAGCCCTTACTATTGAAAAACCAAAGATATTCCCTACCCCATTCTCATTCCCCACAGTATCCCCAAAGAATGACAAAACGTGCCGATCAGTGTGTGGCCAAGTTAAGTAGGTCTACCGAATTGGATACTTGACCTTTCATCACGAGACGGAATATACACAGATAACCCTGCCTCCTCTTTCCCACCCCCTGTCAAGAGGATGGCCCAACTGGAGCGAGAGTTATATAAATCACCTATAAGACGTCTTAATGTATACTTCTCTTACGCCGTAGTAATATTATCTAATGATGACGTATGGGTATCCAATCGCAGTTACATTGTGATATCGACTTGTTGACCACCGGCAAACAAATCGAAGTCCGAACTTCGTGAAAGAAAAAGCAGGGCAAAAAACAAACTTCGTTCTATCGGTCCAGTGTGAAATGTCTCAGCGCCCAGTTCAGTGAGTGTTCCCATGCCCAGCATGCTGCCGAACCTCTCTAGCCACCTGTTTTTGTTTGCCTCCCGGCTTGCTAGCGTTCGCAGTCATTTGTTTTGCTGCCACAAGTGACGATCGGTGTCTCCGATAACGTAGGCTCCGTAAAGGGCTTTTGTCTAGCTTAACGAAGGCCCCGTGTGTTTGAGTTTTTAGACCAGTGGTCGTCAGTCATTTGCAGTAAGGTTTTTGGCAATTCTTAAAGAAACAAAACAATCTAGATTCCAAACAGTGGGAAAATAAATAAATAAATAAATAATAAAAAAAAATATATATATATATATATATATAAAACAGACAGACAGACAGATGGAAAATCTCCATGGTTTCGGTTGTATGTTTGGTTGAGCGTTGCTTCCATCAATGATATCAGCACTGAGCGCTGGCTTGAAACCGCGTGAGGGGGGGGGGGGGTGTCTCTCCCTGATAAAATTCTGCAATTTGTCTTTGATGGATAGCTCACTGACGGTCCAGCTACGACAGAGAAGAATGCCTGCGTCCATTGCAATATCTTTCCGTGCACGCTAAGTGGTCAGGGCCAAACACACAGGCGTGGGACCCTTTCATAGCAAATGAGAACTTTCATGAGTAAGCGACCTGGCGACACAAAAAATAGACGTCCGTTTCCATGAAGGAAATGGATGAAATATACCATTAAACATTGCGAGCTTCTAAGCCAACAGAGTAGGCTTATCTCCTTCGTGTAAGGGTAGTCAAAGCTCGCTTCACACAATAATAGTTTTTTTTTTCATTTCTCTCCCCCCCCCCTTCCAGAGGAATTACTTTGTCTAATTTCATTATAAAATTTCTGAGTCACTAGAAATGTTCAATTATCCGCGCATGCGCGAAAAAATACTTGATTATGACGTCATTTTCCCCCTTTCTTTTAAACAATTAGAAAAAAAAAAACAACGTATAGTGCTGTGCGAGTATATTTTCCCCCATTTTTATTTTATTTCCTTTTTATTTAATGATGTTTCAGTTATTTTTAAAGAAATGCGCTTGAAATCTAAGGAATGCTATTTAAAATAATAATAATAATAAGAAGAAGAAGAATGGAAATAGTTCCATTGACCTTTATACAGTAGTTACTCAGCAGCTAAACATAATTGGATCATCAAACTTGTTGATGATCACAATATATTTATTGGCTTACTGTTAGTCCTCAACAGGCAATTGCTCGATTCATACTTTAAGTAAGAAAATAAGTTAATATTTCCTAACACCCCTAAAGTTTTTTAACTTCTTTGTACTCATTAGTTGTTAATTATTGCTTCAAGATTGAAGCAATGAAGGAAGAAACGATATACGTAGGTGGTCTGAAAGGTTTTCGGCCTAACAATGAAAAAACGAATTTATAATTTCAAAATTATTTTTATTTTTCAACATAATCTCCCTCAAGATAATACATTTATTTCAACGATGCTCCAGCGCCATTATCCCGTCCCTGTAGTGGTTCTCAGTAAGATCTGCAAAATACTCCTCTACAGCTGCAATCACCTCTTGATTCGAAGAAAAAAGGAAAGCGAGGAAGAGTTTTAGTTTAGGGAAGAGATAGTTCAGAGGGAGCCAAATCTGGGGAATAGGGTGATGTTCCAACAATTCATAGTGCAGATCCCTTAATTTTCCCATTGCCAAATCACATTTGTGGGCAGGTGCATTGTCCTGATGAAAGATGATTTTTTTTTCTGCAAATCGGGTCTTTTCTAACGAATTTATTCGTCTAGTCTGGTTAAAAGATCAGAATAACATTCATCGGTTATTGTTTTACCCTTTTCAAGATAATTAATAAACAAAATCTTTAGCATCCCAAAACACCGATGCCATGACCTTTCCTGCTGATGGAACCGACTTTGACTTCTTTGGCGCTGAACAATCGGCTTCTGTCCACTGTGTGTGTGCGTGTGTGTGTGTGTGTGTGTGTGTGTGTGTGTGTGTGTGTGTGTGTGTGTGTGTGTGTGTGTGTGTGTGTGTGTGTGTGTGTGTGTGTGTAATGGTGAATCCAAGTCTCATCCATAGTAATAATTCGACGCACAAAATCAGTTTTATTCTTGTTAAAACGCTCCAAGCACTGTTCAGAGATTTTCAGGCGAGTGCGTTTTTGATCTGCTGTGAGCAAGATCAAAACCGCGGCACCCATCTTGCGCAAAGCGTTTTCATTTGCAATTCTTCATGCAAAATATATCCTGCCCGTTCTTTTGAAATGTCTATAGTCTTCGCAATTTCACGCACTTTGACGCGCCAGTCATCCAATACATATCGTGCACAGATCAATGATTTCTGGTGTTGTTACACTTTTTGGACGTCCTTCATGTGGATCATCTTCATCACTGGTACGGCCACGTTTAAACTCGGCAGCCCATTTATTAATTGTCGAAAATGAAGGAGATAACTTTTATGAACTTCGAATGAATTTGTTTTGGCGTTAAACCTTCTTTTGCAAAGAATTGTATAACCGCACGATACACTTTTATACGTTTCAAAGAATACAGACAATACTTGTGTTTCAAACAGCTGTATAAAACAAACTACTTGATAGAATGACTTGCAATTTCACATGAATATTTATGACAGATGTACCAACTTCTTGCCGAAAAAAAAATCTTGCCGATATTGTTGCCATTTATAATCTAGGCGGAGAAATTTTCAGCCCACCCACGTACTTAAAAAATAACAGTAATGTGATTTTTAAGATAAAAAGGAATTGCCTTTAAGTCAGAGTGTTGGGAAATCCACGAGGAAAGTAGAATAGAGTTCTGATCATCGATAGAAAATAATCTCAACTTATGTTGATTACTTGGCGAGGCGCAAGTCCTTAGACTGAAGTCATCTTAAACCTTCCATTATTATGTTGATGATAATATTATACTACTTTATCTTTGATTGATGAACATCTTACTGTTGTGATAGCACGCAGTAAGGTGGCGCTCAGACAGATTGATAGAATTTCTTTCCTTCTGTTTCTAAGTTAAAAGACGGTAGGCTAATCATAAAAAGCACTTTAAAAGATGTCCTTTACGAGTAATGAAAAAATAAAGGTGTGGCGTCAATGTATCATAACACAGAAAAACAGCCGAACCGAACTGAAAAAAAAAAAAAAAAAAAAAACATTCCACAATCCGAAACAACTTCGCTTGTGTTAATCTCGTAAAACAGGCCAACCAAATGAAACCAAAACCTCGGTTGGTTTGTCAAAGGAAATCTGTGCCAACTCAGTACGATGCTGCATAACTCACCTTCATTCGAAAAGTCCTTTAGAACAACCCATGTCTTTAGCAAAAGAAAGATAAATTTCAGGAAATTCTCTGGACTTGCACATCCATTGGAACAGTTGCAACAGAAAGAGGTGTGAACTCTAGAGTTCGTTTTGAAACTATCTGGATAGTTAGCGAAACATGATAATGGTTCTTTTGATCTGTCCAGCGAAAGATGGAAGTGACCTACTTAGCATGGCAAAAGGAAAGAATCTAATGTGAAGAGGACGCAAGTTTTTTCTTTGGTCAGTATTACAAAGGCACATGAATGTAGAAGAAGCAGATGCAAGAAGAGGAATAACTTGTAATTAATGACGCCCTCAATCTACTTTAAAACACTTGAATCTCATTTACAGATCGCAGGGATACATCATTTTTTGGCCTTTTTAAAATTTTTTTATAATTCATTTACGGCCATTACAAATTAAAATATAAAGTTTGGATATTTTGATTTTAGTTGTGATATGTCTCGTTTTAAATATGAACTCTCATGAACCTATTTCGTTAATTATAAGTGACCAGAATTCAAAGCTGAACAAGAGTTTAAAAATATTTATTCACGACAATAAAAAATATTCCTAATGTTCCAGTATTGAAATAAAAACAATTAATATGGATTACTTCCCTTTTGCTATTGCTCATAGCACAATACAAGATAGCAACTCAGACTTATAGTCCTTATAAGGACTGGCTTAAAGGGGCGAAGCAAGAATGCTTTTCATCTTCCCCGTTATCTGTAGAGGACAGTGTAGGGATAAGGTGTTATTGAGCTATTAAATCTCTGATCATGGCAGGAGGGTAACAGCAATAGCCGAGCCTCAGTTAGAACTTCATTGGCTACAGCATTGCCATCCATTACCCTCCAAGGGTATTGGATTGAATGAATCAATCACCGCATCTCACGGAATCACCGCATCTCAAGGAGCAACATCTAGAAATTATATATATAGATATAATATCTATATATGTTTTAGGGTGGGGGAGGGAAGTTCTTAAAATCACAGGCTATAATTGTCTTTATTCTATATAAAATCTGAATATTTATATTCATCTTTATATGGAAAATGGCCTTTTTATTTCGAATTCTTCGGTACCCATTACTGAATTAGCGATAAGTGCAATTTGTTTTCGATAATTTTATTTCGCAGATATTGCACTAAAATAAATACGGATATTTGCATTGAAGATATGTTGAGTCTTTCACTATAAAACAGAACGTCTTGTTGGCGAAACACAAGTTTTCGCGTTTTCTCATCGACTTCGTCATATAACCGGAAGTGATGTTGCCTACAATGTTCTGAGTGAGATGGTAGGCAGCCCGAGACAGTGAAATCCAAACGGGACATAGCAGTCGTTTGTGTATTTGTGCAAGACTGCCTATTACTTGGAGGAAATTAATCAATATACCTGCGAATATAATTATTTGTAAACATATATATCTCATAATAATGTTATTTCATTTAAAACTTTTCCTCAATAATTTAATTAAAAAAAAAATATCAGTACACCTATTGTAATTTACAATAAAAGGAAAATATTAAAAGAATGGATGATGGTTGTTTAGTATTTGGGAAAAATCGATCGTGAGATGCGGTGATTGATTCATTCAATCCAATACCCTTGGAGGGTAACGGATGGCAATGCTGTAGCCAATGAAGTTCTAACTGAGGCTTGGCTATTGCTGTTACCCTCCTGCCATGATCAGAGCTTTATACAGCTCCAATACACCTTATCCTTACACTGTCCTCCACAGATAACGGGGAAGATGAAAAGCATTCTTGCTTCGCCCCTTTAAGCCAGTCATTATAAGGACTATAAAGTTATTTAGTATTCTTTCGGTCCTGTAGTAGAACGTTACTCTTTTAGATCAGGAGTCAAACTGGCGACCCGCGACTTCTTAAAAATCAATGTTTCTAACATCCTGCGGGGATTAAAACAGAAAAAAATTCAAACTTCTAAATGTTTTATGACAGCTTTAAACAAAATGAAAACTTACTACTACAATTCTTTGTACCATGTTTCTATCATCAAATGTTATTTGATGATAGAAAATCTTTATAATAAAAATATTTATTTTTGTAAGTCAAAATTATGTATTTAAATAATTTTCTTAAAGTATGAAAAACATGTAATTGAACTTATATTTTATAAACTTATTATATTTTTATAATTTAAAAATAAAAATGGTTATAAATTTAAATGATGGTGTGACTGTTTACGTAAGTCGTGAAGGCCTGGCAACAAAAGGGCATTTGTTAGAACCTTTCTTTTTTTAATTTATGTTTATATTGCACTGATTAAAAAAGACAATTAGCTGTGAAAAGAGGCTTATATATATTCATCGGCCTTTTATCAGTGTGTCTGTGTTCTACTCTTCAATGAGAATCAGTAGTTTAAAACAGCACGTTCATACTAAACCCTTAATCAATGAAATATTTGATCGGAAAAAGTCTTGAATGAAAACTTTTCATCAAATATTTTAGCAGTTGGATTTTCTACACTAGATTTCTTTTTCAGAAATTCTGAAATCATTCAAGGTATTATCTTCCCGTAGAAAGAAAAAGGAATTCCATTTGGTCATGACATTTTCTTTGATCTGTTTTTCTTCGGGAGAAAGGTTCTTAATCTTTTCATTCTTATCACTTTCATCCGTGTTCGGAAATAATCTAATGATTTCGTTTTTAATAAATAGCAAATTACTGAACGTTCTTAGTTGAATAAGTACATCAGAATGGTCCCTCCTTCTCAGCTTCAATCATAATCGATTAAACATGATCGTAAAAAGACTTGTATTCGAAACCCGTCTAGGGTTCGAAGAATATTTTAAGGACTTTTCACCTGAAGGTGAGTTAGTCGGTCTTATAGATGTGGAACTGTTTTCCTTCTCGTAAATCAGCAGAAGAACACAAACACACACGTACAATTAACAGACTAGGAATAATATCCTTAGTTCCTTTGGCCACAATTCCAACCAAACATGGACTGCCAATTTTACGAAAGATCCAAGATGATTTCGGCTAGTCTCTCTCTCTCTCTCTCTCTCTCTCTCTCTCTCTCTCTCTCTCTCTCTCTCTCTCTCTCTCTCTCTCTCTCTCTCTTTCTCTCTCTCTCTCTCAGAGATATTAACCAAAAGAAATTTTGCCACGCTCTAAACACATCTTTTCATACAGTCATTAGTGGTGAGAGATTCTGATCTTCCTCCTTCACTGATATTCGATAATGAATTCATTGAAACAATTATAGAATAAATACTGTTAGTTCTGCTTGTTCGTAATTATGGTTGAAGCAATTATTTAAGCTAACAGGTCAGTGGGTTCGAATCCCGCCGTGGCATGGATGTTTGTGATTGTCTGTGAAAATTCTAGTGGTGGTGGTGGGAAGTAGATGGCGTTGGTTTCGATGATACAGTTCGCTGTAGTATAGTTAGTGGATTGAGTGGCAGAAACGGAGAGCTGTAGAGTAGGTGCCCTCCCTCGATGAGTCTTTGGACTCCCTGGAGGTGTCACATAATAATAATAATAATAATAATAATAATATGAAAAGTATTTTCAGGTCTGAGGCAACTCGTGGTAAAGGTGGAGTAAGTTCTGATCCCTTTTCCTTAGTATCTCCCATAATGCAAGCACATCTTGCGAAAATGTATAAAATTGCTTGGTATCTTTAACGTATAGTATACCCATGGTAAAAAAAAAACTTTCTACATCTTTCTCTCATCCTGAGATTTTTATTTAATAAGGTCAAAGTACCTTGTGGCAACTTGTATAGGTAAAATTTATAAGTTCTGCATTACTTCAACCTTGGCATCTCAGGGTCTGGTTCCCATTGATGACACCTCAATAAAGGTCGAAATCGGTCTGGGTAGGCCCTTCCTTTAATGCATAGCATCATACATATCCGCAAGGAGATGTGCTCTGCATTATGGAAGATACTAAGGAAAAGTGATCACGGTTACTTCACCTTTACCACGAGTTGCATCAGACCTGAAAATACTTCAGGTGCAAAGTTGACTTATCTTCTTGTTTGCTTACTTGAGAAAAAAGGATTAAAACCAAGTTTATAAAAGTGCTTGGTATCTATTTAGCTGGGGTTTTTTCATCCCGCAAGCAGGAAAACTGGCCCGTGAACACACACGGGCCAGTTGTATATATATATATATATATATATATATTGAGTTCTACAAAATGCTTTGAGTTCTACGGTTGATATTTCGATTAACATTTTAATTAAAATTAATGTTTTAATTATTATAAAACTTCTTTTCACACACAGTTCTAAAGAGAGAAACTGTTGTTTCATTTGTAAGTCTCAAAGTATTCTCTTAATCCAACGTTCTCATATTAAGTCATATCGATCACTGAAGTTGTTTGTAATCAGCAATCCTTAAACGTGTGATATGAGCGGCAAGTAATTTATTTTGATGATCTTTAGGCGAGACGTTATCACGAGCTACAATATTACTTACAGTTTTGCTCTTCCTGTTGCAACCTAAGTAGAACATCCAAAACGAACTAAGACTGGTTGACTTCATTAAAAGACGACAATGCGATGAGAAAAGGCAGCTTTGGGTGCATTCAAACGACTACATAAAGTAACATTAAGGGACAGCGGAGTGTCAAAAAAGAGTACGGAGATTTCTCATCGCGAACTATATCATTAGATCCTCTCAGCAGAATATCATAGCTGTAGTAGTGTGTAGTAGTGTGTGTGGGGGGGAGGGGTGCGTGTGCGGAGCCAAAATATTACGAAATGAACTCAAACACGACTCCATTTGGTAAAGCGGTTAATAGCAAAGTCACATGAGTTCATATTCAAGTCTTTCCATCCCGAACATTTATTTCTCATTAGTAATTTAAAATTTACTAATGAGAAAAGAAAAAAAGAAACATTTTATAGATAGGCAGCTGCCTTTTTTTTCAGTCCATATTGATGAAGTAATAATGCCAAGAATGTGAAGAAAGTAGTATTTTCGAAATAGCTAGCAATACCGATTATTGCTAGCTATTTCGACGCCCAGCATCTAAAAATTCTAAATTAAAAATGAATAAATAATTTAAGCTGTTTTATAATGCACAGTTCACAAAAATCTGTTGAATCCGATTTAGCAAAAACTATCATAAGAACCTACAATGAATGACGCATAATTGAAACGACTAGAAAAAGTGAAGAATTTGCGTTTAATGATTAAGAACACGCTCATCAAACATATAAATGGCAGCTTGTCTATTAATGTTAACCTTTATGTCTGTTACAAAAGGATCGATTACTGAATCCTCTTGGAGTGGTGTTCCTTTGAAATAAAAGAAGTATTGTGCCATTCTACATAAATGCAATTGACGTAATAGACTGAACGTTGCTTTAAGAATTTTAAAAATAAGAAACCTAGTCTCAGTCCTACAGTAATAGTTGAAATACTGTCGTACAGCATAGGATGTATATTTTAAAACAAGGAATCAAAGGAACATTCGTTATGTAAGTTGAGTTTTACGGTATTTTTATCGATGAAACCGTAAAAATCAACTTACAACTTTACAACGGTTAAAACTAATTAAAATAATTTGTCACTGGTTATTTATGATTGATCCATTTGTCCCGTGAGATGTTCTTCATTTACTTCTTAAATATTTGCATAATGAATTTTTTATGCGTGCTAACAGACAACTTTTAATTACGAAACAGTAAATCGACCATTAAAACAGAGAAAAAATTTTTATGAGAATAGCATACTTAATTTCTTCGTTCGTTCATATTAAGATTCTAAAGACTATTACCACTTACATCAATTAACAAACGAATAATTCATTCTAATCGCTAACCTACAATTCATGGATATCTTCCTGCCACCTGCTCTCAAACAGGATGTATGAACAACCTCAGCTAATGAGATAATATTAGTGTTGTCCAAAACTCACCTAAAATTAAATGAGCTGTAAGAAGATTTGCCGTGTTCTTTTCGACTGGAGGATGCATGCGTTCTGAATAGAATTGTAAATGCATTTAATGTAAATAATGAGAACTATCTCAAATATTGTCGCCAGAATAATCTGTTCATTTTAGTTGAGTATATAAGTATATAAACTGCAGCAGCCGATATTGTTGCAAATGGACTGTAATTCCCCACCTCTAAAAAGTTCAGATAGTGACCTTCTAAAGCGAAGATTCTGTCTTCTGAAATTCGACAATCACAAAACAGTATTATACTGCTCTTTTGACCAAATTATAGAAACAAACAAAAAAAAAAAAGGGGGGGGGAGGCGAGGAATGCTGTCCATCGGAGTCTTGTGGCAACCACGGCAATGCGTCACCGCATAGGTGCGAAATTGCAGGATGAAAAATTGGCACAGATGGTGTTCCGACTTCCACTGCATTCACCTTATTCTCCCATAGATTCCTTGAAATAATAATGACCGGTTAGTTGAAAGATCTTCAACTAAAAATTCCCTTACTAGGAGTACCTGTTTCAAATAAAGTATACATTTAAAAAAAAAATGCAACTGTTCGACAGAAACTACATAGAGAAGTCTTAGAATGCTGCCCAAATTACGTTACTCTGGGCGTGGAAAAACAAACGTCTCTGGCTCTTCAAAATGAGCCCTTCAAAAATAAAAAAAATAATAAAAATAAATAAATAAATAATAAAAATAAAAATAAAACGTTAGAAGGAAAAAATGGTTGATTTTTATTGAATATTTTTTTCCTGAATGATTTTTTAGAGTACTTGATTTTTCATGAACTGGCAAGCATTTATGTACACGTGTATAAGGATTTATGCATTCTAGTTTTAAAATTAAAATTGTGATATTGTCTGATGCTTGACTGAATAGCGAAGAAACATTGCAGATTCTGAATCAAATGTTAGTATACTCTCAGTATTTCATCTGAAATACTGAATACTTCTCTTCAGTAGGAAATTTTTGATCAGAAAGTAGGAATCAATCCATCTATCCATTAAGGTATATATATAGATTGGAGTATACACCTGGAGACATCAACCTATCGTTAGTGTATTCATTTGATTCAAACAGTGTTGACTGTTATCTTTTGCAGTATTCATGGCAAACAGGTGAGAGTTCTAAACCAGTGTATTGTATGTGAAATTTAGCTGGCAATCACAGGAAACGGCTGCCTATTACAGTGAAACCTCCCTTTACAAGATAACAACACTATAGATAACATAGTGTGTATGTGGTTAGTTATGATGGAGGTGATAGCTAGCTTGTTGTTGTTTCTGGAAAACAGATGGATACGTGGTTAAGGCGTATACTAGGGATCTGTGAGAGGGAAAGAGAGAAGAATGAGGATACTAAAATGTGAAGAAAAAAAAACGAAAGAATTTAATGAGATAAAATATAGATTAATTACAAAAGAAAACAAAAAATAGATAGAGAGAGAGAGAGAGAGAGAGAGAGAGAGAGAAAAGAAAGATTTAGTAAGTACCACACACACACACACACACACACACACACACACACACACACACATCCCGCTTAAGACCCGAAGAACCTTTACAAAAGGTTCATACGTATGAGGCACGTTTTTTTGTTTGTTTTTTTTACCTCCCCAAAAGCCGGGTTTTTTATCCCTCAAAATTGACAATACATCCAGAATAACACACACCAATAACAGATATAATGCACTGGTCTCATTTCTTATTATTATTACTATTCCTTCCCTCCTCCTTTACCTTGCGCTGTTCAAGGATTTTCTATTCACTTAACCGCTACCGTATTGAGGATAAGGTGGTTGACCCTAAGCCTCCCGATGTATCCTATGTCTGTAGATGCGTGTGTTCACGGGCCGGTTTGCCTATTCTGGGAGACGAAAAAACGGAGTTTCCAGGTGAAAAAACCCACCTCGTACAAGACTGGCTAACTCACCTTTAGTCGAAAAAGACAAGATAAAGGGTCCTCATCACTGACGGCAATTGAACTCAGGTCTTTCTGACCAAAGGGCTTCGTCTACTGACTGAGCTACGGAGCCTCCTGGTCTCAATTCTAAATAACCTAACACATGCCATGAGGTCGACATTTTACGTCTGTTAACTGTGTGTGTGTTTTTCTTACCTCTTTTTCTTTGCCTATTCTGAGCCTGACGAAAAAACTCAGTCTCCACAAGGTAAATCTTCCCACCTCCATGTGAGATTGCGTGATTCACATTTAACTGAAAAGTTTCCTGGAGTCTCTAGACGGGACTCGATCCCAAAATATTTCGAACCAAAAGGCAAATCGCAGCTTACTTGATCAGCGAAGACAAGTGTGGAAACGAGAATAATACAGGAAGAAAGAGAATTAATGAATCAAACAGAAAAAGAGTGATAAAAGAAACGAAAAAGAATGAGAAAAGAAATGAAAAAGAATGAGAAAAGACAATAGCATGATAAATACAGAAAATGGGTGAAAGAACGGAAAAAATAATAACACGAAGACATCAGAAAAATAGAAAGAAAAAAAGTGAGAGAGAGAGAGAGATGAGAGAACTTTATAGAAAAAGAAAGAAGGGTAAAAGGAGAGTGAAAGAAACTCTCATACCTTCGTTCAGCAATATTTGATTAGAAAAGTAGAATTAGTTGGTGTATTGCTCTAATGAAACCTGCTGAAGGAGTCCACTGACAACATATTTTCTCAAATGAACTTTCATTAGAGTTACATATCTTCGATATTAGCAAGCACACAAGAAGAAACGCTGCAGTGAGACTTATTTATTTAGGACTCCGTTGACGACAGAGCACCTTTTGATTAATGATACTTTTAACAAGCGAGAATGACTGATAATAGAGAAACACAGCTTCAAAACAATCATCCGTCTTCAAGTTAAGACTAATTGTCCTATTCTTCCAACCAATTAGCCGCTGTCCTGATTAAGTACAAGAATGTACTCACATTAATTAAATTAAACTTATTAAAGGAGTCTAACAAAGCTCTGATAATCTATACGAAGAGATGGCAAATGTAATGAGTACAATTAAAGGAATTTAAGGGTGTAGATAGCAGCCTACAGAAATAGATGACTTCTTATGTCGTTATCCTTAATGAAATAATTAAGGCAAATCAATCAAAGTCAGCTACCTTGTCTGGAGGACACGATACACAATCTTCGCATTAATAACAGAGATTTGTTAGCATGAGACAATGGGGATGATTCAGCTTCAAGATGGCTGCGATTTCGTTAGAATTAAAAAAAATTAAAAAAAAAACATTAATAATAATGATACACAAATTTGGGATATTAGGTGAACTTTTCGAAATCACGTGATCACCAGACTTGATTTGCTGACATCATCGTAATGATAGATATAGAGAATCTAATGTATCAAAATGTTTCACAATGTGACAAACTTATGGATTTCGCCTATTCCATAAGTTCTATTCCAATGAGAGCTGTTAAAGAGTCCTACGAAAATCTAAACGGATACATTTATCCGAACGGGGTGGATAACTGTACTTCCATCAGTGTCCGCAACCTATATTCTCTCCTCTGTACAAAAGTAACGTGTTAACTAGAACATCAATTAATTGGAAGTATTTTTCCTTCGTCAATGATTTCATAGAATTTTAAATCTTTTTTTTGGAAAGGCACTTCTATTTGTTTGTGTCATAGCACACATTAAAACCATTTATGACATTAAGGAATTTTGATTATTTGCTTCCAAAATGAAGATTAAAGCTTGGAAAATTGTCAAAGAATTGATTTTTTAGGTGTGAAGTGTACATTATTTGAATCAGAACAGCTGATAAAAATAAGGAGCTATTTGATTTGTAATAACTAACGGTTTCTTATTGATTACGAGCTATAAAGAACCATTACTTAATACAAATAAGATGCTATAAGGAGCTATTAGCTGATGAAATTAGTACATGAAGTGTAGAATGCCAAAATGACACGTTTTGGCATTCTATATTTCATGTACTGCCTTCGAACTTCTCTAACTTTCCTATGAGAACATTTAAATACATATAATTATCTTCAGTAGTGATATGTTCATTAGTAATTTGTCCGATATTGTTGTTATGTATCCTTGTAGTAGAGAAGATTTAGTGCGACTCTCATCAATAGTGACACCACATAATGACAAACGTTTCCCTCTCCTCCGGAATATATCTCAAAGTTTCTTGTGTCATCCACAAACTGGAAGTACGAGTAGGATATCTTTTTAACCGAAAAAGACTTCGTCGTAAATCAGTTATGGAAGCACTGCTTATTCATTTAAATTCATTAATTGCGCCACTAAGGAAAGCAAAAAAAAAAAAAAAAAAATTGCGTGTGATGTTAATATATGGACAGAACACGCACGCAGAATGAGAAGGGGTAGACAAAGGCTGAATACGGCAGAGAAGACCATTGAATTCCTTGCTAAAGCAGAGAACTTGCTCTTGATTCTCTTCTCTACCGTTGAGATGTTTGATAAATTTACTAATTACTTCTTAGCACTGCAAATAAAATCATTTATAATCGCTTGAGTTACTTAGAGTTGGCTGGCTTGTATGACAGATGCAAGTAACGTTATAAAGAACAGTATACGGTCTGTTAACAGCATGTACTCTCCGACTGGCTTATTCTGTTTTGCAGAATGAAAAATCCGAGTTTATAAGCAGGTAGCCTTATCCCAACTGTATGATTATATATAATCCGTAAAATATTTCTAAAATATCCTAAACATGCCAGTCAACAAGGAAGGATTCTACATTAGAGAAAGTCTTGCTTACTTATAATACACTCTTAGTACTCTTCTTCGAGAAGTTTTATTTTATTATTTTTTTTATATCAATTCAACACATAAAAAGTTGTCTTACGTATAGCCAATCAGCGCGGTGAATCAACAGGATTAAGAAAAAAGGAACAACTTTTTTTTTTGGGGGGGGGGGGATTATTACCTTAGGGAGATTATTATCAGGGAAACTTATCACAAAATTCCGTGTTTATGGTCGGATCATTTTAAGCTGCGTAACGGAACTAAAAACAGAAATAATTTTTCCTAAAAATTACTTTAATTGCACGTTCGAAAACGAAAATGGAAACGATATTTTATATCTGAATTTTAGAGATTGTATTTAATGGACAGTGAAGAATGATAGGCAGTTTTGGAGGACTTTACAAAAGTATATTCACTTTATTTATTTATTAGTCAGTCTGTATGAGTTAGAAGTCAAAAAGATAGTTCCAAAGAGTCTTTTAATGTTTCGTACTACGTGTACTCCTTGTGTTGTACCCAACGATGAGTCCTCGAACTTCCTGGAGGTGTCAAGCAATAATAATTTTTTTCAAACTTTATTATTTATATATAATATTTATAATGCATTACATGTACACAATTGTGCATAACAGATACACATACTTGCACGTAGATATTTTTAAATAATAATAATAATAATAGTTTACAAATCCTAACAAAAACAATTTACAGTTACCGTATTACATTAAAACAGTTAAAGAGCTTATTTTGCATTTTGTCATTTACATTTTAATTTTACAATTCATTTTTATTCACAATTCACGTTAATGATTACTTTTTTATTAACATGCAATAGATAATGCTATATGCATTCATTTCACTTTTTACAATAATAATAATAAAAATTGTTTGCAACGTATATTATTATAATATTAACAATGATCATTATTACTGATTTTTTTGCATTTTTACTCTATATATACAATAACAATAGATATAATTTCTCTATATAATAATTTTTAATAATAATTTTTTTCTGTTATCATCATACAGAGTATTTACATATGTTCAATTAAGACATATTACATTTTCTGCTCTGTAAAAAATTATGTACATAGTTTAGAGTATCTCATTTCTTTTTAATATTTTTTAAATATAAATACACATTTTTATATCAGTATCATCATTTATTATTATACACCGTACTGATGCATATATTACAATAATTTGCAGTCTACGATTATGAGGATTAGTTGAATGAGGGGTAGCTAATCCCCCCTACTTCGAAGGTTAGCTTTTATGAGAAGAGTGAGATTGGCCCTCACTATTTATGTTGTTTGGTACTGTTTATGGAAGGAATATGGGCGTTGGATGCTGGTGATTTGTGATGTGTATATAAATGTTAATGCTATATTAAATGTGTTGGTATGGTTTCCAGAGTTCATGTTTTAATGTTCTGTAGTTGTCTATGAGTTTTAAATTTCCTGGCAGATTGTTGAGTAGCGTGGGTATCAGATGTGACTCACAAAATAACAGTATGAGTTCTTGAAGGATCTAGGGATGTAGAGAGTCTCCAAATCACTGTTGACACAATTTTCCTATGTAATGTTTCTAATTTTGTTAGGTGGCTGTTTGATGTGTTTGCGTAGACCGTTATACCGCCTGAGTAGAGATTCGCAAATACTGTGATATAGAAGTTTTTTCTTTTTATGTTAATTGGAATCATGTCTTTTACTTGGGAGAGTTTTGCTGTAATGATGCGGAGTTTAGTATGTGGGTGGGTAGGTGTTCTATACGTTTTGTCCATTTAAGGTGGCAATCTATGTAATGGCCAAGGTATTTTGCATATGTTACGGGTTTGATTTCTGGACACTCACAGGTATTTTTGTTGCTAATGCAGCACTATGTGACAGTGTAGCGACAGTGGTGCGGGGTGTATGATTCTCGAATTATTATTATTATTATTATCATTATTATTATGTGACACCTCCAGGGAGTCCAAAGACTCGTCGAGGGAGAGTGTGCCAACAGCATCGATCGATTGATTCCCTTCCAACTACTAACCGCGCTCAAACTTGCGAACATTATTAACATCTGTGTCTTGGTGCCGTTGATTAGAATTGAGTTTTGGTAGAAGTATATGTATATGTAGTTAATGCATATGTTAAATAGAATAGGAGATAATGTGGTGCCTTTGGGATATGGTGTTTTATTTGTATATAATAATAATAATAATAAAAATAATAATAATATAAAATAGAGACAGTATTGGAAAACGAAACAGCAAAAATTCTCTGGGACTTTCGAATACAAACTGATCGGCATTCGGAACACAGTAGACCTGACATCACAATTATCAAACATAGGCATGTTTGGATTATTGATATCACAGTATCCAGTGATAACAACATTAATAACAAAGAACTGGAAAAAATTACTAAATATCGATATCTGGCAATCGAAGTTGGCCGGCTGTGGCTTAAACACACCAAAGTCATCGCAATAGTTATCGGTGCACTTGGTGTAACTTCAAAGAAGAGAAGCTATCCAACTATTTACAGCAATTAAACATCAACGAAGTGACCCCATATGACCTACAAAAAACAGCATTAATTGGAACAGTCCATATTTTACGACGCTACCTGACGGACTATTCTTAGATTCTTCGGTAGAATATGAACTGTTCTGTATCGCCAGTCAAATTGTTGTTCAAATGATATCTTGTTTTGGCTCTGTATCAATAATAATAATAATAATAATAATAATAATAATAATAATAATAATAATAATAATAATAATAATAATAATAAATCAAAAAATGAAACAATGATAATGTCAAAAAAAATCAAACTTAAATAAATTAAAAATGACATTTATACTGTTGCTTATAATTATTGTCAGACTTATAATTATTACTGTAGGACAAGTTCCACAATAACTGGGCAGCCGTTAAATAGGTCTTATCTATTTATTGTCATCACGCCTCAAGAAAATGTTGGTTATCCCTTATTCCATTCAAAAGAAACGGGTAGTGATCTGGATTATTTTAAATTACGGCCAAGTCGGTATCTTTGGTCAGTTAATTAATTGTTTCCTTTGGATGGTTTATATGATTTGCAGAATGAAAAAGCCGAGCT
Organism: Typopeltis vanoorti; assembly: GCF_054136105.1. Lineage (NCBI taxonomy): Eukaryota > Metazoa > Arthropoda > Arachnida > Uropygi > Thelyphonidae > Typopeltis > Typopeltis vanoorti. The sequence goes on along the minus strand of NC_143565.1, from coordinate 72,241,721 downwards.
TTCTAGAGTTAAAAACCCTTCCTCCTTAGCGGGATGCTGGTTGATTTTCGGCTGTTTCCTACCTAAAACATCAACTATGATAGGCGTGGTGTCTATGATTTTTGCTAACTCCACCATTTTAACTTTTTAACATTTTAAACATTTTAAATATTCGTAAGATAACGTCTACTTCCTTATTTCCATGGCTTGCATTATCTTCACAATTATTTTTCGTGAAGTTAGTAATCTCTTTTATGTTTATCACTGAGACTTAATAATAATCCCACATCCTAATAATCCCAACTCATTTACTCAACATCACCAGTCGCAAATCATTCACAATACCTCCTTCTGTTGTATTAAAATACGTAGGCTGTTCAATAAGTAATAAGACCATATTTATACAGAAAACAGATTACCTTTAATCGTCATCATTTACATGGTCTTTTTCGAAGTAACTACCGTGAGACTCGATGCATTTGTCCCAACGTTGCGTCCACTTCTTAAACACATATGAGAGTCCGTTTTTTGAGAGTTCTTTCAAAACCGCCTCCGCAGCTTTTACACATGCTTTGTTGCTTTCGAAATGGCGGCCTCTTAGTGGTTTCTTGAGCTGAGGAAACAGCCAGAAATCGCACGGTGCGAGATCAGGACTGTATGGAGGGTGTGGTAGGATATCTATGTTGTTCTTCTGCAAAACGTCCACTACACAACCAGCAATATGTGGCTTTGCATTATCGTGGTGCAATAAGAAGCCATTCTTCAGCAATGGACGCTTCCTTTTGACGTGCTTGATGATAATAGCTGCTGTGTTGATCATTGTCTCTGTGATGGACGTTGAAGGTCTTCCTTCACGTTCAAGATCTTCCATATTTTGCCTTCCTTCCTTAAAAGTTTTATGCCAACGAAAAACACTTGCCCTCGCCATTGCTTCATCGTGGAAAGCTTCGCGTATCATGTTAAAAGTGTCCGATGCCGATTTTTGCAAACGCACACAAAATTTAATCGCAGAACGCTGTTCCAAGGACGCTTCCATTTCGAAGACTGGTCGCGCCTCGTAGGTGCGCCGATGAGCACTTGCGTTTAGTCACGTGACACTCTGGCACATCAGCCCGTATATGCCATCTATCAATCTCTTTTGTTAATACAGACAGCAACATTTCTTTATTCCACAGAAATTAATATTGCGATGAGTGGTTTCGCCACAGTAAAATTAGTCTTATTACTTATTGAACAGCCCACGTAGATACGTTTTGAATACATTTCGTATTACGTGTACCCCTCGTGCTGTTTATCCATCTTCTACCGTGTACCTGTAGTTTAGAAACAAGGAAACAAAATGAAACAAGAAATGATGAATTTACCGGATGTGACAAAAAAAAAATCATCCATAACAATACTTGACAAATTCCAAAGTTAAATCTGAGTGTCAAATGAAGTTTCGGAATGATGCAGTTATGAATAAAACTGCATTGCATTTAAATTAGTTAACCATATGCGTATAAATCAGGAGAACATCTATTTCAAATTCCAATTCTCATTACTGGTATTAACCGTTAAATAACCGATTACTAATGAAAATGGTGTATGATAGGATTTCTGAGCTCCAAAACCCCGAAAATCTCGAAATCAGTTACAACCTCGTCAACACGCATACTGCAATGTGTGTATATATTTCTTTTCAACCATGACGGACAGTAAATAATAAATAAATAAATACACATAAAGAACGTGCTTTGAATAAATAATTATTCAGCTATTGTTGTTGCACAAAACTTTTGCAGTACACAAGGCAGACGTTGTTTAACAAAGAAGTATTTTAATGGCTCTTTATTTTTCATCTGCTAAGGACTGACTGTTGGCAAATAGATTTACTAATTGAAGGAGAGAGGCCTTTTCACCTTGCTATATAACACAATACTTATGCAAATAAAATTTTGTGACTACTGTAAAAAAAAGACAGACACCTAGAACCGTTACAATGGCAAGTACAGGACTTGGCCTTCCGTTTTTTAGATTTTGTTGTTGTTTTTGTTTACGAAAGGCGTCGATTCTCCTTCCATATTACTACCTATAAAAGTCTAATCAATATGATAATTAGATGAAATCTATGAATTATTTGATTATCTTTGAAATCTAAGTCATCGCCCAAAGAGGTATGATGAATCATTACCCTTCAAGAAATCCCGGATGTTAAATGAATGTAAATAGAGATCTCTATAAAACTCTTTTGCGTTAACAGGACTCAAGGAAAGGAGATGATAGTGTTTAGCTGACTAAACTTGTAAATGGTAACGAAATCCATAATGTAATCGGAGATTTCAACATGCAGCTCCACAAGCAATACATGGATTTAAACAGATGCAGTTGATTTTTTTTTTTTAATTCGTATTTGCGAAACGTGACTTAGAGATTGTTTAGGTGAGCATTAATAGTTCTCATATGATATTATAAAATATCTAAATTGGCCCATCAATGATACTTTTGACCGTGATAATTATTTTATTATTTTTTTTTAATTTATTTTATTTTATTTTTTTTTTTTACTGTGCTGATGACGTTACAATTTTCTCACTTGACAAAGCACAACAATTTAGATGCCTCACTTCATGAAAACTGAAAAAATGCATCTATCATATACGGCAAGGAAACTCATCCTGTATTTGCTGCATTTGATCTACTAGAAACATCTAATAGACATTCAACAAAATAGTTTAACGAAATCGATTATGTCGCTGTACTGGTGTATAGTAAAATTTCCTGGGATAGCTATAGTCAAACCAGCCTTAAAACACAATTTACAACGATAAATTTATGTCAACTAAATCAACAGCAAATCAGCTTGTTGTTGTTGTTGTTTTAATTTTCAGCTAAAGTTTATCTTTTTTTAATCTTAGCTTCTTAGATTTATCACAATCCGATCTAATCCTCACAAAGCTTCAACGCAGGTATCATAAACCATCTCAAATTATCCGTAGTATATGATGTCGGATTCTTTTGAGCTTAAAGATATGTTGAGATATTTCATGGCTATGGATTTACTGTCTGCAATCCCTCTTTTTTTTTCTTTCTTTTTTTTTTCGATGTACACCCTGAAAATTTCCTTGACTCATTTTTAAGATATATTTACCATGTGTGTCTCACTCGATTGGTCGATCACTTTTATTAGATAGAAGAGGAAGAGGACTCTATTTCCATAGACAATTCTAGAAATGGCACGTTTAATAAAATCTTTCAGGATATTTTCGACAACAATTTTGAACTCAATTGTTTCTTATGTTTTTACATTCAACTAATTATGACCCAGTTATTATGAGAAGCGATGGGTCATACAAATATCTCGCTATATATTTGAAAAAGTTTAGCCAAATACTAATAAAGTGGGAAGGAGGTGCGTTGCAAATTTTGATTCTGCTATTGGACTGCTATTGCTGTTTTCATTGTTGTGAGTGTAAATTATCCTCTGAAATTCGAACATTGACATAACGACAACAACAACATAATTAGGAGATAAAATGTGAACTGTATAACCCGTCTGTAGAGACGAAACATGGAACTTTTTCACGCCACTTCATTAGCCACCAGTAAGTAGTGTGATGGTTGCACACCGAACGACAAAATTCATCTTTCACCTAAAGATATTCAAAAAACATTCATGCCCATGGCATGCGAGTCTGAGACCTGTTGGTCGCAGTTTCGAAACTACAACCAACCTTGGCTCACTTTCTTACATATAACATGGTTTTAAGATATAATTCTTCTCTGAGCATATCACAAGTATACTGGTATCCAAAAGCTAAGGGCAAACCACATTTTTGCCAGTATATGAAAAACCTTACATGATCACAGCCAAATGTGCACATACATTTATTACTAACATACTAATAATTCTATTACATAAAAATGTGTTATAAATTTCGTACAAATTAAATAGCAATATGTTTTTGGTAAAGCTACAAATTTCCAAAGGACGTAATTAAGCAATTAAAGTACAGCGCTTACAGAAAACTATGTGGAGATACATTTGAGTATGGAATATGTCCACCCCCTAACTACGATGCAGCTCTCATAACGTCGTACCATGCTTAGCACCAAGTGATTCGAGAGTTCTTGTGACAAACTGGCCTACTCCTCAAGCAAGGCCGTATCCTTCCTCCAGAGGAAGGATACGGCCTTGTCCTCTGGAGGAAGGATACGGCCTTGCTTGTTTTCTGGAGGGGAATTTCGAGCAGCAATGCATTTTGTACAAAAAGTATTCAATGTGGTTGAGATCAGGGGAGCGTGCTGGCCACTCGATTCGATAATATCATCGGTCTCCTGAAGTATATCCGTTGGTCATGTACAATGTGGTGTGGTATTGTTATCCATAAAAATTAATTCTTCTCTACAGCACCACGGAACAATCGAACATAACGAAGACGTTCTTTGCAATATCGTTCATCAGCCATAGTCCTTTTCTCCCCCCGCTTTTGTAGCTCGTTGCGTCCATTAAGCATAATGCCGCCCACACCATGCATGACCCCAGAACCGCTGTATCTATCCCTTCCAAGAACACTTTCACGCTAGATGATGAAGTGTCCTCTAGAATCGGAGGAAAGACTAAAACGACTCTTATATGTAAAGAGTACATTATCCCATTGGTCTTTTGTCCAATTTTTATGTTTACAATGATATGGATACACCACTGAAATACGATGAGCTGTGGATAAAGAGACGGAGAGTACAGGCCTTCGGACATATAGGTCTACTAGTCGCAGACATCTTGACACAGTTTGACGAGATATCCGAGTACCTGTGCTTGAATAGAGCCGACTTACAAGCTGATCTGCCTTGGCGAATCGATTACGTTTCGCTGTTATAATCAAACATCTGTCTTCTTAGCAAACGTCTGGAACACATTCTGTTCATTTGAAACATTCTGTTCATTTGAGCCTGGATACAACAGTATATGAGATTCCAATCTATCTGGCAATATCAGTAATTCTGCGGCCTTCAAGCTTTTCCAATAATTCTTCCCCATGTGACATCATCTAGATGTCTTTGAGACGTTACAAGACATCCAAGTTTGCAACTTTATTCCTTCATGAAAAGAGCTTCCGTCAATGAATTCACTTAGCTCAGCCTTTTGCCTTTTATCCTGTTGAATGCTACCACATAACTCTTTTGTTCACGATTCGAAAAGTGTGTACCTGCTATTGACTCGAAATCATCATTTGTACAAATTACCACAAGCGGATTTGTCTGAATTTTCGGTTGTAATCTTCAGAAATAGTGTTTCCTTAGGTTTTGGACGCCAGTGTACTTTGAGAATAAAATTCGACTTCACTATTAGCATACACAAGACTTACAGCAGTTAAAAAAAGATAAGCTAAATATGATCTGAAATATTCAAAACATTAAAATGTGCCTCGTTTCTTTCCAAATAGCAGTTGCGCCTTCTGGTTATGTGCTTTCTTCAACTCTCCCAATGACGACTTTGCAGTCATGTTTCTAACAGGCTCTGGTTCAATTCGAATCCCACTGCAAGCATGGATGTTTGGTGAATGTCTGAGATGGTGGATGATTTCATCGGCAGATCCAAAACTACCACGCTGTTTCCTAAAGACCTGAAGCGGCATGATAAAGTTCATGCTCGATCTCTGGAACAGAATTTTCATATCATCTAGCCCGTAACCATCCAACGGTACAAATATTAATATAACTATACGTTTATAGCCCGTGAAAGGGGTTCGCGTAAAAAGAAAAAAAAAATCACCAATACATCTTATGTTGTATTTAATATTAAGCCAGAGAGCATGAATACGAACTGTCTTCTGGTTTATCATCTAACCACTAGAGAGCAAAATCAGTGCTTCAACTCTAATCTCTGTCCTATGTCGTCCCCTTACTTGTAATTTAATTTACACCTGAAAGACAGTTCACTTCTTGGAATTAGTTAAAACGTATTCCTAAACAAATCAGTGCTATCTCTCTCTTCCAATCGTTTATCTTTTTAAAAATAATAGAGCAGCCCAACAATTAAAAAAAAAAAAAAGAAGAAGCGGACAAACTAAATAGTATACCATTTGTTGATCAATGATCATTACAATGGCTTCTACAACTCACGATCCACCGGGAGGCCACTTGTTACTCTTACTGGCTTACTTCCTCTACCACACTTGTGCATCGAGGTCACGATGATAATACTCTATCACCCAATGCTCCTTTCCTCTTGTGCTTATTCTATCGATACTTCTACTGATACTGTTTTGACAGGCATCCATAGTCATTTCACTTCTTTCAAAATCTATATAACCATAAACAGCATTTACTCACCATCCTTTGGCAATCCGGCCTCCACCTTGACGCAAACCCATCAATTTTGAAATCCTTTTACTCCCATATTAAAGACAAAAAAATAATATTATTTCAAAATGACCCCAGGTTTATCTCACCTTCATTCCGAATAAAACGAGGTACATAGATGATTCACCACACTTTAAGAATCTAGGATATGTTCTACAACCAAATGCCCTCATTTAGTTGTAGAATTTACAGATACGTCCTTTACAGATGCTATTTAAGAAAATGTAAAGACTTGAAAACATAAAACTCTTGGAGTTAAATATTCGAAACATATGTTTTAACTTACTGAATTTTCTTTTTAAATACCATATATTTATTTAAACAACAGAGAGAGAGAGAGAGAAAGAATGGTATTTACAATATATTCTAAGTATGAATGTATTTTTTTTTAATATTTGCTTAAACATGTTAATACTGGGAGGAGAATATTAACATCAAGGATCTCCCCTTGCAATCAAAGATGAAAGCTCATTTTTACGGTTGGACTAGCAGGAGTTGTCATGGTATTGCACCATAAAAATCCTATTTCTTTACACTGGAGGATATTTTTTTTTTCAGAAGACAGAGAAGGAAATATATATAAAGGCAGACACACAGAGAAACAGACAGTCTTATATATATTTAAAAACAGACAGAAGAAATAATTAAGCCAATGAGAGTACTTTTTCGCCTAGGGTTTCTAAACACTAATTTTTCGAGTGAGATCGTCTCGAGTTAAAATATTTTTTGGGCATTGGAAGTTCTGTGCCGGACTTCGTGCCCTAGTAGGATATAAGTATTATCTAGTGGACCTCATTATCAGCTTTTTTTTATATTTTTTTTAACCCCGAGTACAGGTTTCCGCTGCAAAAACAACGGACTTGCACTGAGCGGTTCAGTAGATTGGGAAGTACGATAAGGTGTGTGTTGTGTCGTGGCCGACCAGATGCCGTTAGCGTCCCAGTGATGGTGTGGGCGCCATGCGCGCTAGGTTTTTGTCTGCCAGCTTGTGATTTATAGTGACACGTACCGAGATAGGAAAAAGGTTTTGACGGCTAAAGTAGAGAGCGAAGGTAAAGCTTGAGTATATATGTGTGTGTGTATATACGTTAAAAGTTCCTTACGTTTTATCTTCCCACCACACAATAAGGAGTTAAGTTCAGCCCTTTATGCGGCCATTGTGTATCAGCTATTAAGCCTAATTGATGCTACGTTCCCGTATGAAGCACGCCCAACAACAACAGGGGTGGACGCAAACAGAGAAGGCGGGTCGAAGCGACACAAACAGACGCACAGAATCTGAAGTGTGCCGAGTTTTAAAGATTCTTTCTTTAGTATTCCACAAAATGCTGCTTTTTTTCAAGTGACCACTAAACCGTGCGGATTGTTAACACTGCGGCCCGAAGTGATTATTTCATCCCTTTCTGAGTCATCAAACATTTCTGTCCATAACCATCACGCAAGGAGACATTTGAACGATGTCCGTCTACCGACAAAACTTCAACGTACGGCAACTTTTTGAATTTTTAAATCGGCACTTCTCAACTCTCCTACGAGCGTTCCACGGTGACCCTCCAAAGTAACGTGAATGTAATCATCGTACCATGTGACTAAAGCCTCGCAGGTAAGGCAAGGTTAGGTAGCTAATAGCAGCTTGCTAAGTAAACTGTTTATATCCTTAGGCAGATTGATTGAATGTTGATAAGGAATTTCACTAAGGGATATTTTCTCTTATACTGGTAGCCCTGCTCTGTAATTTAGATAATTATGACGTAGATGCAAGTCCTGGCAGTAGGCCTAAAATGTAATGTTACTTCTAATACAGCAGTCAGAAGCTGGAGAACAGTGGAAAGTAAAATGATGAATTGGATGATCATTGGGGGAGAGCTTTTCGTTAACTTTCTAGAAAAAAATTAACTTGTTTCAAATGACATTTCATTGAGGAGGTCCGATTAAAGTGAATCTTTGTCTGAAAGAGAAATGGCTTTCGTTCTTTCTTTCCCATGTGTGTGTGTGTGTGAGAGAGAGAGAGAGAGAGAGAGAGAGAAAGATAATATATATTTCGAAAATATTGCATTCTATTCGAGTGAACTTATTTGTGTAGTTGTTTGGTTTAAAAGTGATCATCACCTAGGGTTACAATAATCAGCGTTGTGTAATATAGGTTAAGAATGATTGAAACAATTTAAGAAAATTAAACTGTTTCAGTCATTTACTTCACAAGTTAGTATTTTCTGTTATTTGATTAATAATGTACAAGCAAAACTTATAAGCTAATACAGTGTCTGGATAATCATTCTCATATAACACGACTTAGTTGTTGCTTTCATTCAGGTGTGTGTGTATTATTTGGATCCATTATTTTTCTACAGCTGTTGGTTAGGTTATTTATTTTATTCTAATACAGTGCATTATCCGTCAGTTATTTCACTGATATTTTAAATTAGCTTTAGTCACTTCATTAAAAATGTGTTTGATTACTTAATCCAATGTAAATGATTCCAAAATTAATTATAGAACAGCAAATGAATTAAATTATTCAAATCCCTGCACACTGACACTGGCAACAAATGGAAAAATTTAATTCCTTTTGTATTAGATGGCGTGCAGAGGGAGACGAAAAGGATCTTAGAACAAATTACCTTTTTTTAAAAATATATTTGATTGAAATTCTGCTTCAGAAAGCTCCATTATCCTTTAATTTTAATAATACTATTCAAAAACTCGTGCTCTGAAAAAGTGATATAAATTACTAGTAATGACATGAAATAAAGACAAAAAAAATCAAGATTTCAGGGATAATTTTCTTACTTTTTGTCTGAAATTCTTCAGTACATGAAATGTTCAAAACATGTCGATTAAATATATATATGGCTGTCGAATATGCCAAAGTTAGTTATACACCATTTAGCTTTGCGATGAATATCAATAAAGAGTAATATAAGGTAATCACAGAAACGTATAAGGTTCCAAAATATAACTTGACATATATGCAAATTATTATTTTTAGACGTCTTTTAGTTATATCAAGATTTATAATAATCAGTTTCAATTTCTAATAACTAAAATTAATAAGAATAAAACTAGCATTTTCACATAATATGGTGGATATAGGCACTGCTAGAAATAATCCCCTAACGTGATTGCTGTAATAAAATGTTCTCGTCTACAATAATACACAACTGGAAGTTAATATACTTTTCACTGCATATAAACAAATAAATTGTTGTAAATATATTATATCCCGATAAAAACAAATAAATTTTATCAAAGTATAACAATATTTAGTAACATTATTGTATATTAGATGAAATCTGCCACATAACCAAATCCTGTGTTTTTAAGGGCAATTTTTAGTGCCCATACTCAGAGAGTATCTTACAGAGAAGATAACTCTCTCTTACTAAAAGATATCAAGCACAAGTAGATATTAAATCAAATATTTTACGAATTGACGACGAACAGATACTGACATATAAAAATAAAACATACAAATTCATATAAATGTAATTACATCTTTTTTATGAATATTTAAATAATTTAATGCCATTTTGTTCTGAACGTTTCTGTAGTCAATAAAACATGTTTTCTCAGTTAGCGATGTAGTTTTTATTCGAAAAAAAAAAATAGAAAGTTTGTGTTCATTTCCAGTGGGCAGGCGTGCAAAAACAATGACTGAAATGATGCATGCTAAAGATTGATTTTACTCTTCCAAAATGAATTGTAATTCACAGAAAAACAATTTTTTGATTAACATTCTTAACAGCGATGATTGCATTTCAAATTCTGCCAACTTGAGCTGATTTGAATGACTGTAATTAACATTTTAGTAAGTGTACAAAACTTTATTATTTCAGTGCACTGTGATGACAAAACATAACTGTAAGTTACAGATATTCACTTTTTGAAATTTCACATTTGAGAGAAACACCTTAAATGTGTTTCTCTCAAATAAGCTCAAAGATTATTAAATTGGATATTGGTTATACTAATTCTCCATATCAAAGCTAATTTCTTATAAAACTTGTTACTCTTATGAAACACTTCAATTCTTTCTAGGCATATCATATAAGTAATTAACCATTTGAATTCTTCAACTGTAATTTACCTGACATAATTTTTAACTACACTAAAATGTATTTATTTTATTTTATGTATTTATATCATAAATCTCTTATTCTTGAATCCTATTTACTAAAAATATAATTTTAAACGCTCAAGGACTGGTTAATGTTATTTGTTGAGTACTGCAATAATACTGTTAACATTAAAAGTTAAAAAGATAACAGAAAGGAATTATGTCACATTTTAGAAGTTGAATCTCAGCATCTAATTGATTCTAAAGTCAGTATTATATTAGATAGTTTTGATTTTAATCACAGTTTTTTCTTCCCTTTTAACAAAGAATTCACCAGAGAGATTCTATATTTCTTCCATCTCTCCACTTAATTTATAGGAAGAATTTTTTGTGATTTGAGAAACTAGCGAAACAAAAAAGTTAAGCTCATTGTATATAGAGATTCACACAGTTTTCTGTAAATAATCACTGGCTTTTACCAACTCATTTATCCATATTTATATATTCATAGTGAATATAATTACATTTTGGGATATTCACACAAGATTTATTAAAATCTATTATGCATTTAAAGTAATACATTGAGAAATATTTAGATACAATATGAGCGTGTTTTTAGTGAGTCAAATCATCCACGCTAATTGTATTCTCAGTTTGATACAATTAAATTTATCTGTGGACTCTTATTTATCTTTACAATGAACTATATGTTGGAATTTCCTTTCGACTTCTTATTATTATTTATTTCCACACTGTCTGCCTGTCATTTGAAGTATCTTGATTCTCTTCCTTCTTTCATTCGTATTAAGGCCTGCTAGCTTTTTTTTGTTGGACTGCATTCAGCTTTTCAATACCTTGTGTTGCGATTTCTTGCGCTAGTGAAGTACGTTTCATTATATCTGTTTCCATCTCTCTATCCTACTGCTGGGATTAGTAATTATTTGAGTATTTTTCGCGATATGTATTATAGGAATCAACGAACTCCAAATATTCATGTTCCTGTAAAAAATTCTTAGTAAAATACTAAAGAATGCTTTATTTCTTCAAACTGTTTGAAGCAAACAATTGCATGCTAATTTTCATCTGTGAAGAAACGAAGCTAAGCTTGGTCATGTGGGATAATTTCAAACTGGACCTGAGACAATGAGAGAAGTTTTAAGATTCGACATAATCTTGTTAAAATAGCTAAAGTTACATAATTTTATGCTCGTGACACACACACACACACACACACACACACACACACACACACACACACACACACACACACACACACACACACACACACACACACACACACACACACACACACACACACACACACACACACACACAGACGCGCGCGCGTCAATTTTCCTGTTTGATATATAAGAGAAATAAAATATATACTATCTAAGATCTGTATTCTGGTCAGAATTCAAACTGTAGGTTTATGAAAATAGAATTTTTGCTTTAAATGTGAGTAAAAAATTCTATTTAGTATTTAGAAATTCTTACAAATATTAAGAAAATATGACTATGTCTTCCATTCTTTAAAATTTGATTTACGCGAAATTGTTATTTGTTTGGCTTGTATGAAATAATACGTGAAAAACAATTAATAAAAATTTAAAAATGGCATTGAACAGAAAACTACTGTTCAAGGCGTTCTTCGATCCATTTTAGAAGTTGCAAAGCATCTGATATGAAAATCCTACTTGATTTGAATATACATTTTTATTTATTTGTTTTTATTTCAATGACAGGCACTTGTAATTAGGATTTCAGTGTATTCGCTAATACCTTATAGCTCGCCATAAAGCTTCTAATTATAAAGAATGTTGTCTATTAAATGAAGTAAAATTATAAATAAATTTTAATTTTAATAATCTAATAATATTAAAGGAATCCAGGAGATGTCACGCCATTCTTAAATGATGTGACCATGTGACATTTTGTGACGAAGAAATGCATCTAACAGTTCAAGAGATGCTGTATTCATGCTGTATTTTCTTACTCCAACATGTTTATTTCGCCTAAATGTGTACATTAATTATCATCTTTTTATTGGTAAATTATGCACGGAATAAAACATTCTGACTTTCAACAATCTGTAGGAAAACTTGTTAAGCCTTCTATCGTAATTATTATCTTACTTATCATTAGCTTTGTGATTTAGTAAATTTTAAAAAAATATTTTTTAATATATATATAATTTTTTGTAAATTGTTATATGCAATTATAATAAAGTAAATTAGTTAAGAAATTTTATAGTTTCATTTAAATTTTCTAAGGCACCATGTTTCTCTTTATATAAAATATTTATAAATTCACTTCTCAATGCAAGTGAATTCTCAATTCATTTCTCAATCCAAAATGATATTTATGATATAGATATTTATGATATATATATATATATATATATATATATAAATTTATTTCTCAATCCAAAATGATATTTATGATAACTTCATGTGACTAACCTAATAGCAATTTCAAGTGATATTTTTTGTTTATAGAAAAGCAAAATAGACTATATATATATATTATTTATATAAATATTATTTTATAAATATATATTTATATAAATATATATTTATATATTTATTAACTTGGGTATATATTATGTATTCAAGACACCAAGTAATTTTATATGAACTTGGTTTTTAATCCTATTTCCCAAGAAAGCAAACAGACAAGAAAGTCAAGTTTGCGCCTGCAAGTACTGCAAGTCTAAGGCAACTGATCCCTAAGGTAGTGCCAGTCGAGGCAACTCGTGGTAAAGGTGGATATTCTCTGATCACTATTCTTAGTATTTTTCCTCTAATGTAAAGCACATCCCCTTGCGGAGATGCATGATGCTAAACATTAAAGGCAATGGTCACTACTCATACCGGTTTCGACCTTTGTTGAGGTCTCGTCAATGGGAGCTGGACCTGAAAATGATAAGAGTGAAGTAATGCAGAGTCCATTATGTAAACCAATTTCATATAAAATTACTTGGTGTCTTGAATACATAATATATATCCAAGTTCAAACTTTCTACATCTATCTCTCATCCTGAGATTTTATTTATAAGGTGAAAACACCTTGTAGCAACTTGTTTTAGTAAAATACATAATGAGCTGTGCATTACTTCACTCATAGCGAAATATATCGTATATCGTACAGAAAAAGTCCTTTTTAGGACTTCCAGGGTAACAAATGGCAATGCTGAACCGAGGAAGTAAACTGAGGTTCGGCTGTTGCTGTTATCCTGGGTGTGAGTTTTTGAGTTCGCTCCCTTGGGGTTTTTGCCTTAAGGGAGCACCTTGAGTCTCCGGGGAAGGTGTTCTCCGGCAGGGCCCGCTGAGGGGGTTCTTGTCGGTGAATTATTTTCCTCGGAATTTGAGCGGTTCTGCTCAGGAGTCGGGGAGCCCATCGGGGTGCTAGGATGGGGCGGCCGACACTGAGTGGAACCAACGCTGAGCGGTTCTGCTTAAACGGGGAGCCCGTCGGGGTGCTTGGACGGGGCGGCCGTCAATGAGTGGAACCAACGCTGAGACATGGACGGTCTTTCGCCCACTATGGAGTGGCCTAAAGATCGTCCGATTTTTTGAGATTTTACCCTTTACTTACTAATCAGAGTAACGAATAGCAATGCTGTAGCCAATGAAGTTTTAACTGAGGCTCGGCTATTGCCGTTACCCAGACATGACTAGAGCTTTTTAGCTCAATAACACTCCATCCACATCCACACAGATTTTCTTCATTCAGATGACGGGATAAAGAGTCAAGGACTCAGTCCATCGCCCAGTTCTTTTAAGAACTTCACTCATAGCATTTTCAGGTCTGGCTCTCACTGACGAGAGCTCAACAAAGGTCGAAATCAGTGAATAGCCTTGGAGGGTAAGGATGGCAATGCTGAAACAATGAAGTTTAACTGAGGTTCGGCTGTTGCTGTTACCCCAGGGGCGCAGAGATTCGAGAGTTTGAGTTCGCTCTCTTAAGGTTTTCGCCTTAAGGGAGCATTTTGAGTCTCCGGGGAAAGTGTTCTCTGGCACGGCCCGCTGAGGGGCTTTGTCGGTGAATGCTTTTCTTCGGAATATGAGTGGTTCTGCTCGGTGGTGGTGTGTGGGTGGAAGGCCATCATTGAGTGGAGCCAACGCTGAGATGGATGGTCTTTCGGCCACTATTGAGTGGTCTAGGGATCGTCTTAATTTTTAGAGATTGGCTTTACTTACGTATCAACAAAGGTCGAAATCGGTATGGGTAGTGACCATTGCTTTTAATGTTTAGCATCATACATCTCCGCAAGGGGAATGTGCTTTACATTAGAGGAAAAATACTAAGAATAGTGATCAGATCTTTATCCACCTTTACCACGAGTTGCCTCGACTGGCACTACCTTAGGGATCAGTTGCCTTAGACTTGCAGGCGCAAACTTGACTTTCTTGTCTGTTTGCTTTCTTGGGAAATAGGATTAAAATCCAAGTTCATATAAAATTACTTGGTGTCCTGAATACATATATATTATTCTTGTGAAAAGTTTTTTACCTTGGAGATAATATATATATTAAGGATACCAAGTATTTTATAAACTTGGTTTTTTTACTCCTTCTCCCAAGTAAGCAAAACTGTTAAGTTTGCGCCTGAACGTAGTTCATGTCTAAAGGTAGTTCAACATCATATTTTCACATCTTTATCTCATCCAGAGTTTCTTATTCAAAGTAAAAGCACCTTGTAGCAACTTGTATAGGTAAAGTTGATAAGGCTCTGTATTACTAAAAACCTTGGTATTTCAGGGTCTAGCTACTCACTGAGGAGACCTCAAAAAAGGTTGAAACCGATCTAGGTAGTGACCCCCCCACACACCCTTAATGTATAACAGTATACATCTCTTAGTGAGATATGTTTTACATTATGGGAAATACTAAGAATAGTGATCAGAGCTCTACCCACCTTTACAACGAGTTGCCCTGGTGTTGCACTACCTTTAGACTTGAACTACGTTCAAACTTAACTGTTTTGTTTACTTGGGAGAAGAAGTAAAAAAACCAAGTTTATGAAAGTACTTGGTATCCTTAATATATATATATATAGTCGCAGTGATATACTTAATTAATACTCTTTTTTTTTCTATTACAAGTGCAAAAATATGTAGTATACAGTCATACAGTGATATTTATGATAACTTTATATAACTAGCCTAAAAGCAATTTATATATATATATATATATATATATATATATATATATATATATATATATATATATATATATATATATATATATATATATTATACAAAGGAACGCAATTATACAGTGTTTATTATTATTAGACATAATTTTATATTACAAAAAAAAAAAAAAAAAAAGCCCACAAAGAGCGTACTAGATTTGATGTGGCGTGGTCCGTCTGGGAAAAGATTGCCATTTGTGCTTTAGAATACCTTGGAAAGGTGATCATTCGTTCTTTTCGAAGACAGTTCTCAAAACAAAACTCATGTCCGGTCTATTTTTTGTCAGCCCCCCCCCCCCTATTTTTTAATTTTTAAAATTTTATTTCGTCTTTTGGGTTGTATTAATCACTATTTGCTATTATAGCAGTTAAAATAAATATGTTTATCATCTGAGGCATTCCATGATCGCCAACAAAAAAAAAAAAATCGCTTTATTTTAGAAATGGCATATCAAAAGGTAATCAATGCATTTTTAGAAGATTTTTAATTTTTCAAATTAGAAACTCCATACCTTAAATCATTTTTTATTATATTATCATATTTTAAATCATAGAAAAACACTAAGATAATCTAAAATCATCAGGATGATTACAGAGTCCGACTGCTGATTTATTTTATTTTATAATATGTTACAAATACAGATATTATCTGTAATTGTTCAAGGTTTTGTCTTAGCTTCGTCATTACCTGTCGCTTTCTTTTCAACTACTTTGAAATTCTTTTGTGTCATGCTTACGCAAGCAATAGCTCTGATTGGTAAGCGGAAGCTGTATTCATAGAAATGCAGCAGAAGTGTACATAATCTGAACAGAGAGCTTCAAGTTACTGCGTATTTTACTATCTATCTTGGATTTTCGGAAACTTGTGTAGTGAGGGGTGGGGCATAGAATAAAGTTTCGTGTACAGGCTAAGAAAAGGCTAAATAATTTCGATAAAATTATTCCAACTGAACATACACGGATTTCGTATATGGTGGTCGTATTATCGTATACCGCCATATTATCGTATATCGATAATATGGCGGTCTAACAGTTTTTAAAGACAATAAATATTTTGGAGACATTTATGATTTTCATAATAATAAAGCGTTCTTGTATTCTTAAAAATTGAATTTTTTTTGTTTTTTTTTTCACTCCTGCTTCCTATACGAAAAAATTAAGTTTTAGTGAATGATGTCAACTATATGTTTATTCTTATTAAAATCTTAACAACCCTCTAAGTATCGATATCATATATTGTAAATTTGTTCTATGCTGAAACAAATGCTTCATACTTTTGGCATTCGCTATTTCATATTATTCGTTTTTATCAATTCTTTGGTAATATATGGAAAACAATATTTACAATGTATATTGTCATCATAGGGTACTACTGCATGCATTGTAATAGTGCATTTTGTGTTTCTTTCATTTTTTTTATTCTTTATTTTCGTATAATAATTTGTCTTGAGATTTCCTGTACATCGAATATACATATCACATTATTCAAAATAATACACGAAAAAGAATACATGAAAAGCATGCAAGATGAGAATTTGTTCAAAATGAAAACATGTGAAAAACATGCAAGTTAGTGTATATTATAGTAGGTTAGTACCGCGGATTGGTTAAGGGTTAAAGTAATACTGGAAACCCCTGCTCTAGGGACCAAACGCAGAAAAATTTCAAGCTATTTCAAGCCTTTAGTAAGCACACTGGGAGATGAAATCAACCTCCACCTTTGAAATCAACCTCAGCCTCCACCTTATACAACAAAAATATCCACCTTTATACATACATACATGCCCACAGCATAGTGTTGAAGAGCGAGTCCGCATTGGTCCATTAGGGAAAGCAATGTTTATAGATCATAGAGATAGGTGAGTTGGCTCTGGAAGAAAACTGCCTAGTCTCTTAATTTTTCTTTTAATCCTTCCTTCTATCCTGATTTGCGCTTACGCGTAGACTCACACTTTACCATGCAGGCATTTGAAATCAAATCCTACGGAATAGGGTGGTTAATAATACTTATTCACCTGTTGTCCTATGTTTGTATACTGCGTGTGTTCTTCTGAGCGGTTTGCCTGTTTTGAGGGACGAAAATCCCGAGTTTTCGGGAGAATACTCCCACCTCCGTATGAGACCGGCAAAATAACTGTTTGATTTAAAACTCCCGATAAAGGTTCCTCGCACCATAGAAGGGATTAGAACCCAGTCTTTCGAACCAAAAGGATTGTCTAAACCAACTGAGCAACGGGGCTTTTTCTTTGTACAGAAACCAAACTGGAAAAGATAATTAATGCGTACGTTCGTGCGTAAAAGGAAATCGGCGGAACTAAGCGTTAAAAATGATCACAAATAAAACAGAATTCTTAGTCTGATGCTTAGTTGAATATCCATCTTAGAAGAAAGAAAAATATTTAAAATTCGACAGAAATGTTCAACAGAGTACAGTCTGCCAAATTTGAAATATTTTTACCAATTAATGAAATAATTAGAGAACTTTGAGAGAAAACAAACAAAAAAATTGTAGGTTTTGTCTTTTACCTCTTCCGTAGACCTTTAAAGTCGCATCGTTCAAACAGTTTCAAACATGTACAGGTGTTTATTATGTTGTTTATTATGCTCCCCGAGAATTTCACCCCATTGAAAAAAAAAAAAACTGAAGAGGTAATCCCCTCAATACCGCATCATTCAACCTATTGTGATCAAATGTAAAATATAATTATTGCTCGTTTCTGAAGTTCTTCCGAGAAATTTAATCAGATTTAAAACGATGCAGTGCTGTCATGGAATGAGCTTCCTCCTCCAGTACTTGTACAGTCACATCATTCAGCCCATTTCGGCTAACTTTGAAGCATAGTTAGTTCTTACATTAAGGTTCCCAGATAATTTACGCACAGAAGGATTCATCCACAATAAGGAGTGGAGTGTAAAGGAGGGTAAAGAAAAGAAAATGTCCCATTATTCGACCGATTTCAATTAGTTATTTTCTCAAATGTTTTACCCACGTCATGTAAAAAAAATGGTAACATCTCATTAAAAAACACATTTAAACTTCCCCCAACAAAATATATAACCTGTCCGATGACACAGAATCCTGGTCGGAAATACAGAACTGACAGACGATATGCTGGTCTCACGTCTGTGGATGCTTTGGTATTACCTGTCCACGCTCGCTCTGCAGTCTTGACATGGCTCTTAATATTTTTTTAGAGATTGGAAGTATGGCAGGTATGAGCTACATTTCTCAAGAGATACGAATATGTAATCTTGGAAATATTTATTGTAATAGGCTTGCTGGTCGAGCAGATAAACCTCTTCTTTTCTACTTATGGAATGTGGGT
The DNA here is from genome assembly GCF_054136105.1 of Typopeltis vanoorti. Taxonomy (NCBI): domain Eukaryota; kingdom Metazoa; phylum Arthropoda; class Arachnida; order Uropygi; family Thelyphonidae; genus Typopeltis; species Typopeltis vanoorti. The sequence goes on along the minus strand of NC_143565.1, from coordinate 72,222,815 downwards.
CCGAATCTGGGTCGAGATGTATAGCATATTATTTCTATTATTTCATACGGAATGGAAAGTCCTGCAATTTGCATATAAAGACTGCATAACCACTTTACCTGAAAAAAACATTTATAAATGTTATTGCTATCTTATATGAAGGGAATCAAGTGATGTTTATAGTCAATAGCTCATTGTTTTCAACTGAATTAAAAAGGCTTCGTTTAGGGAGAAAGAGGAAAGCTTATCTCTCTACCAAATCTTATAATATTTTTGTATATCATTATTTCATACTTGAGTCTCTCAATACGTCTTTCAACACGCATGAACTTTTGTTATTGATCCAAGCAATTGCCAATCACACCACGCCTTTCGATTAGTTTGGGAATTTCATTAGATCAACCAGAACTCCTTGGAAGTACTAATTTCGTGGGATACTTTATAATTCTCAGTTCCTTTTTTATGTTAATAAGATGTCTGAATAAATTTCTTACTACGGGGAGGGGGGGGATTGTTCTGTTTCTTTCTCTCAATATTCACATCTTTCAGCGATTAATCGGCGCTCATTTTAAGTGTCTCCTTGTGAATTTTCATCGACATGTCTCCATCGCAAATTAGGTTAATTTGTGTGCTTTGCTCGTGCATGTTTCCTTATTCTTCCCGAAGGAGATTTGTCTCCAACCTCTCCCACTGTAATGTTACACTAAGAACCTATAATTTCTTCAGTTGCTATCCCGGCTAACCGAGTGATCCCCTTACTAAAGCTGATTACTTGTTTTTGTGACCTTGGGGGGTGTCTGGTTTTCCGGTCACACCTCTTGATTTCTTAAACATTACTCCGTAATTATTACAATCAAGGGCCACGTGATCTAGACATCTCGAACCATACATGCAAGGAGTTTCGCGTCTACTGCACCCTAGCACTGCGTTGTGGCAAACTTAATCCTGTTGTCAAGCAACTTACATTTCATCAGCCATTGATTTATTCATAGGTTTGGACATTTATCTTCTCACAAATTACCACTTTTCATTTGCTGGTTACTTTCTCTTTAGTTTCCTATCTTCCATGTCATTACATGCCACCTAGCAGGAAACAAAGGTTCCTGTTTCTAGGCGCCACTTATTTTCTTGTGTGAGAGTTAATGAAAAAACCTTAATTACATCTATAAGCTGCTGGTCATGTTTACAAATTCCGATTCGTAAACTGCATAAAATAAATAAAAAAAATAATAATAAATTGGTGGTTTAAGTTAATATTCATATACATTCCTTTAAAAAAATTATAAAAATAATTGTTTTTAAAATATTTATTAATTCAGTATTATGGAATATTGAATATTATGATATACCAACTCAAAAAATAGAATCTTTTTTATATTTAATATTAGATTGCTCTTCCAGTGACTAATAAATAAAAAGAAAGATATGAAATTAAAATACCCTTCTTACTGAGGATTATGCATTACCAATTTTCAGTCATATATAACTCATATACAAGTCCGCGAGGTTAGCCTAGTGGCCCTGCGCTTTGCAACCATATGCCTGGGGAAGGAGTGTCCTAGGTTCGATTCCCTTCGGTGACGTGAGGAGCTGAAGGGTCATCCTCAGCCATAGCCAGGTTAGCCGGTTTTGGGCGTGGACAGCAGGGTTTCTTCCCCCTCCCCAGTTTATCTGGGGTTTTTAATTACGCAAGCAGGTAAACCGGCTTTGAGAACTCAACACTACGGACATAGGATACACCGGGGCGTAGGGCTGACCATCTTATCTTGTGAGGGCTTGAGGTCCGATAATTAATAAACCCTCGACACCGTAAGGTAAAATGAGATGAGATGAGATACAAGTAGCCAAAAGGTGCTCGACATTATTAATAAAAATCTCTGCATGAGAGAAAGACGTAGAAAGTTTTTTACCTTGGGTCACCGCAGTGCTAGGGTGACCTTTCCTTATATATGGTTTCTGCATTACTTCAACCTTGGTATATCTCTCTCCCGGGTCTGGCTCCCGGTATCTTTCTCACTGATGAGACCGCAATAAAAGTCGAAAGTTGTCTGAGCTGTGGCCCTTCTCATTATGCATTGCATCATACATGTCTGAAAGGGGGTGTGCTTTGCATTATGGGATACACAGTAAGCTAAGTGATGTGAAGTCATTAGCTTCTATATACAAGTAACTCAGGCGTGAATATATTTCACGCGCAAAACATTGTTTTGCTTCCTTGGGAAAAGGATTAAAACCAAGTATAAAATTCTCGATATTTGTAAAGTATAATAAACCCAAGATAAAAAAACTTTCTATATATATATATATATATATATATATATATATCCCTGTCATATATTAAAATAATTTTAATATATGTAGAGTACTTTTTTTCTCATATTCCTTCCACGTTTTGTGGCCCCTCTCTATTCCAGGATCTCGTTGGTTGCGCCGTTCTTTGTGATACAACAATGAATTCTCGATAACTGTCTAATTATAACTCCCTAATAACCGTCTAATTGTCTAACAATAAAAACGAAGAGCGTGTGTTTTCCCGGTTAGCAAAGCATGTATCGAGCCAGGACAACAAAACGTTTTAGTATAACACAATATTTGAAACGAATATAAACAAAATTAATATGGTATACATTAGTTTTTATTATAATATATTTGTGACATGTAGCCTCAAGTGAATGTACAAGATACTATGATAGTGCATAATTAGGTTTACGCCATTATTATCTTCCTATCAATAGTTTTCTTTTCTTTTTTTCAAATAAACCATGATTTGTTAACATTTCGGTATTGTCAGTTCTTAGGCAGGCATTTCGGTCTTCTAAGGCACAGTTAACTGCATCAATCCACCTGGATCTTGATCCTTTCTCTGGACCTTTTTGCTCTCCTGCTCGGTATACTTTGTCCATTTCTTTAAATGACTATACGACCTTAAATTAGCTCTGCTGACATTATTTAATGCCAACAATGTCAAGTTCTCTCCTAATATCCTCGTTTTTTTTATATCATTCCGCTATTGATGCCATCTGTTCAGTGTTCGAAATTTTTATCCGAATTCTCATATATATGGTCTAATCTTTGATCCACTGTTTTATTTCAAACCTTATAATTTCTTATTTTTCTCGAGGAATGCCTCTTTATCTCCTTGTGTCTACAATGAATTTTTTTTTATTTTTCTATCCTTGCAGACAATTTCATACCTTCTTTGCTCGTTGAATTAATCAATATTTTCTTCAGGTTTCGGGGGGGGGGGCATTAAATAGTAGCTTTTGTTCTCGAACTTTTTAATTTTTTTCCCTCCAAAAATTCGATAATTAGTTCGAAATTGAAACCATGTATATATATATTCTTGTGTCTTACACCAGTGTCAATATTTATCACAATCCACTATAGCATCAATAAGAACTTTTTTTATTTCTTGTGTGTTCTCTCCATGTGAAATTATGGGCATCTTTACGTTGGAAACCTAACGTATACATAGACATGTGCGGGTCTATTCTCCTCGTTTCCGTGGCGATTCCGATACAGTGAAGTGAGCGAGAGCGATGATACCAAGTACGAGGGTGGTGTCCGAAAAGTTCTCGGTCTAACAATGAAAAAACAAATATACAATTTCAAAATTATTTTTATTTTCCAACATAATCTACGTTAAGATAATACATCTCTTCCAGAGATGCTCCAGCTCCATTATCCCGTCCCTGTAGTGGTTCTCAATAATATCTGCAGAATACCCCTCTACAGCTGCAATCACCTCTTGATTCGAAGAAAAACGCTGACCTGACCAGCGAGGAAGGGTTTTAGTTTTGGGAAGAGACAGAACTCAGAGGGAGCCAAATCTGGGGAATAGGGTGGATGTTCCAACAATTCATAGTGCAAATCCCTTAATTTTCCCATTGTCAAAGCACCTTTGTGGGCAGGTGCATTGTCCTGATGAAAGATGATTTTTTCTCCTGCAAACCGGGTCTCTTCTCACGAATTATTTCGTCTATTTTGGTTAAAAGATCGTAATAATATTCCTCGGTTATTGTTTTACCCTTTTCAAGATAATTAATAAACAAAATGCCTTTAGCATTCCAAAACACCGATGCCATGACCTTTCCTGCTGATGGAATCGACTTTGTCTTCTTTGGTGCTGAAAATCCGGCTTCTGTCCACTGTTTTGACTGCTGTTTCGACTCTAGTGTGTAATGGTGAATCCACGTCTCATCCATAGTAATAAATCGAAGCACAAAATCAGTTTTATTCTTGTTAAAACGTTCCAAGTACTGTTTACAGATTTTCATGCGAGTGCGTTTTTGATCTATTGTGAGCAAGCGCAGTACCCATCTTGTGCAAAACTTTCTCATTTGCAATTCTTCATGCAAAATATATCCTACACGTTCTTTTGAAATGCCTATAATCTCAGCAATTTCACGCACTTTGACTCGCCCGTCATCCAATTACCATATAGTGCACTTGATCAATGATTTTTGGACATCTTTCACGTGGATCATCTTCAAGGCTAGTACTGCCAAGTTTAATCTCAGCAGCCCATTTCTTAATTGTCGAAAATGAAGAAGTGCCCATAAACTTTTATGAATTTCGGATGATTTTTTTTTTTTTTTTGGTGTTAAACCTTCTTTTACAAAGAATTTTATAACCGCACGATACTCAATTTTATCCATTTCAAGGGGTACACAAAACACTTTTGCTTAAGACAGTTGATGAAACAAACTACTACTTGATAGAATAACTTGCAATTTTACGTGGATGCTTATGACAGATGTACGAACTTAGAAAAAAATAATCTTGACGATAGTGTCGCCATCTATGGTCGAGGCAGAGAACTTTTCAGACTATCCTTGTATGTGGAATACTGATTACGAAGAACAGATTGAGAATTTGTAGACTGCAGACAGGAGAAAGACGGATGATATAATTGAGGCCTACAAACTTCTGAAAGAGTCATACAGGATTTCAGTTGAATTTCATTTTATGGAGGTTGGGAAAAGGAAGAGGTCTTCCTTGTAAGTCGAGAATGAATGCCGCCAAGAAGAGGTTGAGAGCTCGATGTTTCTCTCATGAACTGGTGCATGATTGGGATGGATTGCCGTTGGAGGTGATGAGTGCAAGTAGTTTGAATGAATTCAAAAATAGGTATGGAAACTGGTGTGGGTCAACATGTGGCCTTCATACTTACCATATTATTAGCTTTGCTTTTTTATCCATTTTTTTCCAAAACGTTATATATCTAGGATCCATTTCTGTTTTGGTCACCAACAAGAACCAGCTTTTTTTTTCTATATGCCCACTCTGTCTCCTTTCTGGTGACTCGAAAAATGCATCTTTTTCTTTAAAATCATACCTTTTGTGCAATCATATGAGCAAAGAAGTCTCATTGTCCAATTTCCCATTTTTAAATTTGTCCACATCACCTTACTTGAAACTTTTTGGCATTCAAGAAACAATATCTTCGTGTTTATTGCTGAACAGTGTAGTTATTGCTTCCTTCCCTGATCCCAGCTTTTTGAATGTAACATCTTGTAGCTATTAATGAGAAGTATCACACCTGTGTTTGTCCTCTTCGCCTCGGTAACACCAATCCGATTAACATGTTATTACTAGTTAATTCAACTAGTAATAACATGTTCCTGCGCTAATTCAACCTTTTTTCCATTGATACTTTTTTATGGTAATAGGCCAATCTTTAGTTCCGTAAAGTCTGAAGTTATTCCAGCAACTGACTTATCATTGTTCATCCCAATTCCCGGATGAAAACAGCGAGTTCCTTGTATACCAAGCGACGTTCCAGTCTGCATGACATTTCATCATGTTATTTGGTTTAGCGGAACAAAATATGCTTTAACTGCAGTAATGCAATGTCATACTCTCCGTATTGTTGACTTTCTCGTTATTTCAAATAAATGAGCGGGACTTCTATTAAAAATAATCAAAGTAATATTTCCAGTTTCTATTATGAATGTATCTTTAGTGGAACTATAATAAATGCTTCATAATTATTTAATAATTTAAATTAATTTTTATAAAAAAATTTATAACTTTTGATACTAAAGGAATATTTAAAAAGAATTTAATACGTTTTGAATATTTCTTTATAAAAATTAATAAAGTTTAGACACCTTTTTTTTATTTAAAAGTAATTATATATATTCATACTTGATATGCTGGATTCTTTCACGCCAGTCATTATATAAGGACTATAAGGATTCTTTCTCGCTCCCCGTGTGGTTGCCGGGATAAGAATAGCACCAATGTAGCTCATGCATGTCGTACGAAGCGACTAAAATGGGTACCCAGGGAGGGTAATGGATGGCAATGCTGTAGCCAATGAAGTTTTAACTGAGGCTCGGCTATTGCTGTTACCCCCTTGCCATGATCGGAGCTTTATAACTCAATAAGATCTTATCCTTACACTGTCCTCGACAGATAACGGGGATGATAAAAAGTATTCTTGCCTCGCTCCTTTAAGCCAGTCCTTATAAGGATAAGATCCTTTCTCGAAGAAGGGCTAAGGAAGTTTTGTGATAGGTTTTTCTTGTTTTCATCCAATATGTCCTTTGACGATAAGGAACTTGAGGATGATAGAATATTGCCTACACCTTTTGAGAAACGTCAGATGGTTCAGTAATCTCGCTTTCTTGCATTTGTCTTTTTCTAAGCACCGTACTTTATGTTTCATGTATCCATATAGACTGTTCATGTTGAACGTTATATTTGGTCTTTTATTAACTATAATTAACAAAAAACAGATATTTGGATTATAAGACCACAGGTTTAGTGCACAAATTCGTCGACTAGTTTCGCTAGCAAAACTAACTAGTTTTGTCAAGACTAAACGGTGAAAAAACTAATAAATGCAAAAAAAAAAAAAAAAAACTGAGGAATATAGTAACGGTTAGACAACAAAATTGGAAGGCACCGCGTGACATGGTATACGTGAAGCGAGATACTTCAGTCATTATTACAAATACGCGTTACATAGATTTTGGCGAACTGTAGTTCCGCTAAACTTAATGAGTAAATAATATTTTTCCATATATCCTTTAATATTACTCCTTGGTGTCTATTAAGGTTATTTCCTGTTCGTAGGACCACTGCAGCTTCTTTAAATATTCGAAATCTGTAATCTTCCTCCAAATATGGCATTGAGCTGTTATCCATAGCTATAGAGTGGTTTGAAGTTGAGAAGTGATGTACCAAACCTGAGGTGTCTGGTCTGTTATGATTAGCGTCTCCGACATGTTCCTTCTGTCTAATTTCTAAGCTTCTTGAAGTTTGGCCTATGTAGGATAGTCCACGCGTACAAGGTATGCTGTAAAGACCTGCATATTTGAAAAAATGTACACTGTCTTTAGGGGATCTTAAAAACTAAGTAGTGATAGCGGTCGGTTTAAACACCACTCTGGTGTTATAAGGCTTTAAAAGTGTAGCTATTTTATTGGAGACTAAACAAACATAGGGTACGTATGTTGGTTTAGTACGTATCAACAATGGTTGATACGTACTGAGTTGCTATACGTTGTTGCTATAGGTTGTTTTTATAGAGCATTTTATTGATTAAGTTTAGAGGATACCCATTTTGAGATAGAGATTTGGAGATGTGGGAAAGTTCTGTACGTACGTCTTCTTCGTTTGTGACTATGTTGTTGGCTCTGTTTCGTAGCATATGGATGATGCTGCATTTTTGTGTATGATGATGATTTGAAGAATGATGGAGTTTCTTATATATAGTAAGTTTAATATCTTCATTCTCTAGTCTTTTGACAAGTATATCCGAAAAAGGTAATTGATGATTGCTTTCTAACTCTAAAGTAAATTTTATTTTGTCATGACAAGAGTTGATTTTTTCTAAGAACTTATGTAAGCTCTCTACTCTTTCTATAATTATATATAATTATATATATAACATGATCATTTAACTATAACGATGAAAATCAAGAAATTTTGATTGGAGATTCTATTTTATTAGAAACTACATGGCATGATATGCATATAGAAAACTGTAATCCACAAACAAAAAAAAAACAAAAACAAAAAAATAGCACTTTAAAGTCAATGATGAGAGATTGGAGCTCACAAAAATGCATTTTATAGAAAACTGTAATCCACATTGTCCATTCATCCAGTGAGCTAAATGTTCACATCATGTTGCAATGGCTTCGTTCATAATGCGTTGATCGAGTAGGCATTATGAACGTCTTCTCGTCTACCTGCACTCCCTCTTCCCTTCTTCGAATTAATTGTGAGGATACCTAACATTATAAATCTTAACACAGCTTTGTTTATGTTTTTTCTCTATTTTTATTGTTGAAACACAAGAGGTTAAATATTACCTTGTGTTGGCAGATATATCGTTCCGTTTGCATTCATCAATATGCCGATCGCGTGATAAGTCAGTTGTCTGATATAACCAAAGAAAGGTCGTAAAAGTTTTAACGAAAAACGGATGCCTTTTCACCAGCACCTCACTATGGTTATTTCGTTACGTAGTGCGTGAAACGAAGGAAGGAAGTTACTAATTAGATTCATTTGACAAAATGCAGAATTGTCATTATTAATGTGACAATCAGACTGTTTGGGCCTTTCCTTTATAGCACTGTTATTACGAGCAATAAAACGTAATAGATGAGTTAGTTTGACATAAAGGAAATCAGCTGCACGACAGCATCAAACATCTCTTCTTGTGGGATACAAAACGTTCTATTTCCTTTTTTTTGTTTCCGGTTTGGATTCTTTGAGATTGTTGTGCAATAACTAAAATGTAGTTGCTTAAAAAACGTACCACAGCTATTCAAATAAGGATGTGGATGAAAAAAAAAATAATGCAACAGACACAGATGATGTGATAGGGATGAAAACAGCAATTAGTAAATTACAATCAGCTCCCTGAAAATCAAAGCACTTCAAGAAAAGTGGAATGTCAAAACACATGATTGTCTGCTGAAGTACATTGGCGAAAAAAAAAAAAAAAAAAAGAAGAAGAGGCAACAGGAAGAGAGGAAACGACTCACACTCCTAATCTTGTGGAAACAACTTTCTTATATTACTAAGCGATATCCAAATCCGATAAATAATTACAAATTTATTAATGTAGGAAGTACTTTACATAAGAAGTAAATTAGCCTTTATTTAACTCTTCTTCCTTTCACTAAATTTATTTAAAGATGAGGCATCTAGTAACACGCTAACAAATAGTCAAGTCAACCCGCGATGACGTCACACAGCACCCATTACAGATTCATTGCTGTCTCACTGTCTGCATCAATTTCGAATCTTCTCATCATGAATTCTTTAGACGTCCAGCAGATTCTGCTTCCTCCAAACAGTCCTGTAAACAAGTACAGTTGTTCAGAATATCAATGTGAATTTTAAGAACTTTTTTTTTTACTTATTTGCATTTTAATTGTTTCCTGAGTAAAAAAATGCATCGTAAGATTCAACATTTAAGATTACAGACGTATAATTAACATCCATCTGTTAACTGCTTTTTTCTGTTTTATTAGATTAATAAAGATAAGAGGGTTGTAATAACCCTAAGGCGAAACTTCATGTTTTGTTTTGTTTTTTTAAAAAATGAAGAGCTGATTCATATCTTTGTACTTTATTTTCTTTCTTATTTTCTGGTTGTTATAATATTTATTTATTTTTTTGCATTTTTTCCCAGAAAGATGTTTTTTAGAAATAGATTCGAAAAATTTAAGCACCATCTTGATTTTAGAATAATATAAGTAAAAGAGTGAGAACATATATATATGAAAGAGATTGTCAGTTGAAATTATTGTAACACGATCGTATACTACAGTGCTTCCCAAACTTCTGGATGTCAGGGGGGCCCCCTTTTGAAAAATTAAAATATTTCACGCCCCCCTCGAAAAAAAAATCGTAATATAGACATATATTATTATAATATTTATTATATTTATATTCAATACAAAACATACACAGCGAATATTGCAAATATTACATTTTTAGCATCTTACATACACATTTGACATGGCACATTATCTCATATTTTTATATACATAGATATATTGTTATAGTACATTTGCAGTACAAGCACGTGAAATGTAAACCGATTAGTAATAAAGAAAGAATTTAAAACTTAAAAGAAGCTTAATAACAATTTAATGTGATGGATGTGTTTCATTTCTGCTACACAAAACGTCAATATCAGGTGAAATATTTGAAACTGCAATTCTTAGATTTCTCCTTTGAAATGAAACTTATACGAATAAGCATATATTTACTAATATTCATTAAGCGCCGAAATACGCCGGAAGCAAAATTTGTGAACCCGCACCGATGTGCGATTTTTTCCCATTAAAATATAAAACATAACAAAAACGAAATAATAAATAATAAAAATTAAATACGTTTCTTTTAAGATAAAAAAAACTACTTAGTCTTAAAACATTTTCGATTTGTTTTCATTATTTCACGGCCTCCTCAAGAAAATCTAATGTCCCCAAAAGGGCCGCGGCCCACAGTTTGGGAAGCGCTGCTATACTACATCTGTTATTTTCAAGAAGTATAACAAAAGAGTGCTCTGAGTAATAAAATAAAAAAAAATCAGAATATTCTTGCACTACTGATAGTCAGTGGTGCAAGAATATTCTGATTTTTTTTTTTATATGACATTTCTGATTTAATGTCATATTGATGGCAAAATATACTGTAAGCCAAGCAATATTTGAGCTTGCTATATATATAAATTTGCATAAATCAGAATTAGTGGAAACTTGCAGAAAAACCAAATTGCCTCGATAAAGTATTAGAACATCGTCCAATATTTAAATAGAATTTGAAATAATAATTTTAAAAAAAGAATGTAATGTAGAAGCCAAATTATCTACTTTTGAGATTACAACTGGAAAGAAAATGAGGAAAATTGGTATTCTGCCAAATAACAATTACATTATGGGTTATCATTTTCGGCATAATAGTTGTCTGGCCAAGAAACATCGTACAAAATGTATCAGGATTATTCCAGAAACTTTAATATTGCTAAAGAAAATGATGACGGCGATGATTAACTAAATACTATGTAACTGATTTTAGAAGATGAAAGAAGAATGCTTGCTCAAATTAAGGTAACGAAGTTGTCCGGGTTTGGTTAGCGGGGTCCTCTACGGTTGTCATATATTTTGAAATCCATTTTGCATTTGTGTGTGATTAGTATTTTTTTAAAATTCTTTACCATCCTATGTTATTAAACAGATGAATGAATTATTTATTAATAAATTAAGAGTATATTTCTTTAAACTTGACTTGTGACGGTATTCAGATCATTATTTATGAAAATCTATTGAAGAAGTAAAGATCGTTTGTCAAATTTAAAAATATCTATTAATATATCGTGAATCTAGAATTTATTGCCAAAATATCGTTTGCTAGGAGAAAAGACGGACACAGTTCATTTCTCTGTTTCTTCATGGAAATTGATGCGGAGATAAAAAGCCCTTACGTTACATAGAGCAAATTCTTTGTTATATATTCCAACTTATTTTAGGGAGATTTTTAAGTGTATCTCACCCACGAACGGTTGGAATCCTATAATACTTTAATACTGGTAGTAGGATTAAGTCTACAGCAACCGATCTCCTGCTGAAAGAGTTGAAACGTACATTTTTTCAAGATTTCGTTTCTCCAATGAGCAGGATAACACGCTTCCCAATCAAAAAATTAGAATAATCAAAGAAAATGTGGTGAATGATCTGCAATTCTAATTTGTTGCATAGAAAATAATTATTACTAAATATGAATTAGCATAATCTAAATCTACATACTTCGTAGATTATATAATCATGTAAACACATAAAAATGTAATATAAATTATAAGAAAACTGTTATTTGAAAACATTCACAGAATTAGAATAATTTTTAACGTGGTTCAAAATATGAGAATATTCCAAAATTTTCCGACTGGTTTTGAGAAAAGCATAGAAATAGCATATGTTTCAGTAGCTACGGGACTGATTCGTGTGAGGAATCGTTTTCTCGTGGATTTCAGTTAATCATTTGCTAAACGTGGTTGAACGAGTGACATATCGGAAGCTAAGAAGTTTCGTATGGTGTCTCTACACAAAGAAGGCCAAACTCAACAGTTCACAGCTAACGAATTGAAATGTTTTCAAGCAAGCGTGAGTAGAGTGTTGAGTCAGTTCATAACAGGAGTTTTCAAAATAATCGCTGCAGTAGCGGTTGAAAGGTAATAACTACATCAAGAGATGAGAGGAGATTGAAGAATATTGTGAAGAAAAACCGCTTTCGAAGTGTAAGGTTTTTGAACAGGAGATGGAAAGTCTAAATCTACTACGTTGAGACGACTTCACAAATTGGGTAACTTGGGTGTTTTATATCACGCGTGCCTAAGAAGACGGAGCTACTTATGATTTCCAAGCAAAAGGCAGCTAGAGTGCGATGGTGTAAGCAAAGACTGTTGTGGGGGTCAAGAGGACTGGGGAAAAGTACTTTTTAGCGATGAAAATATGTTTTGTGTGTCTCATGGTCATAAATGGACACGTGTTTGGCATCTTTGGCATGAGGCATTTGATAAAGAATGCATGAAACGCTTGGTGAAATTTGCAACTTCTGTCATAGTATTGGCTTGTATGACCGCAGAGAGGCTGTGTATTGTATAGGAAAGAGTTAATTCCAAAGTGTACCATGAAATTCTTGAGCACTTTATGTTACGGGCATCGGAAGATTTATGTGATGATGATGATTTCCTTCTTTAGCAAGATTCAGCTTCTTTTCACACTTCCATGACCACTACTAGATGGCTCAAAGAAAGGCAAATCATTGTAATTCCTTGGACTTACTTCAAACTCACCAGATTTAAATCCCATTGAGAATTTGTGGGAAATTATGAAGAAACATCTCCAAAAAGTTGCCCCAAGGGACAAAAATGAACTTGTTTCTAGCCTGCAGATCATATGGGCATGTTTTCATTAAAAAAATGACTATGAACTGCTAATAAATAAATAATATGCCCAGCCTTTACAACCGATGATAAAAGCTAAGGGGATGCAACAAAGTACTAGTTATCATGTTGTTTACCCTTTGACTGTAATTTTTGAGCATTAATTTTCGCATTGTTCTAATATTTGAACCACGTTAAAAATTATTCTAATTTTGCTAATGTTTTCAAATAGCAGTTTGCTTATAATTTATATTACATTTTTATGTGTTTACATGATTATATAATCTACGAAGTATGTAGATTTAGATGATGCTAATTCATATTTGATAATAATTATTTTCTATGCAACAAATTAGAATTGCAAATCATTCAACACATTTTCTTTGATTATTCTATTTTTTTTTTTATTCCGAAGTATAGTCTCCCAACGCGTAAATGAAAAATATTTGACTTTGTCAAAGACATCAGACTGAGCCCATAACACTCAAAATAGGAAATCAGTATCTTCATTGTCATTCTTCACCACAAACATTACATTCAAGGCTTATTTCCAAACAGAGCTTGTTTTCAAATACATGCGATACAATAATGCAATAGAAGGCGGGGATATGTTTCTATAAACCACTTATTATTACTAAATCTAGGAAACGAAATCCCGGAAATAAAATTTCATTTGCATTCACATCAAATGCATCTCCTCCCCCTATAGTTCTGCTTTCTTGATTGAGAGACCTGTAATTAAAATAAACGTTGGCACGTAATTTGGCACTACGTAGTATTGCTAAGTAATGTGAAACTACAATTTCTTCACGATATGCGTTGGTTTCATTTACAGTAGTTTAGAAATAAAGAGTAGAGACTGTTAGACGTGAATATTTTTTCTCATGAATTGCAAATTACAAAGGCATCGATAGATTATTTCGTTCACCACCCTATCGCCGAAGCGATGATACTTTTCAGGTCGAAACATCTGAGTTTAAATCCTTTCGGATGAGAAGAGCTTTAGAAGGGCTTTCAAATTTGGTCCGTCTCATTTTTTAATCCCTTTGATGCAGCCAGGAAGTATGCGCATTGACAGACCGAACAGACTACAGAGCTTGAATTAGCTGTGTCTATCATGACATCAGTTAGGTTTATATGAAGCTCGGTGACTTGGCCATCACAGCTACTGAGCCTCTACATTAACGAGAACAAGGTAAGTGTTGTCGTATGCAGTCAAGTGAATGAGTGTCTAGTTGATCAAACTATTTACGTATTTGTAATGGGAGGCTGAAATTTTGCATTGAAGTTGGTTTCAGTATGTAATACGAAAAAAAAATCATAAAACTCGGGTTTTTTTTTTTTTGTTGAATTTCCAAAAAAAATAAAGTTATTATTCCCTTAACTCGAAAAGAGTCTACGATATCGAGATGGTATTTTGTCCATTCAATGCAATATTGTTTAACTGTCAACAGTTGTTACTCAGTAATCAAAAGAGAACAAAACAGGGTAAAGATTAACGTTTCGATGATACGATTAAAATCAAGAGTCCAAGGATACCTCCAGTGTACTGTCATTGGTGGAGTGAAAAATATATTTCACTCTTCATGTAATGTATTATTAGTATGGAAAACTTTGACGTCACAAGGTTTAAGTAGTTCTAAATTTTCCACTGTCACCAAATCTTTACATTTCCCCGATACGAAATTGCGCTCGCCTTCACGGCACTTAACCCGCTTAGCAGCCAGTCTGGCGGCGGCAGAGACGGAGCCTCTTGCTTTGCATAAAATTCAAACAGAAATAAATTGTATTTCACATAACTGAATGATTATAAGCCATGAAAACCATGTCCCATGTCAAATAGACATGGGACATGGTCTTGGTAGTAATAATAGTAGTAGTAGTAGTTTAAAATATGCATTACAAAGTCTTTACACGTTTTGTAAAGATGAACGAAGCGTTTCTTTTAGTAATAATGTTGTATTCATTCAGAAGTGGACCGTAACCTTGAAAGTAACTAAATCCTTCTTAGTAGAGATATAACATGTCCGATCTAGATGATCTGTATCGAATACAGTCCAAGCTCAAGTGAACACGCTCCACGCTGTTATCTTGCCTTGTGCACTGGAAGAGGAATGGTTCGCTCTGAATGTAAATTTATCTGAACGTTGTGCAAAAAACCATTAACAGTTCCATTACAAAAGCCACCGAACTTCCTATTCCATAATTTTTTGTGCATAGTTCAAGTCAATATGAGTTGGTGTCTGCGTAAGTTGGCGTTTACAGAGTATTAAGTGTTGTCTTTTGTAGAACGGCATGGTCATATATTTCAAATATTATATTGTGAATATTATAGTGTGACATTATATTAATGTGTGTCCAACAGTAAGAGAACCTTTTTGGCAATCACAGGTTTTGCTCACTTCAAAATGGAGTGTTGATCATGGACATATGTTTAATCATCTGGGATGTCGGTTGGTTGGCCGAGTGGTTAGCGTATCCGCTCTCCAGCCAAAAGGCTGCGGGTTCGAATCCCGCCGTGGGCTTGGATGCTTGCGATTGTCTGTGAAAATACCAGTGGTAGATAGTGTTGGCGTAGATGATGATGATAGTAGTAGTTGTGGTTCGCTGTAGTTGGTGGATTGATGTTTGGCGGAGACAGAGAGAGTTGTAGAGTAGGTGCCCTCTCTCGATGAATCTTTGGACTCCTTGGAGGTGTCACATAACGGTAATAATAAATTACCGTCTCAGTTGATCCTAAAATTTGCACAATCTTCAATCAAAATATTTTAATGCGAAGGGGGGATACGAATTCTGACTCGTTAGTACAACGTGTATGCAATGCTTAATGACAAAAAAACAGGTTGCAGATATGAGTCATACGTTGATGCAAATACAACAATCGTGTATCGCTAGCTACCCTGGTGAGACAAAAGTGCAAAGTAATAATCGTTAAATCATTTCAGAGAAACATATGCCTGTTTAGTTAGGTTTAAAATTCATTGTTTTATTGTAGATTGAGAAAATGAAAAAGGAAAGAAAGAAGTCGTTGAGACAAAGTCAAGGAAACATTAACGACGATAGTGAGGTAAAGATGACATGCAAAAATTTTGTGTTCCTCTCCGGATTGTGCGCTGTTCTTCATATTAAAAGAATACACAACGCATATAACGAGTGTTAGACACGACAACCGTATCCTACTGTGGAGGGCGGGGGGGGGGGAGGAAGAAGCGCGTACACGTACATGCTGGGTTGGGTTAAAATAAATCTAAATTTAATTACATGCGAGAGGATGTAGCGTAATTAGCCACTGTTTCCGTAGAACCGCGAAGATATGGACTGAAAATAGAGTAGACAATCTTCAAACTTCCCTACGATTGAAACTCAATTCCATCTCGTCAAAAGAATTAGCAACTTTTCAGAGAGAAATTATGACTCGATGTAATTCGTGGAAAGTATTTGCATATGCAGTTAAACATTTTCACGTCCAAAGTAACTAACAAGCTAAAGAAACTGAAGTCCAGAAGACATCAACAATAAGACCAAGTAGGTCTAAAATACTGACCTACAGAAGTCGATGCTCATTGAGAAGACTTTCCTCATCTTGTTATCAGAACCTAATGAATGTCTTCGGAGATGCAAGCAATCACAAGCAATCCAACACGTGTTTCCGCAACACTCAGATAGCCTGCACGCCATGCAATTTCAAAGAAGTTTTGCGGCATAAGTCGGCAACCAACACAGCTCGTTGGCATGTGCCCGGGTGTACAGAATCTGTGCCATAGAGTAATACAAATCTGTCACCCTAACGATGAAATTTGGAGGTGACAGTATAGATTCGAAATGACTTCTTTGATGTATCCATTAAGTTACCAATCAGTGCATAAACTCACCAATGATTGGTACTACGTTGATGTTAACAATGTGTATATTCATTGTGACAGTTTTACATTACTGTCACTTAGACTTGGACACAAGCAAGGATTGCAAACAAGTGCTTTGTCGTCAACACAAATGATTTAAAGGAAGAGTGGAAACTGAATAGTACCAACTCAACCAGAAACCTATAGGAATTTTTCCATGACTCACTGGCAAGTGACACAACAGTTTCTTTTTATTTCCATCAGTAAAGATACATTTTGTTTACACCTGCACGTTTCTTGCAACTATTTGATAGGAGAATATAGACTGCAAGAGGTTCCATGTTATAGTAATGCTCTTTTGTGTTTTCTGTACTTCTGATAAGCACTGAGTGTAATGTTCTCAAACCTTCATCTCTATAATCAGGTTTGAGAATATAATTACAAAATTACATGCAGATTTGAGAACATAATCTCATGGTGGATCTGCCTCCTTTCAATATTCTCATGTAAAAACTTTTGTTTCCAAAAATTCCAAAAAACTCCAGATTCAGGTTTTGCCATCCTTAACCACTGACTTTTTCCCCCTTGTTTATCAACTGAACAGCAAGTGAGATCAATCACTCAATGTGCTCATCGCAAAACTTGTGTGTTTTTTAATTAATTAAGAATCTATCAAGCCATTACGATGCCGTCCGAACGTCAAGTGTGTGTGTTATAAAAGTTATTGGTTGACTCGTTCTGTTTGATTAAAATAAAGGAAGACAAAATAAATAAAAGTCTTCTGTAAGAATGCAACCTGTTTCGATAAATCAAGTTAGAAAGTTATGACCTCATTAATTAGACCAATTTCGTGTAACTGCTCAATGGATAAATCTTTAAATAAATCTTTAAATGGCCAGCAATTCGAATAAATTGATAGCGAATTCCATACCATGTAAATAATAAAGTAACGAAAAGGCAATTAAAATAAGCAAAAACATGGACGTCAAATATGAACAATCGCCTGAAAGTCTATTCGTATCTAAATGTGAATTTAGATACGAATAGACTTTAAATACGACTTTAGATACGAATTTAAAAGATTCAAGAATTCATCAAAAGGTAAGAAGAAAGCATTGAAGAACTCCTTGACACTTTTTACCAGTCAAGTCAAGAGAATAAGAAGTGCCTGTTGGTCGAAAACACCCACCAATGAAATCGGTCTAGGATATGCGAAATCTTTTAGGACTTTTCAAACAATTACTGATCTAGAGTTTGATTGTGGTAAAATTATTAGAAGGCACATTTGTGATATTGAGTGAAGTGATTGAAAAATATTTATAAGGTTGGTTTTGATAATTCAATTAATAACAATGATTTCTTTAATTTGTAATATAATTAGAAAACATACAGATAAACTTCTTTTTTTTTTTACTTCGTTCATAAATTCATAATATTATTTTTCTCGGGTTGTTTCTCGAAAGGGATAGCGATTATCCCTCTTGTCGCCATTTGGATTAGCCATTGCTTTCAAGTGAGGATGAGTTAGCAATGATATGGAGGAGGTATATTTTGTGTTCTGTAACCTTAGTCTTTACCCTTACCCCCAAAAAATAAATAAATAAAATTAAGACTAGTCAAAGAATATAAGAAATTCTTAAGATAAAGTATATCACAAATAATGATATATTTGATAGCAAAAACGGCCTCAGGCGAAAATGCTACCTACTCATTGCATCAATATTGTTCGATGAAACGATAACTTGAACGAAAAGTTCATCACCAGAGATAAAACATGGATCTGTGCTCATGATCCCGAAATGACAAGACTAGACAGTGTATTGTGGCAATTTTAGATTTCTTTTAATCGTCTTATGAGTATGTTACCAATTAACCGACCACTTGTGAAACATTACGTCTACAGAAATGTGATCACGCCTGTGATGAAGTAAGACAGTTAAGATAATTCATGAAAACAAGATTTACATCTACTGATGAAGCAGAGGATGCTTCCACATTAACACCGATATCCGACTATGTAAGTAAAGGTGATAATCTCAAAAAATCGGATGATCTCTAGGCCATAGGCCACTCCATAGTGGGCGAAAGACCGTCCATATCTCAGCGTTGGTTCCACTCAGTGACGGGCTCCCCGACCACCGAGCAGAACCGCTCAAATTCCGAAGAAAATAATTCACCGGCAAAGCCCCTCAGCGGGCCGTGCCGGAGAACACTTTCCCCGGAGACTCAAAGTGCTCCCTTAAGGCAAAAACCTCAAGAGAGCGAACTCAAAAACTCTCGAAACTCATCGCCCAAGGGGGTAACAGCAACAGCCGAACCTCAGTTAAACTTCATTGGTACAGCATTGCCATCCATTACCTCCAAGGGTATAAAATCAATCACCACATCTCACGGTCGATTGATCTTCCCAATCAATACTAACACCGATATCCGTTCAACACTAAGGACATTAAAACTTTTCTTGTAAACGTTAAGAAAACTAACCTGCTTTTTTAAAGCATATTTATATACATATATGATTTATTATAAATTATTATTGGTGTATATGGGATCATCATTAATATTTTATAAATAAGCCATTTATCGGAAAAAATTTATTTAAAACGTTAATTAGTAAATATATGAATGATTATTTTATATTTTTAGAGTTCAATGTCTATTTCTAGAGTATTTAGCCCTTGCTTATCCCGGTACTAATACACTATAGGTTGATATCCTTTTGTGAGTGCATTTTACATGAAAAAAAAGTTATCTTTTCCCAATTTGTTTCTACAAGTGTTTATACGACTGATACACTAAAGCATTGATATGTTATGCATTTATACTTAAATTCTTTTTGTTTTTCTTTTCTTTATTCTCAAAAGTTGATTCACCGACATCACTACCACTTGACAGTGACAACAACCAGAAGGTCGTATGACTCATGGACCTACATCAAAAGCGGTTGGTTCCAGGCGATGCTATAATTGTCAGGCAAGCTATGATGGTGTTGTCGGATAGCTCAGAACGAAGTCTCTTTAAGTATTCTCAATTATTGTGGCATATCAGTGCCATTAAGATAAGAGCTAATTAATGTTTGGCGTACAAAACAATGGTAGGTAATATTAGTTCGCAGATGACCAATAACACCGCTTTAGAAACTACAGTGAAACGACCAGTGGACAAAGTCCGTACTTCCCTAACTGATTAACGACCATTGACTACATCAATTGTCCGGAGAAGAGAGATGTGGTATCATCTGGCATTACACACCATCATTAATATATAAAGAAAAGTGCACCGTAGCTATTTCTAAGTTTGGTGGCTCCCCCCCCCCCTCAGGTGACACAGACTGTAAAAATTAATCATTTATCTATAATTTATACCAATATGTACGTGCGCAATTGCCCATGCAATGTGCCCTTGAAAACAAACCAATCTTTTATCACTCGATGCGAGCTTTATCTCTGAATTACGTCAGCAATCCACTATCTTCTGTGTGGTCGGCGAACTCGAGTTCTCTCCGCCCCCTTACTCTTAGAAGAGTCATTGTCTGATAGAGTGTCACACGGAAATCGACTGAACATTTTTCCCATCAT